>NC_061098.1:22100249-22210249 GCF_015104395.2 Macrobrachium nipponense | reverse complement strand
TATAGCGGTGTCACACGCACGATCATCGATAACCTTAAATCAAATAAAAACTACTGAGGCTAGAGAGCTGCAATTTGGAATTGCAGCCCTCTAGCCACAGTAGTTTTTAAGGTCTGAGGCCGGACAGGAAAAGTGCGGACGGCCAAACGAATAGCCATCTCAATACGTTTCTTTTACAGAAAACTAACAAGGTATCCCCTCAAATTATAGAGAAAATAATCCCACAGTAGATTCTGAAAGAGTCTGCAGAAATACCAAAAGCAAAGCACGTGACAACGCAAAAAAATAAAAAATGCTCACTCAGATTAAAAAATGAAATGACTTCTGCTTTATGTAGCTGTGTTGCAAGAATAAATCATTTTCCAGCTGAAAAACAATTTACGATTCCTCTGCATTTTGCAGTATACAGACATTTCCGTTCACCGTACTAATTTATTCAAGCTCGTCGATCTTTTTTATTTATTCATTTTTTTTTACCTAAAAGACTTTTCATTTCTGCTTGATAATAATACATTTTGATTCTGCAACGATTCTAATTTCACCGATTTAAAACAAACTAAACGGAGAGGTCGCCGAGATGACTAACGCGGGCTGAGAGAGGATGGGAGGAGGAGGAGGAGGAGGAAAGAGAACAAGAGAGAGAAAGCCACAGGCAAGAGAAATCAAACCTGCTCGAGGTCACAGGTCAAGACACCATTTATCGGGCATCTGCGCTAAAAAGGGGTGATGATAAGGAGGAGGAGGAGGAGGAGGAGGAGGAGAACTAGAAAATAAAAGAGAATGGGGAGAATAGTGGAGGAGGAGGGGGAGTATTTGAGAAAGGGTACAAAGAGAGAAGATGGAAGTAGATTGAGTCGTTGGTGATGAATCATGAAAAAAGAAAAATGACTTAAAATTAAAATGTCTAGAAATCAAATTACTTTTAACACACAACTCGACTTCTAATACAGTTGAGAATTCAAATGTGTCCAGAGTGAAGGAGAGAACATCATGAATAAAAAAAAAAAAATACTGTAAAGAAAAAATTAAACAAGTAAAAAATGCGCCAACGTTTCTTCGGCGCAATCGAATTTTCTGTGCAGCGCATAATCAAGGCCACCGAAAAATAGATCTAACTTTCGGTATAATGCTGTATGAGCCAAGACCCATGAAACTTTCAGCCACAGCCAGGTGGTGGCCTGTCCTATACAGATGCCAGAAGCGCGATCATGGCTACCACTTACCTTAAATCAAATAAAAAAAAACTACTAAGGCTAGAGGGCTGCAATTTGGTATATTTGATGATTGGAGGGTGGATGATCAATATACCAATTTGCAGCCCTCTAGCCTCAGTAACTTTTGAGGTCTGAGGGCGGATAGAAAAAGTGCGGACGAACGGACAAAGAGCCATCTCAGTCGTTTTTTTTTTTTACAGAAAACTAAAACAGTGAATTCAGAAACTAAGAGGAAAGTCTACAGGAGCATGAAAAAAATAAATATATCTCGCGCTGAGGGAAATCAAAGCATGAGAACTTCCCGTATGCAAGGAAGCGTCCTAATCCTATCTAATATCCTTTCCTTTTATGACAGTGATCCTTCCACTGTTCCTGCGTCAATACTTGGCTCAATTTTCGTTTTTCACACAAAGTTCATTTTTTTTATTTTCATTTGAAAGTCAATTTATTCATTTTTTTTATTTTCATTTGAAAGTCAATTTATTTATTTTCTGAACATTTAGCTTACATTACATAATAGTTTTCTTTCTGCTATTTTTCCACTGCTTAAAAAGTTTTTTAACGATATAGTCCTACTCCAAAGCCAGCGACCTCAATGCTTCTTCCCCCCCCCTACCCCCAATAGTCTCTCCTCTCCCTCTTCTTCTCCTCTCTCCTCTCGTCTCTCTCCCTTCTCTCCCTCCCTCCCTCCCCCCCTCCCATCTCTCTCTCTCTCTCTCTCAATAACACTTCAATCTAACCGTTCAATTAAGAATTTCAAGTTTGGTGCACCCTCTTCATTCCACTTTCTCTTTCTCCCTCACAGACACACGGTGTACATCCATTCGTTCTTTCAAATCCGAAATATATTGCTTCTCTCTCTCTCTCTCTCTCTCTCTCCTCTCTCTCTCCTCTCTCTCTCTCTCCTGCTCCTGCCCTACCCAGAGAGAACCGCTCAACCAGAGAAAGTACCAAATGAAGTCTCACTTGGGCATCTAAGTCACGGCTCCCACAGTTGCCCTTGGCCGTGGTCCTTCCCCAATACCCATGTTTATTCTCTCTCTCTCTCTCTCTCTCTCTCTCTCACTCTCTCTCTCTCCTCTCTCTCTCTCAAATCTTCATGAGAAAAATCAAAACGCCTGGAAATCTAACTGGTCGTAAATCAATCGAGTGTTTCATGCTTTCTCTATACTGACAGACAATTGCCATTTGATAAAATAGGTAAAATATTATGATTTTCATCCTGAGGATACAGATATCTGAGTCGAAAAAGATTTTTTTAATGTCCGATGACAGAAGCAAAATGTTGTTTTCAACTGGAACATGTCACCATCTTTTACATTTTTTCAACTGGAACATGTCACCATCTTTTACATTTTTTCAACTGGAACATGTCACCATCTTTTGCTTAATACTGTGACTTTATTTACCTTCCCAACAAATAACTTTTCCAGCCTAATTTAAAAATGCATTGCATTACCCATCCAAAATGTTCAAGGCGGTTTTGATTTACTACAAGTAACCAACACTATGCGAGACCTGCAGCGTATTATACAAGGCAATGATTAATTCATATACGTAAATGAGTCCTTTGAGATAACTGAAAACTTTTGGTAATTACAGCTCTCAAGGTACTCTTGACACCTTAAGCAATGCACTAGTTTATATGGGGTCAGAAACGAAAGCATTCTTGTCAAAGAATTCCTGATATTAAACATACCGCTCATTAGAAAAAAAAAAGCAGATTTTTGTTTGTTTGTTTACCGTGTTGACATCATAATAGTATCTTTTCCCGTTAGTATTACATGGTCTAACGTCAATCCACTACTTATTCAACTACTCACACCGAAGTGCACATCTTTATCTGTGATGAACTAGACCATATTTTGATTTAGTTTCACTTAACACTTACATATCAAAGCATATTGAAATACAGTCTCCAATACTTTAAAAAAAAATATCCGTCAATTATTCAATTATAACTGAACATACAAACCGCAAAAACCAAAACGCAAATACCTCCATCGCTCCCTTAGGGATTTCCGAAACTTATCTTATTTCAGTTTTACACCCTTTCATTACAAATTGTACATACTACCCATACAAGAATGGAATCGAATATAGACTTTAGGCCATAGGGCAAGCACTAGGATATATGAGGTCATTCAGCGCTGAAAAGGAAATTGAGTAGGTAGGCAAGTTTGGAAGGTGTAACAGGAGAAAAACCTCGAAGCAGTTGCACTGTGAAATAACTGTTAGGAGAGGGTGGATAGCAAGATGGAAGAAGAATAATATGAATGGAGACACAGTAAAAGGAATGAAAAGGGGTTGCAGGGACGTTGCAAAGAACCTTAAATAATGCCTACAGTGCACCACATGAGGTCCACTGAAGGCACTACTACCCCCCCCCCCTCCCTCCATACGGGCTGCACCGATAGGGTACTAAACTTCAGGGGCAAGTCCATCCAATCTGGCAGGGGGCGATCTGGTGTCCGCACTCCTCCTCACAGCCGCTGCAGAGACTGAATGTCCCCTACCCTTCCTCCCAGGCAAACAAATGGACGCACCAGCAGTAAAACCAGAGCGTGAGGGGGATCCCTATCAACCATATGCATCAGCGGAAAAGCACCGGCTCTGAAAAATGACGAGGCGACGCTCCTTCTGCTGAAAAGGAGGAAAAAACTGATAAACTTTGCATGCGTCTGCAAGCGCCACCTTCGTCGAAAATAGGGGAAATTCCCTGTCGAAACTATCGTTTAAAAAAAAAAAAAAAAAAAAAAAAAAAAAAGAGCGCCTCAGCGGCGTGGTTGGTATGGTATTAGCGTCCCACCTCGGTGGTCGCAGTTCGATTCTCGGCCATTTCCATTGAGGAGTGAGAGATGTGTATTTCTGGTGATAGAAGTTCACTCTCGACGTGGTTCGGAAGTCACGTAAAGCCGTTGCTGAATAACCACTGGTTCCATGTAACGTAAAAGCACCATAAAAACAAACAAAAACAAAAGAATAACAAAAATATTATATAAAGAGCCATGCTGCTATGTTATTTATAAAACATTTTGATGGATGGATTTTTTTCGTATTATTATTATTATTAATACTAGTGGAAACAAATCCAGTTATGTATATGTACATATAATTAAGGATGAATCTGGACAGACAACCTTTTGGGAAAAACAGTTTCCCGAAAGCTCTCTGTACAAATTTTTCTTTAAATATAAGTACATATACATAACTGTGCATTTGTTTATCCATTATTATTATTATATAATTATAATCATTATTATTATTTGGGAAAAACTCTCTATCACGAGAATATATACATTGTTCTAAGGGGTCAACAATAATAAGGATGTTAAAATTTATAAACACTATAAAAGCTTTCAAACCCTTACTTGGGTTCATCTTCAGTCCAAATGAAGATGAACCCAGAAAAGAGCTCGAAAGCTTTTATAAATTGTTTATAAATTATACACAAACTTTTAACATCCTTATTATTGTGGACCACTTAGAACATTATTATTATTATTATAATTATTATCATTATTATTATTATAATTTTAACTAGGGTACACCGTAAAACAAATATACAAAATATTCCCAAATCCACATTCAAATCCTGCGTTTTTGGAACTAAATTACAAAATGGTATATTGAATATATATACTCACCTTTGACCTTTCGACTTTTCGTTTCCAAACCGTAAGGAGAAAATGACCAGAGATAAGGACTCACCTGAAAAGAAAAATAAAAAAATTATTAAGTAATTTTTCATATAATTGTAAATATCAAATCAATAACAATCTAACTGACAACATCACATTTCTCAGATTTGCCAACTTATCGGATCATACGATTCCGATATATAATTAATAACCACGTACCCGATTTACAATACAGCCATTAAGAACAAGACTTACTCGAATGCTTACTCTCTCTCTCTCTCTCTCTCTTGAGAGAGAGAGAGAGAGAGAGAGAGAGAGAGAGAGAGAGAGAGAGAGAGAGAAATAATTCGAGGAAAGACTGCTCGATAGCGGGTATATCACCCTACGACGAGAGAGAGAGAGAGAGAGAGAGAGAGAGAAGGAAATAATTCAAGGAAAGGCTATGTTCGATAGCGTGTAAATCACCCTACGGGTGAAACAGAGAGAGAGAGAGAGAGAGAGAGAGAGAGAGAGAGGAGAGAAATAATTCAAGGAAAGGCTATGTTCCATAGCGTGTAAATCACCCTACGAGCGGAAAGTGTTTCCAGGCAAATGCATGAACGCCGCTCGCACACTCCATCAATATATTCATGGAATGACTGGACACGTTCTTTACTTGCGGCCGATCCATTGATCCAGGATTGGCGATCTGTAAAACCTCGATTCTGGAAAACTTCGATTCTGGATCAGTGGATCGGTTCTTGAATCCAATCAAGCCGAACAATTGAGAGCGGGAGGGAGGCAACGTTTATTCAATAAAGACGGGAATAGGGACACCAAATAAACTTAAGAGACTTAGTTATAGTACAAGTGAGAGACATGTCAACGATAGAACGGAAACTGTAGTGGCTAAATACAAGTTAAAAATGCGCAGCGGTTTCTTCGGCGCAATCGGGCTTTCTGTACAGCCGCTACAGTGTATATTGGAGGGTGGATGGTCAACATAGCAATTTGCAGCCCTCTAACCTCAGTAGTTTTTAAGATCTGAGGGCGGACGGACCAAGCAGGCAAAACAGTTTTCATTGCAGAAAACTAAAAATCAAGACTATGAATAGCTAGTGAGTTAGAAACAACACACACCAAAAAAAAAAAAAAACAAAAAAAAAAAAAAAAAAATGAAAGGGGAGTGTTGCTGCATGGGAATATAATGATGAAATAAATAAATAAAGATTCTACGCGTCAGCACTGGAATACAAGACAAAATAGGCCTTAGGGGGATAACAGCTTCCAATTATACCGGAAAATGTACCAGGGGAGTTAACGTCAATCACAGTATAAGGCAGAGAGAGAGAGAGAGAGAGAGAGAGAGAGATTTTCCCGATCAAAATAGGACAAAGACTACTACAAGAAAGATGTAACAATCCTTTGGAAGAGACTACGACTCGCATGCCCTTCATATCGATGAAACGAAATCTGCTCCCAGCGTGGGACTGGAATCAAAATGTATAATGACAGTTGAAGAAGGACATCGAGACAGACGATGTCGACAGACATAAAGGTTCTATGACGGCGTGAAAATGCAGAGTAATAAATATTCCGAGAAGATTGGACTCTGGAGAGTGGTGTCATTTATATATATTTCCAGTGTTCCTCAACAGTGCTTCCAGAATAAAAACAAGCATAAATATATTTAAACAAACCATTTCACAAATGTCAAATCATATCGTACAAACAGGCTGGTTGGTTGGTTATGATTTAGCTGGCTTTGTGCCAGCACGGGCTCTTGCTCCTAAAGCAGCGTGTCACTACAAACAGTCGCACATCAGATGAAGGTAAAGTCAACAATGCAATGACTGAATGGAATGGAATGAAATAATACAGAATTTAGTCCAAAGGCCAAGCTCGGGGACCTATGAGTTCATTCAGCGCTGGAAGGGAAATTAACAGTAATGGGTTACAAAGGTGTAACAGGAGGAGAACCTCACAGTTGCACTATGAAAATAAAAGTTAAATGAAGGTGGATAGTAAGAAGGGAGAAAGATGATATGAAAGGAGGTACAGAAATAGAAGGGACGCTGCAATGAACATTAAATAATGCCTACTGTGCACCCTGTGAGGGGCACTGACGGCAATAATCCCCACACCCCACTCCCCCCAAAAAAAAAAATTATGTAATGACTAAAGTTCGCCACTAGCACCAACAAAGAATGGCAATGAGTGAGACACTCGTGGGAAAATTATTCAAGCACCGCATTCCTCCATGCATAGAGTGTAAGCAATCAATCTAAAATGCAAATGAGCTGCAGCACCACCTTGTCACCAGCAGAACACCACATATTTCGCATGTTTTCTTGTTCATTTGTTGAGGCAATTGTAATTATATGATATTTTTATTGCTAATTTGCACTCAATTTCGTCAGCTTACATTTTTCCCCTATCCGCATAGTCATTCTTTGTTGATTATGCAAAATACCTTACAACCCCAAACCATATCGTACTCTCTCTCTCTCTCTCTCTCTCTCTCTCTCTCTCTCTCTGTTTGGAAGAATAAAAAAACAGAAAATACAGTAAAAATATAAAGGTGACTACAGTAGCATAAAATTAAAATAATACGTGAAGGAATGTGGGTGTGTGTGTGTTACTATACTTAGAATTCGATGTAAACATCCTTAGGTGTTCTCTCTCTCTCTCTCTCTCTCTCTCTCTCTCTCTCTCTCTCTCTCTCTCTCTCTCTCTCTCTCTCTCTTTGTACCCTATGCACGTGAAGAATAAAAAAATGAGAAAATACAATAAAAATATAAACGAGAATACAGTAGCATAAAATGAAAATAAAAAGTGAAGGAATGTGTGTATGTTTGTTCCTGTACTTAGACTTCGATGTAAATATACCTAGGTTATCTCTCTCTCTCTCTCTCTCTCTCTCTCTCTCTCTCTCTCTCTCTCTCTCTCTCGTACCCTATGCATTTAATTACATTTATCTCTTGTACCCTATGCATTTAATTACATTTATGTTTGTTTTGGAAGAATAAAAAAAGATAAAATACAGCAAACATATAAACGAGAATACAGTAGCATAAATTTAAAATCAAACGTGAAGGAATGTGTGTGTGTGTGTTACTATGCTTAGACTTCGATGTAAACCTCTCTGTGTGTGTGTGTGTGTGTGTGTACCCTATGCACGTGATTATATTTATGTTTTGTAAGAATAAAAAAAGAGAAAATACAGTAAAAATATAAACGAGAATACATGCAGTGGCATAAAATTAAAACAAAATATGAAGGAATGTAGGTGTGTGTGTGTGTGTGCGTGTGTTACTATACTTGACTTCCATGCAAACATACCTAGGTTATTGTTCTCTCTCTCTCTCTCTCTCTCTCTCTCTCTCTCTCTCTCTCTCACTTAAGCAATCTCACCAGGCCATTTACCCCCAGAAAAGAGATTTTTTTTGCTATTTTGCAAAGTTCAGATTTACTTACTCAGATCTTAAAGACACTTTTCTGGGGTAAATGGCCTTCTGAGACTCTGCTTGAGAGAGAGTATAGTAACACACACACACACACACACACACACACACACACACACACACACACACGCAAACACACACTCCTACATTCCTTCATATTTTGTTTTAATTTTATGCCACTGTATTCTCGTTTATATTTTTACTGTATTTTCTCTTTTTTTTTCTTACAAACATAAATATAATCACGTGCATAGGGTACAAAGAGAGAGAGAGAGAGAGAGAGAGAGAGAGAGAGAGAGAGAGAGAGAGAGAGAACAATAACCTAGATATGTTCACATCGAAGTCTAAGTATAGTAACACACGCTCGCACATTCCTCCACTTTATATTTTAATTTTATGCTACTGTAGTCTCCTTCATATTTTTTTACTGTATTTTCTCCTTCTTTTATTCTTTCAAACAAAACCATAAATGTAATCACGTGCATAGGGTACAAACGAGAGAGAGAGAGAGAGAGAGAGAGAGGAGAGAGAGAGAGAGAGAGAGTTCTGCTTAATCAACAAAGAATAACTATGCGGGTAGGGGGAAAGTAAGCCGACGTAATTGAGTGCAAATTAACAACATAAATATCTTATAATTACAATCGCCTTAACAAATTAACAAGAAAACTTGCAAAAATACGAACTTGAATAGATGGTCGCTGCTTAATGCAGAACGTTACACATCAAATAATCGTAGGGGCGTGAAAATAAATAAATTTATATTAAATATTTCACCTACTTCACCTGCATCTGGCACACCCACAAACAAACGCTGCTGACGGGATGGCCTCTGTTCGTCATGCCACATTAATATTATGACACTATCTATCAAGCATGTGAAATGTTGGACCGATCATATATATATATATATATATATATAATATATATATATATATATATAATATATATATATATATATATATAATGTGTGTGTGACTGGTAAAAATGTTCTGTTACAACAGAATTCCATCTTATAAAAGGAGCCCATAAAAACACCAAAATATAGAGAGAAAAGTACTATATTTCAGAGACTGCTGTCTCTCTCTTCAGGTGTATGAATGAGAAGTTTCCAGAAAAGGTGATATTTATACCAAGAGATCCATCCACAGGTAAGCCCATTTAGGTCACCCCCGCTGATAATCTTCCTTTAATCTTCTTAAGCATTGGTTGATTGAAAACCTTGTCGATCACATCTGAATCCCATGCTCCTTTTGAGATGTTCATTACCTGCCTCTCTTTTATTGAGGCCGATTCCATCATCTGATTCTTGTACCGGCAGTTGCTGCTATAAATTATACGTGACAAATTCCAGTTTATTCTATGGTTATGTTCATTTATATGGTTGAAAATAGCTGAGCTCTGTTGTCCATACCTAACTGACCTTTTGTTTGTTGTATTAATCTCTGGGAAGTGATTTTCCTGTAAATCCGATGTAAGATTGGACACATCCTGGCATGGGATTTCATAAACCCCTGTTTCCTTGGGGAATGTCTTTTGTTGGACGTTAATCAGGGATTTGGCTAAGGTGTTTGGGTAAGTAAATGCAAAAGGGTTAGATTTTCCGAGGGTCTGATTTCACTGTCTTAATCCTGTCAAGGTGATTGTTGGGTGTCTCTTTGGTCTTGTTTTGAGGGGGTCGGTAGAAAATTACGTTTGCTTTGCGAATTGCTTTCTCAATTATTTGGTCAGGGTACTTTAAAGACGAAAGTTGCTTGCGAATTAGTTAAAATCCCTTTTCCAGGAAATCTGGGGAATAAATTCGTAAGGCTCTTAAGAACAGGTTGCTGGCTAAACCTATCTTGATAGCAATGTCGTGATAGCTAAAGTAGTGAATGTAAGAAAGTGAGAACGTTGGTTTTCTGTATATGGTAAATTTGTATTCTGATGTGTCTCTGATATATTATATATATATATATATACATACACATACATACCTTAAAATATCGTTCCAAAAAATATAAATATAAGTGCCCGAGATGTGATCACGGGACTTATGTGGGTTGTACGAAGAGGTTACTAAAAGTGAAAATAGATTCTCACAGGGGCTTAAGTTTTAGAACAGGCAGCAGATTAACAAACCCGGAACAGTCAAATATCAGGAACCACTCGAAATCATGTAAAACACACATTAATGATAAGGATTTTACTATTATAGGCCAAATACAAAATGAAAACGACCTAACAACCTTGGAATCCATTATGATAAATAAGATAGTTCCGTCCTTAAATACGCAATCCTCCTCTGTTCATCGCCTAGAGAGCTTGTTTATTTTTTTTACAAATTCTCTCAGTCAGTACTTAAAAGTCTTATTGTTTTAGTGCTATTTATTTATTTTTTATTTATTTTTTTACATACATATAATTTTTGTATGTTTTCTTCTGTAATTTTTAAAATAATTTAAATGTAACTTTACAGTACATAATTTTAGCGCTTAAGTGTTTTTCTGTTTTAAGATATTCAAATTTTTTAAATTTCTACATGCTGATGTTTATGGAATTTTTAAATATTGCGTATTTTTATGAATTATGCAGTACGTAGTTTTAATGTTCGTGTGGTTATCTTTAATTATAGCCTTCAGGACACGACTATGAGTCGTGAAACGTCGGCAAAATAAATGTACCCGAGTACAATGACTTTCCCTATGGTTCCTCTGATAAGATGTACCTAGAGCTGCAGCTCCGTCTTCTAAATAAATAATAATATATATATATATATATATATATATATATATATATATATATATTATATATATATATATGCCAAACCTACATATGCTTTGCATATATACTCTTGTAAAGACATCATCTGTCCATATTTTACCAGTGATCAGGGGCACAGAAGGAAGTGCTGGAAATATATGGTTGCAACGCTCAAATAGTGTTTTATGGGCCTTTTATCTTCATACTACATACATACACATGCATGTATACATAAACATATAATCATATATATATATATATATATATATATATATATATATATACACACATACATACAATATATATACACATATATAAAAATAATCATAATTACATTGACACGTGTATTTACACCTCAAACATCGTCACAGGGTAAAAGGGATTGGAAGAAAGGGGGGGGATGAAGAGCGCCCGCGCGCGCCGGTTTCCATTACTTTTTGATGAAGGAATTATAAGAACAAAACTAACATTCTAGGACAGATTAGAACAGCGAAAATATCAGTGAAACAAAAAATGATGGAAAAACAAAGAATTTTATCTATCGTATTTTATACTTTAAAAAAAAATCATATGAAAACTTCCAAAATTGCTGTGGAGCGCAAATAACCAACTCCGTCACAATGGAGTTTTCTGTACAGCGCATAACGCTGTATGAAACTCTCAGCAACGACCTAGGTTTGGCCTGTGTTGTTGGCACCAATAGCGTTGTCAGACACATGATCAAGACTTACTTTAACCTTTAATCAAATAAAAACTACCAAGGCTAGAGGGCTGCAATTTGGTACATTTGATGACTGGAGGGTGGATGATCAGCATACCAATTTGCAGCCCCCTAGCCCCAGTAGTTTTAAAGATCTGAGGGCGGAGAGAAAAAGTGCGGACGGACGGAACAATAGTTATGTCAATAGTCTATTTTTATTATATATATAGAAAACTAAAGATGAAAAAATCGCTAAAACATAAACTCCTTACAGTGAAATCTGAAGGGTCTAAGAATGGAATCTGGCCATCAGATATAGGGGCTATCCCTAAATCATATACCTCAGGAACAGGCAAGACCCGCCAACGACGCATATCGCTGCTCCCCCTGACGGCTCCTCCCCCTCCAGCAGCAGTAGTATATATATATCATTCCGCAGATGCCTGAGCCTCATCCACACGGGTCATTCACATGTCATTTACTTTAAGTAATTCGCCTCGACCACAAACTTACGAACAGACTCTCCCCTTCGGTGGAGCCCTGAGGATTTCGAGATCTTTACTTTTTCAGTTTCGTAAAAAAATAAATAAATAAAAAAATTTTAAAAATCCAAAAATTTACTCATCAAATGAAAAGGTGAAAGGTACTATATTCAACGTTCGAACGACTGAATACTACTACTACTACTACTACTACTACTACTACTACTACTAATAATAATAATAATTATAATAATAATAATAATTCTCCAACCAAAATTTTCTCATAAAATAAAGCGGTGAAAGGTACTATATTCAACGTGCGAACGACTGAATACTACTACTACTACTACTACTACTACTACTACTACTACTACTAATAATAATAATAATAATAATAAAATAATAATAATAATAATAATTCTAACCAAAATTATCTCATAAAATGAAGAGGTGAAAGGTACTATATTCAACGTGCGGAAAACTGAATAATAACTAATAATAATAATAATAATAATTAATAATAATAATAATTAATTACGTTATGGACTCCTAAAGAGGCAGGATGCAAACCGGAACCCCACACTATAAATACCACCCAGTCTAATTGGAGGACAATGATAGACAAAAAAATAATTAATTAATTTTAAAAAAATAATAAAATACTTTATTTCGAATATGAATTCATATTTATATAATACCTGATTATAAAAAAAAGAGGTGCCAAGAGGCTACAATTTTCACTTAATCGCTGGTCAAAAAAAAAAAAAAATAAATAAAATAAATAAATAAATACACACACACCAGCCTCTGAAAACGACCGATAGAATCTACGAGATGAACATGTCACTCAACCTGGGAGCATCTTGATTGATATCTCGGTCTGGCAACCGGCAGCCGTCACTTTTATGAGTCCACTGGTCACATTCTTCGCGTTAAATTGCCTCCTAACTTGAAAAATGTCCCCGTTTTCGTGGATGCTTTTCCTAATGACGGGTTTGGAATTCGAGAGGACATTTTAATTCGAATGGCCTTCTGGTATCCTTATCGATTTTGACCTATGTGAAGAGATAAGTAATAAATGCGCGGAAGAAATACGAAACTCTCGATGTTCTGCAGTATGAAACTCTCTGTCAAGTGAGGATGTGTCGGCGGCTGGCGCACGATCATGGTTAACTTTGACCTTAAATAAAATCAATTCTACTGAGGCTGGAGTGCTGAAATTTGCTGTGTTTGATGATTGGAGGGTGGATGATCAACATACCAATTTGCAGCCCTCTGGCCTCAGTAGAATTTAAGATCTGAGGGCGTACAGAAAAAGTGCGGACGGACAGACCAATAGCCATGTCAATGGTTTTCTCTTACAGAAAATTAAAATCACAGTGATTAGTGAAGCCATATTTAATTCAGTTGCTTTTCTTTAGGTCAGCTATTATACTTAGTTAAGCCCTAATGGTTTTATAAACTAACAGAACGCAGAATTTGAGAAATTGACATTCTTGGTTTCTGTTTTGCGTCAAGACCTTTTGGCTGTTTATTTTAATATTCATATTTTTCATGCATAAGAAACATACGTTAAAATGAATGTCCTCCATAATACATTTCTGTAACCAAGTTATATACCATAGAAGAATTGTAGTTTCTTATAAGGTAATGAAGTCATATTTAATTACTTTTTTCTCAAACGGGTAAACTTCTACAGAATTCTCCATCTCGGTTAGTTTGTTTGGGGCCTTCTCTACGATATCGAGAACTTCGTTCTGCTTAGCTAGAAACGCTTTGTTTGGCTGAAACCAGTCAGTTTTCCTTAGACCTTGTTGAGTGAGACATTCACGTCCTTTGCCCACATTCTCATCGACACGGTCACAAGGATCACTATCAACCAGTGTTTGACCGCAAGCATCTCTCTCTCTCTCTCTCTCTCTCTCTCTCTCTCTCTCTCTCAGGTAGAATGAACTCGTCTGTAATTTTATACTTAAGTCGTAAATTAAATATTCCACGTCGCGGCGTCAGCCAGTGTCAAGTCTGGTGATTTAAGGTGGACGATGAGTGGTAATTACGTCTCTCTCTCTCTCTCTCTCTCTCTCTCTCTCTCTCTCTCTCTCTCTCTAGGAATTGCAGAAGAAATAGCAGACTGGATCGAACACTGGCTGAATTATAGAAAACACGGAGTCGTAACAAATGGTGAAGAAACAGATGTAACAAGTGGAGTTCCTCAGGGTTCCGTCCTTGGCCCTCTCTTGTTTTTTATTTACATTAATGACATTGATGTAGGCTTAACTAGCCAAATTTGCAGATGACACCAAACTAGGTGTAAATGCAGCAGACCAAGATGGAGTGGAAAGTTTAAGATCATTAATGAAAATAGAAGAGTCGTCAAAAAAATAGCAAATGCCTTTTAACCTGGATAAGTGTAAAGTGTTACAAATAGGAACAAACAACCCTAATGCCATCTACATGCTGCTTGGGAATGACATAAAATAGTTAGAGTAAGAGGAGGACCTTGGAGTCATTATTACCAAGGACTTAAAATCCGAAAAACGGTGCATAAAACCTAAAAAGAAGACACCAGAAACTAGTGGGATACATAAAGAGACAGTTAAATACAGAAACAAGGAAACGGTGCTGCAGCTCTACACATCAATAGTCAGACCTCATCTTGAATATGCAGTATAGTTTTGGTCACCAACACTAAGAAAGGACATAAATAGATTAGAAGGGGTACAAGCAAGAGCCACAAAGTTAATTCCATCCATCAGGCAAATAGGTTACCAAAGACGACTAGAGAGCCTGAACAAAATGTATGGCTTAGAAACACGATTGCGAGGGCAACTAATAGAAACATTCAAAATACTGAAAAGCATAACAAAAGTAGACAGAAGCCTATTTACGTTAAAAGAAAACCAGACTACAAATAATGGATGGAAATTAGAACTGAAGAGATACAACACATCCCATTGTGGGAACTTCTTTACATACAAGATATGTGACAATGTAATAAACTGCCACCAGAAGTTGTAAACAGCAACAGTGTGGAAGAGTTTAAAAGAAAGCTAGACAAAATCAGTAGGGAACTGTGAAACTTGCTCCTAGAGATAAGTGAGCACACGATGTCTCCACGGATGGACTACAAGTCTTTGAGACATCCTAATCCTTGTAAGTCCTTGTAACTCCCCCTCTCTCTTGTTTAATGATTGAAGTTGACGATTGAAGTTGAGTAAATTAATTTATTCCAAGTTCTATTAAGATAGGACAGTGTAAACATTCAGTTAAAACAAAATATAAGGGATGATGCAGTTATATATTGCATTCTTTAAATTCATGCATATATATATATATATAATATATAAATTCTATATATAATATTGAATTATATGGGCAATTTTAATATAAATACATACATACATTAATAATATAATTAATATATGATATAAATAATATATATATATAGCTATTCTATATATTTATTCCATAAAGGACCCTTTTACTTAACGCCAGATATATTATAAGGATGGGCAGCCATATATATATATATATATATTATATATATATATATATATAATATATCTGGCGTTGAGTAAAAAGCTTTATGGAATAATATATATATATATATATATATATATATATATCATACATATACACATATGTATATGTAATATACACATATACGTATGTATGATGATGTATGTATATGTATGTATAACTGAATCACGAAAGATTGGAACGTGATAAATGCAAATAAAAAAGGTAATAAACCACAAAAGAAAGATAAACAACGGAGTTTGCAAGGATCTTTCGACTCGACTCCTTACTTAGAGACAAACTGACATACATAGAAATGAGAGTCAAAGGAAGGGTCTATAAGTGACAGTAGGGATTATAATGAGATTAGTACCTAGAATCTAACACCTGGAGAATGAGTAACTCCTCCAAACAAGATGAACAGGGTACAATTTAATAAAGCCAAAAAAAGATTAAGTCCAACTGCTAAGACACGGGACAAGACAATTAAAGGATATTACAGGGCGGCAGTGACCACTTTCAATCTTTGGTAAACAAAAAACTTATTTTTTAAAACAAATTAAACATACTATACAAAGATCTATAAGCAAACTAATTTGTATTCAGTCTGTGATTAGATCTTTGAGGTTCATTCTAGTAAACATGATACAAAATACAAGGGTCTGAATGAGGCCAAGACTAATATTAAAATTACAATGGGATTTAGTAAGTTGTTATAATGCAGATTCTAAAAGATCTGCAGTACCTCTGTTGTTTATCTTTCCTTCGATGTCCTTTAATATCTAATTTCGCTCTACCTCCGGAATTAATATATTTTCATATAATGTAATAAAATTCCCCCCATTGTTTAAACATATAATATATTAATTCCGAGGTAGAGCGAATTTTAGATTAAAGGACATCATAGCTCGATATAGTATATGAACACGGTAATGTGATAGACTTTTTAAATATAATGGACTACGTGCGGGCAAAAGCATACCACGCACCGAGGACGAGATGGGCTGATTGCAGTCTCCACAAAAAATACCTGAAAGCACGGCAGGTATTGAAATGGGATTGGCGGCATAAAACAAAACTTATATTCTCTTGCAGTGGCGAGGTTTGGCTAGGCTTTCACTGCCCAGTTTCCTGGAATTGAGGAGCTCGATGGTTCAGCCGTCGGCCCGGCCAATATTAATCGCTTAATAAATTCCCCCTCGGTTAATTCTGAGGTAGAGCGAAAAAATTAAAGGACATTTGTAGCTCGATAGTATATGATCACTGCAGAGATAGACTTATACTGACACGTGAAAAGGGCAAAAGCACTACCACGCTACCGAGGACAAGATGGGGCTTGATGCAGTCTCCAAAACAAAAAAATACCTGAGCACGGCAGGATTTTTGAAATGGGAGGGCGCATAAACTATATCTCTTGCAGTGGCAAGGTGTCTAAGGCTTCACTGCCAATCCTTTTGTGGATTGAGACGTCGATGGTTCGCGCCTGTCGGCCGCCAATTCATTATGCTTAATATCATCGGTTAAACATATATGAAAATATATATTTCCGAGGTAGAGCCGAATTAGATATTAAAAGGACATTTGTAGCCTTCGATATATGGATATGAATTACATAATGTATAGACTATATATATATATATATATATATATATATATATATACTATATATATATGAGTCTGTATACTTATATATGTGTATATGATATATATATATAAATATATATATACAATATATATATATATATATATATATATATATTGTTATATATATGATATATGTATATGTATAATATATATATATATGATATGATATGTATATGTATATGTATATATATATATATATATATGGGGTATATGTATTTTCATCGCATGAAACCGAAGGATTATAAAGACCGCGGAAATAAAACTCCCTAAGGTCCAGACCATACCCAAGAAATGAACGCCAAGTATTTTCCTGCCAATAACAGACCTATGAAACCTGTTAAGCAAACAAACGACCCCATTTCCCTGGAACGAAAAAGGCTGGATCGTTATTCCTTTATCCGCAAAGGTCCCTTACTGGAAAGAGTAAGATCCCTTACTGGAAAGTAGAAGATGATTGCACATTCAGGACGGTGCCTTAAATACCTCCTATCAACTAAACAAAACAGTTATGGAAGGGAGGAAAATACCGAGGCCCCTTTACATTACCATTTAAAAATAGTAATTTTGCCCCCCCCCCCCCCCTTCCCCCCCCCCCCCCCCCTCTCTCTTCTCTCTCTCTCTCTCTCTCTTCTCTCTCTCTCTCTCTCTCTCTCTCTCTCTCTCTCGTTCCTTCCTTAAAGAATGGCTGCGATTTTACTCAACGCCAGAAATATCTATTACAGTATATTGAGAAAAATGGCATCCATTCTTTAAGGAACGAACGAGAGAGGGAGAGAGAGAGAGAGAGAGAGATTCCCATTTTCAGTGGTAGTTAAGGGGTTCTTGGCATTTCCTCGTTTCATTAACTTCTTTACATAGGAGATAAGAGGCATTTAATTAAGGCACCGTTCTGAAAGCATATTCTGACAGTGGCACATACTAAAGGAGGTTCTCCTTAGGCTTATAAAGTCCTAGTCTTGAGTTCGAGTTCGCTTCCCTTGTTGAAAATACATTTATATTCAGACAACCAAACTTTTCTCGGGTTCCCAAGATTTACGTAAATACTGTACATTTAGAATAAGTAACTGATTCCCATCTTTACAGAACGCAATACTCTAGTGGCACGAACATTTCATAACAAAATCGATTGAAAAAAAAAGTAGGAATTGTTATAAATTCAAATTCTCTTTCATTTTCGAGATTGCATTCAATTTATCATTCGCTACAACATTAAGTGTTAGACTATAATGTTCCCACAAGTTCTGATGAAAAAAATTTGTGGATAGCTCTCTCTCTCTCTCTCTCGTCTGTAAATCACGACATTCGAAAAACAACCGTGTATAAAGCAAAGATGGGAATAAAATCCCATGCCAGGTTTTTTAATTAAAAACGCCTATAGGTTCCTTATTATCCTACTATAAGGAACCCGGGTTTACTTCGTCGCTAGGAGCCCTATCACGGAGGAGGAGGAGGAGGGAGGAGGAGGAGGAGGAGGAGGAGAGGAGGAGGTGAGAGAGAGAGAGAGAGAGAGAGAGAGAGAGAGAGAGAGAGAGAGTACCGCAATACGGGGAAAAAAATTCCCAAGGAGTGTTTTCCCTTACCAGCAGAAGATGAATTCACCACCAGGCATAACCTCCCGACCAGCTGAGGTACAAGACGAATCTTATGAATAATTTCGACCGGTGGGACGAGCCTTCTCTCGTCGAGGGCCTTCCGTTTTGTGTAATATTTATTCACAATGATAATAATGATATATATTTTAGTCCAGTAGTGATCGCACAAGTCTCTCTCTCTTCTCTCTCTCTCTCTCTCTCTTCTCTCTCTCTCTCTCTCAAAACAGCGGACTAACAACCAAGTACAAGCTTGACGTTCGCGACAACTGAAACAATATATAATTTTTATAGGCACAGTACGAGTATCGAACACCGGGCATGGAGTTGCAAGCTGGCACCGATACCCACATAAAAATAGACACAAACAAATACAGCTCATATACCCTCAGTATCGTTTAATTTATGAACCTTAAAATGTTGAATATATCCCAAAATATATATGTAAACCAACTTATGCTAGCAGAACGTGAATAAGGCTAATAATGCAATTCTAATTCAAGCATTAAATACACATAATAAAAATATTACGAGTTCTAATCCAATCATAAAATACACAGAGGAATAAATGAAGAGGTTTCATCTACTGAAATAATAATAATAATAATTAATAATAATAATAAATAATAATAATAATGAATAATATAATAATAATAATAGGAAGAAGAAGAAGAAGAAGAAGAAAGAGAAAAGATTAATAAGTATCAAGACCTCAAAATAGAGATAAGAAGGATATAGGATAATCATAGGGACACTAGGCACGATCCCAAGATCCCTGAAAAGGAACCTGGAGAAACTAGATGCCGAAGTAGCTCCAGGACTCATGCAGAGGAGTATGCTCCTAGAAAAAGACCCGAATCTCCACACTTTAAAAACAACCCAGTCGATTAGAATGAATAATAATAATAATAATAATAATAATAATAATAATAATAATAATAATAATAATAATAATAATAATAATACACAAAAGAAATAACCTTTTTTTAGCCTTCTATAACGACGTGCAACACTGATTCCAATAATGTTACTGATATGCTATAAACAGCAATTCGAATCTGACTTAGTATCCCATTTGGCTTCCTACTTGTTCCTTTCTAAATCAGCTTGTTGACTTGAAGATTTAGGCAGTTTTCCCTGGCCACTTGGATTGTTCTTAACTTTCTTTCATATAAATTCCCAGCTTTCTTAAGGAATTGCAGAGATTTTGATATTCACGGGCAGTAAAATTCTGAAACACTTGTTGACAAGTTATCTAATTTTATAAACATATGAATCTATTTTCAATTGTGTTTCCCAGCCATAGAAAATTATCTACCATGAACAACGTGTGTCAAATATAATTTTATATTTGATAGCTAATTCTAACCAAACCTACTACAGTACGGTCGATATTACAAACAAAGCATAGAACTTGGTGACAGCCAAGCGACTAACACTGATTATACTTTGTGTGTATTACTTATACAGTTACACATTCATGCACACACAAATAAATTCAAATATACATCCTTTTAATGGACCTCTGAAAATTCAGAGATTATTCAAAAGCCAAATTATTATGTAAACGCCACATTCACATCCAATGAACCACGCCGTCAAAGAATAAACAAAATCAAATATCAGGGACAATATTCTGAATCCCTTTTCCTGATGCCTGTATCTGCCAGCGGACGGAATGCCAATGAGAGTGTTTCATTGTAACTTGATTGCGAATGGGGGGAGAATCTCTCATTCAAAGCCTGTGTATTCTCGATGACTGGAATGGACGAGCGATCTCTCTTCTCTCTCTCTCTCTCTCTCTCTCTCTCTCTCTCTCTCTCTCCAGACTAATTATAACCCATCAGGTAGGGCTTTGGTGAGAATTCCTAAACGTCTGGTGAGATGGAGGTGATAATGAGGATACACGTGTAGTGTGATGGCTGGCAGTGGAAGGCAGTGAGTTGCTTAGCTGTAGTTCGTCTGTTTACCTATCGACAGAATTCGTGGGGGAATTGCACTACAGACAAGGAGTTTGATGGAATTTCAAAGCAGTGGCTCCTGTGTAGGCAGGTCCCGTAAAAATACAGGTTGATCTTCCGAATAATAATAATAATAATAATAATAATAATAAGGCAGTGGCTCCTGTGGGCTTGTCCCGTATGAATACGTGTTGATGCTTCCGAATATAATAATAATAATAATAATAATAATAATAATAATAATAATAATAGTAATAATAATATCCTGGAAGAAAGCCTTCATTAATGCAGGTTTTATTGAAAATAATGGCTATTTCAGCCGCGTTTATTTTGTATAGAAGTTTCTATATTCTTCTTCATATTCCTGACTTTTCTTGTACTCAAATTGCCAATTTGAAGTACAGAAGAAAAGTCCGTCATGAGAAAAAATGTGAGAAATTCCATACAAACAAACAAATAATAATAATAATAATAATAATAATAATAATAATAATAATAATAATAATAATAATAATAATCCAGAACCCCCAAACTATAAATACCACCCAATCGAATAGGATGACTGAGAGAGACCCCCCCCCCAATTATTAATAACATAATAACATTAATAATAGCAGTGTAATGTATCAATGTTTTCCACGGTTATCTAATTCATATACTCATTTATTCTTTTCATTTTATTTTACTAGAAAGGGCAGTAGCCACAAAGACCTACACAAGGAGAAGTTGGTCCCATTTTCGACGTCTTGTAATTACAACTTCAAATTCGAACGTGAAGTTAAAACCACACGTACGAGAGAGAGAGAGAGAGAAGAGAGAGAGAGAGAGAGAGAGAGAGAGAGAGAGAGAGAGAGAGAGAGTTTTCTCTAAACTTTCTTCGTGAAACAAAAGCCCTTTTCATTATATTCAAAATGTAGTCCAATTCCCCTTTGAAGTCTTTTAGAAAATATTCACCGACTGTTACAACAGAGGCCATTTTATTCACGAATGTCATTTCTAACCGTATTCTGAACCAAGAACATTTTTCGACTCAGTGGATAGAACCAGCAAGGGATGGTATTCAGTGCCCGCCCACACACGCCACCCCCAACCCCCCAACCCCCTTTTTTTTTGCCGTAACAATAATTAGGGCAGAATTTCTTAGGCTACTGTAATTTCTAGCAAAAATTAAATTAAAAAATAATGAGTATATTAATTAGATAAAAGAGGAAAACATTTATGTATTTCACTTTACTATTATTATTATTATTATTATTATTATTATTATTATTATTATTACTCGGCACGATCAAACCCATGCTCACATGGAACAAGACTACAGGGTCCACTGACTTGATATTCAAGCTTCCAAAGAATATGTAAGTAAGAACATATATAACAATTACGTAAGGAAGGTATAAGCACTCAAAAAGTAATAGTATTATTATTATTATTATTATTATTATTATTATTATTATTCAGAACGATCAACTCCTGCTCATACGGAACAAGACTTCAGGGTTCACTGACTTGAAATTCAAGCTTCCAAACAATATATATAAGTAAGAACATAACAATTACCTAAGGAAGATAAAGTACTCAAACTAACATTTGGGATACTACTTGTAAACCTAGACATTTAAGAGCCGTCCAAAATCCCAATTAGAAAAGAGGGAACCTGTAGCCTGTCTTTATATGCCATAAAACCACCCCGTTATCACCTTCTATAATTCTCGGGATGACTCCCAACACGTGGATGTTAATCCAAGAGGTCCTGATAAAATGTCACGTGGAAGGAGGAGGAGGAGGAGGAGGAGGAGGAGGAGGAGGAGGAGGAGGAGGGGAGGAGGAGGAGGACGCGAGATCAGGTTTCACAATTCGAGACGCGTTCTTTATTTTCCCAAAAATATTTCAACTTGTTTATTTTTTTCCTTTTTCCTATAAATATTTAAACTTGAATTTTCCTTTTTCATAAAAATACTTAAAACTTGAATATCCCTTTTTTTCTACGAATACTTAAGCTCGAATTTTCCTTTTACCAACAAATATTTATATATTTTTTCCCCAACAAATGTTTAGACTTGATTTTTGCTACACATATTTATCGACTTTTTCATTTTTCCTACATATATTCATACTTGTTTTTTTTTTTCCCGACACATATTCAAACTGAAATTTTCCTTTTTCCTACAAATATTTTAACTTGTTTTTCTCCTTCTACAAATATCTAAACTCGAATTTTCCTTTTTCCTACAAATATTTAAACTCAAATTTACCTTTTTTCTAAAAATATTTGTTCTTCTTTTTTCGACAAATATTTAACTTTGCTACAAATATTTATAGATTTGTTTTTCGTTTTTCCTACAAATATTCATAATTGTTTTTATTCCTTTTCCGACAAATATTTAAACTTGTATTTTCATTTTTCCGAAAAACATTTAAAACTTGATTTTTCCTTTTTTTTCTACAAATATCTAAACTTGATTTTTCCTTTTTCCTACAATATTTAAAACTCGAACTTTCCCTTTTCCAACAAATATTTAAATTTTAGTTTATTTTCTGACAAATAAACTTGTTTTCTGCTACAAATATTTATAAACTTGTTTTTCCTTTTTCTTACAAGTATTTATACTTGTGTTATCCTACAAATATTTAACTTGTTTTTCCCTTTTCCTACAAATATTCATACTTGTTTTTTCCTATAAACATTTAAATTGATTTTTCCTTTTTTCTAAGAATATTATACTAGGTCTTTCCCTTTTCCTACAAATATTTATACTTGTTTTTTGTGGACAAATATTTTAACATGTTTTTTCCTACAAAATTTAAACTTTTTTCCTTTTTCCTACAGATATTTAAACATGCTTTTTCTTTTTTCCTACTAATATTTAATTCAGTTTTTCCTTTTTCCTACAAATATTTAACCTTTTTTCTGTTTCCCACAAATATTTAAGCTTTTTCATTTTCACGACAAATACTATTTAAACTTGATTTTTCCTTTTTCCTACAGATATTTAAACTTGCTTTTTTTTTTTTCCTATAAATATTTAATTCAATTTTTCCTTTTTCCTACAAATATTCAAACGTTTGTCATTTCCCCGACTACAAATATTTAACCTTTTTTTCTTTTTCTCTCATATATTTAAACGTTTTTCATTTTCCCGACTAATATTATAAACTTACTTTTTCCTTTTTCCGAACAATAACTCATATTGTTTCTATTTTCTACAAATATTTAAACACGATTTTTCCTCCCTGGATAAAGTTAAGAGCTGAAACCGCCACACGATGAAATTTAACAACGCTGACGCCATACCCATTTTTGAAGCTCTTCTGCCCTGTTATACCTTCATAAAATAATACCCAGGAGCCTTATCGCGATTTTTTAAAAGGCTACTCGGCGTAAAATGACATTATTTCCACAGATAGTCTGATCATTTTAATATTATATTTCTTCAATAAATGTACCTACTTGTACCTCATAACTGCCATATTGTCTAGGAATCCAATCAGCGGTTTTCACACGAATATGAATTTCGATCAAAAACGTTCTCTTGTGTGAGAGAGAGAGAGAGAGAGAGAGAGAGAGAGAGAGAGAGAGAGATTGTTTGCATGGTGTTTTTACGTTGCATGGAACCAGTGGTTATTCAGCAACGGCTTTACGTGACTTCCGAACCACGTCGAGAGTGAACTTCTATCACCAGGAATACACATCTCTCAACCCCTCAGTGGAATGTCCGAGAATCGAACTCGCGGCCACACAGGTGGCACGCAAACACCATACCGACCACGCCAAGAGAGAGAGAGAGAGAGAGACTGACTTTAACGTGGGATACCAGACCGCCCTCTTCAAGCTACTTAGACCGAAAGGTGTTGTGAAATCACATACAAAGAGAGACTTTCTACCCGCTCAAGTGATATTATATAATGTAAAATAAAATAAAGCTGATCTTTCCTAGATTGTGACCCCCAAGGCATTGAACCCGGTATGTATCCACTTCTGCGGGGTGCTGAGTACAAGCCAGTTGGAGATGACCGTAAAAAACATAAACTAAAGACTTTAAATATCATTAGGATAATGATCCCCATGAGATATGAGTCCTTAGATAACGAACGACCCTTGGGATGCACTGTCTATAGGAACGTCCGATATTTATAAAATAAAACACTTGGCATAAAAATACTTTAAAGTCTTAAAAGACAGCATGACTGCACATCCACAACTAAGCAGTTCCCAAGACATCAGCTAGACGCCGCGAAGTAAATTCCTGGCCAAACAAAAGAAATTCCTAACCAAACAAAAGCAAATACCTTAACATACAAAAGCAAATTCATGACCAAACAAAAGCAAATTCCTTGACATACAAAAGCAAATTCCTGACCAAACAAAAGCAAATTCCTTGACATACAAAAACAAATTCCTGACCAAACAAAAGCAAATTCCTTGACATACAAAAGCAAATTCCTGACCAAACAAAAGCAAATTTCTGACCAAACAAAAGAGTTCCTCGCCAAACAAAAGCAAATTCCTTAACATACTAAAGCAAATTCCTGACCAAACAAAAGCAAATTCCAGACCAATCAAGGCAATTCCAGACCAATCAAAGGCAAATTCCTGACCAAACAAAAGCAAGTTCCTGACCAAACAACACGAGATTCCTGACCAAAACAAATAAAAGATTCAATGTCCTGGGGAAATAAGTCCCCAAGTATAATAAACACACGGTTATAATCGTATGCATACACACCTAACCGACTCGCAAACTACACACCCACGAATACTACACAAGCAGAACCCTGATAACCAAGCAAGCAAGCAAACGACCACTCTCTCGGCAAACCACCAAAGCACCTGAAAGCACACCGCATACAACCACAAATATGGAAGGTTGGTCCTTAAGATGGTGACGACTCGTTCTGTGCGTAGCTGGTAGGTCAGGAGTTACAAGGCGGTTACCCATCCAAGTGCTGACCAGACCCAACGGACGCAAAGGGGTGCTTTCAACATGGTATGTATGTTATCAAGCTTTGTGAAAAGCCAGTACCAGGCAGGACCTTGTATTAGGACGCCCTTGGAAGCTGGTCTATCGGCGTGTTAGCGAGTAAGTTGGAGGGTTACGTTTTTTGGCAATATTACTGCGAAAGAGACAGTAACGATCTCTCCTCTCTCTCTCTCTCTCTCTCTCTCTCTCTCTCTCTAGAATGATATTAATCACGGATATAGCTAAGACTGCAAAGTTCCTTGAACAACACCAGGACCAATTTTCGGGAATTATTGCTACGAAAGAGACAGTAACGATCTGAGGACTCTCTCTCGCTTCTCTCTCTCTCTAGAATGATATTAATCACGGATATAGCTAAGACTGCAAAGTTCCTTGAACAACACCAGGACCAATTTTCGGGAATTATTGCTACGAAAGAGACAGTAACGATCTGAGGACTCTCTCTCTCTCTCTCTCTCTCTCTCTCTCTCTCTCTCTCTCTCTTATGAACAATTTCGAAAAACCTAAAATTATATTTGGCCCATAACGCTCACTAATAAAAAGCAGAGACACGGAAATAAAATTAGAACAGCTTATACTAGTGTTATTAAGAGCTACAATTCTACCAACGACACCATTCCAAGGACAATTACGGCTAAACAATTCCCGCCCGATTGTAAAATCAACGAGACAATCTCAGCTGATGACAATTTTAAATTTACTATATTGGCAATAAAAGTGTTCGTAAGAAAGAAAAAACTCTTCGATAGCGACCACCAAGGGTTTTATTTTAACAAGGTATGCAGCCACCATTCCCAGGTGTGTTTAGTACAAGACCGTTGGGAATGACCGCCAAGAAATATTAATCCTACATAACGACCCCCAGCTTTGCTGGTGGTCACTATCTAGAAAGGATTAAAAAATAAAATTTTTTTAAAAAATCTACTATATCTAGCTAAGAAGAAAAAAACTGCTAACAAATATAAAAAAATGCGCCGAACAATAGAGTTTTCTGTACAGCATATAATCAAGGCCATCGAAAATAAACCTATCTTTCAGTGGTCTCAGTATACTGTATGAACTGAGGCCAATGAAACTTTCAGCCACGGCCTGGTGGTGGCCTGTGTTGTTGGCGCCTATAGCGCTGTCAGACGCCCGATGATAGCTAAATTTATTCTTAAATAAAATAAAAAATGACTGAGGCTAGAGGGCTGCAATTTCATACGTTAGATTATTGGAGGGTATCTGATCAACATATCAATTTGCAGCCCTGTAGCCTCTGTAGTTTTCAAGATCTGAGGGCTGACAGACAGACATATACCAACCTCAACAGTTTTCTTTAACAGCTCTATGAAGTTGGATTCCTACGAAATAACCAGACGGGCTTAGCGACTTTCGACTGCATCACTTAAAGGCCACAATGACCTTGACTTCTGATCCTCCAACTGTGGTAACCAATGAAGACATAAGCATCTGCCCAAGGGTAATTACAGTTGTTAAGCCTATCAGAGAGAGAGAGAGAGAGAGAGAGAGAGAGAGAGAGAGAGAGAGAGAGAGAGGAGTCTTCTCTGGCGTTATTCTGGTGAAAATCAACTGTGTTATTCACTTTCAGTCCGAAGGATGGTATTCATTAGTCTGCAAAACCCTTTTCTAATTGGCAAAGCAGGGTAGGGGAGAGAGAGAGAGAGAGAGAGAGAGAGAGAGAGAGAGAGAGAGAGAGAGAGAGAGAGACTTTAATCAGTGATACAGGTTCCGTTCAAAGTTACCAGACAGCGAGGTATAAGCGATTCGGCCTCATTTTCCAAGGGGGAAAAATGTTGATAATTCTGCAACAACATTAAATCATTCCTTAATATCAGGCAGAGAATGTTGCTGGAATGGAGGAATGGAAGCCATTGGTAAAGTCATCTGTGGAATTTGCTCCGGCTCAAGAGAGAGAGAGAGAGAGAGAGAGAGAGAGAGAAATGTTTGTTTTCATTCAACGCCGGCTTCAGAGAATGGCAAAATATGTTCTTGTATAAAGCAATAAACCTCTATTTACGGGGAACGAAAGAAAATATCCATTTTGCCAATCGGCTGAAGAAAATCATCTTTAACAAAATCCGTTTTGCTAATCAGATGAAGAAAATCATTCCCTATTAAAAGGAAATAGCCGGGTTGTGAACTCATTCAGCTGAAGAAATAATCCTTTCATGAAAGAAAATATCCATCTTCCCAATCATCTGAAGAAAATCATCCTTTGATAAAAGAAAATATCCATCTTGCCAATCATCTGAAGAAAATAATCCTTTGATAAAAAAAAATATCCATCTTGCCACTCATCCAAAGAAAATTATCCTTTAATGAAATAAAATAGCCGTTCTGTCAACTTAATCAGCTGAAGAAATTATCCTTTAATTAAAGAATATATCCATTTGCCAATCAGCTGAAGAAAATCATCCTTTGATAAAAGAAAATATCCATTTTGCCAATCAGATGGAGAAAATCATCATTTATTGAAAGAAAATTGCTGTTTAATCAATCAGCTGAAGAAATAATTCTTTAATCAAAGAATATATCCATTTTGCTAATCAGCTGAAGAAAATGAACCATAATTGAAAGAAAATAGTCGTTTTATCAGTCAGCTGAAGAAATAATGTTTTAATTAAAGAAAATATCCATTTTGTCAATCAGCTGAAAAAATCATCCTTCAATAAGAGAGAAAAGCAAATAACAACAAAGAACGTCCCCGACCCCCAACCCCCCAAAACCACTATTACCAATATTCATGGGGAAACTGATTAAGATGACATGGCATCATACATCAAAAAATAACCTCAACCGTTTAAAATGAAAGGTTAATTAGATTTGAGCTAATTAGAAAAGTACCCTTAGAGGAAACAACGGTATAAAAAATCTTCATAAAAAAGTGGAGAGAGAGAACCGCATCAATTGGAAGGAACTGCAACATGCAAGAACAAAAGGTGACCAGAGGACAACGTTAGGAATGCAGAGAGAGAGAGAGAGAGAGAGAGAGAGAGAGAGAGAGAGAGAGAGAGAGAGAGAGAGAGGTGTTTAGAGGTGAGGGAAACACTCCCTCCCCCTTCCAACTTCCAATACCAACCGCCTTTGTGGTCTCCATTAACAACTACAACGAGGCGACCGCAACGCCATCTGCTCTCTCTCTCTCTCTCTCTCTCTCTCTCTCTCTCTCTCTCTCTCTCTCTCTCTCTCCATCTTCAGCAGAAGTGACTGGAAACTTAGTCGTCAGTCGACGACCCTGTCTCAAATACCATTCTTCATGGTCAACCTCCACTCAAGGTCACACAAGCAAAAATACAAGTACTGTACTACTACTACTACTACTACTACCTACTACTACTACTACTACTATTAGTATTATTAGGAAGGAGGCCTTCTCTCAAGGCAATATCATTGAATACAATAGCTGTTTCAACGGCATTTAATTTATATAGAATTGAGAAGATTCTATATAAATTAAATGCCGTTGAAACAGCTTTTGTATTATTATTAATATTATTATAATTATATTCAGAAGATGAAACCTATTTATCAGGAACAAGCCCACCAAAGGGGCCACTGACTTGGAATTCAAGCTTCCAAAGATTATGATGCTCAATAGGAATAAGTAAGACGAGGTAAAGGGAAAGACAGAAAGGAGAGACCCACTAACTTAAAATAAATGAATAAAAATAAAAGAGATAAAAATGTATTAAAATGCAAGGAGAATAGTATTAAAGTAGTATACATGTAGAGGCATTACAACAGATACGCAACATAAAATTATCAAAATAATTGGCAATATCCACACAGTTGCTGGGGTAGTAGTAAAAATAGTAATTATATTAATGGTAGTGACACTACTAATTATTAAGAATAATAGTAAATTCCTCACAACGTTGCACTGGGAAACATTCTCCCTGAAGATGTCGTGCAATTAAAACTTCAAAAGTTGAAGCGAAGATGCAAATTTAAAGACATTTTCATTTTTTTTTTCTTTCTTAATTAGTGAGATCTCTTCTTTCTGTAATTCCTTTTACCTTCTCTTAATTCCTTATGAACACTTGGAAGATTGAATTTCAAATCAAAGGCCTCTGTGGGCTTGTTCCATATGAATAGGGTTCAATGAACCTTCTGAATAATAAATAATAATAATAATAATAATAATAATAATAAAAAATAAATAATAATAATAATAATAATAATAATAACAATAATAATAATACTGGAAGGTATAACTGAAAGAATACTGCTGCATCAGCTGAATTTAACTTGTAAATAGTCTTCTCTATTTTCTAATAACTGCATTCTTTCTGCTATTACAACTGGCGAGTATTGCGCCGATATGATCCATCAGGAGGAGTCAATTTCAGGGACTGTTGCATTAAATTTGTTTATTACATTAGGTTAATAAATAAATCAAGGAATAAGTCAATACTGAGTTTAGCCGAATTTTTGTAATGGCCATCGTTTTCTCTCGGTATTTATCTATTTTTAACTCTTTCGAATTTTTATCGTGTTCCTTTAAAAGATTCAGACGTAAAAAGAGAATTATTATTATTATTATTATTATTATTATTATTATTATTATTGCTGCATCAGCTACATCTACAGTCTACTCCGACCCACTGATGCAGCAATAATAATAATAATAATAATAATAATAATAATAATAATAATAATAATAATAATAATAATAATAATAATAATAATAATAATTCTCTTTTCACGTCTGAATCTTTTAAAGGAACACCATAAAAATTCGAAGGAGTTAAAAATAGATAACTACGTTTCTTTATGTAAACGGAATCAAGGACAATGTCAGAGGGATAGGCATTACACCAAAAATGGAAAACACTGGCACATATGCATTTTAGGATTTCCTTTATCAAAACAGACCCACTGTATTATACTACCTTATACCAGATCCACAGGACAATCTCTACACTATTCGAGGAGGCTCCACTGATTCTAACAAAATGTTTCACCAAGTAATGAAACTTTTGATAAAACTGGTAACACGAATCACAAAGGATTCTCTGAGCAAACAAAATAATATAATGACGTCATAAAAAAAGTAAAAAATGCGCCAATGTTTCTTCGGCGCAATCGAGTTTTCTGTATACAGCGTATAATGCTGCATCAAACTCCCAGCCATGGGCCATGAATCTTACACCCACAGCCCGGTGGTGGCCTCTGTTGTTGACACCTACAGCGGTGCCAGACGCATGATCATGGCTAAATTTAACCCTAAATACAATCAAAACTACTGAGGCTAGAGGGCTGCAATTTGGTAAGTTTGGTAGTTTTTAAGGTCTAAGGGCGGAGAGAAAAAGGTGCAGATGGACAGACAAATAGTCACCTCATCAGTTTTCTTTAACAGAAAACTAGCACAGATTCCCAAACGTTGTATGTAGCAAATGCTTTCGAAAATTAAATGGTAAAGGTGCACACAACAAAACAATCCAATTACCCGACGAGAAAAACCAGTTGTTAGACGAAATTAAACAAAATAATAAGTACACCTGTTCCATAACTTTCTGTAAATACATCAAATTCACTCGAGAAGAAGCTAACACGAATTATTTTCGAGAGAGAGAGAAGAGAGAGAGAGAGAGAGAGAGAGAGAGAGAGAGAGATTGCAATAAATAAAAACCATAAAAAAATGAGATCAGGGACGTTTTTCACCCATCAATATGATATGGGAGTCCATTAGGCATCTCATGATCCATGACTCAGTTCTACGTCTTACTTTTATGCATAATTAATAACGGGTAATGAGTCAAATGTCCTTCTGCCAGCAGCCAACATTCTGTATGTATGTGTATGTATTATATATTATATATATATATATATGTATGTATGTATATATGTATATATTATTGCATATATTATAATATGTATTGGTATTGTATGTATATATGTATACATTCATAAATGTATAATTGAATATATCTGTCCATCTAATATATATATATATATATATATATTTTTATATATATATATTAGATGGACAGATATTCAGTTATACATTTATGAATGTATACATATATACATACACACACACACAAATATATATATATATATATATATATATATATACATATATATATACAGTACATATATACATAGATATTATATATTATAGAGAATATATATATATATATATATACATACACTTAATCAGTCCTCTGAAAATGGCTCACATATAAATTCTTAACAGGTCAGTAGTTCACCTTCCATTTGGTTAGGTGTGGCATATAAATGACGTGTCAGCAAGATAATATGTATATGTATATGTAAATATATATAATATATGTATGCTCGCGAAAGCGTATGTATGGTTTTGTGTGCATACGTGCGCCCGCAGACTTAGTTTGCGAGTGGTTAGATCGCAATTCTCTTGAACTTTTCAATATTGGGCGAAAGAGCGTTTGATACAGGTTCCTCGTTCCGAAGCATCCCCAATTAGGTCCAGACTTTTTCTCCAATTAAATTCACTAAATGATGCAGCCAGCTGTACTTTTAATTATTAAAAGAGAAAAAAAAAGTTGACGTTCACTATAAATGATAGGTTCTATTTTGATAAGTATCCATATTCATCCTGGATTATAAACATACTACTACAAATATATACCTAATATTAAATAAATACACACACACATATTTATTATATAATTTCTGTTTCCCCTTCCTTTCCTCCATATGCAATCTGTTCGGTTAGACTGAACACCACAACAGGAAGAGACCCAGAAGATAAGACTTGCCAAGCAGAGAGAGAGAGAGAGAGAGAGAGAGAGAGAGAGAGAGAGAGAGAGAGAGAGAGAGCCGCATTCTCGTCTAGAAACTGGACGTACTTGCCCGAAGAAGCAGGTCGTCCAATAATCCCTTTGACCAAAGATGAAGAAGTGTTCAATGTGACCTCGATTGAAGTTTCCCCTGGGTCGGTAAGCTGTTTTTACAAGAGCAGTCTCTTTATATACAATTCCTTTCCTCCAATTTCTTAAAATGGCCTTAGAACATTTGGAGTCATTATCCCGTTCGTGTTTTCTCCAATGACAAATTGAATTGAGCTGAATGTAGAATTTAGGCCAAAGGCCAAGCACTGGGACATATGGGGTGATGCAACCTTGAAAGTGAAATTAACAGTAAAAGGTTTGAAAGGCGTAACAGGAAGAAAACATCGCAGTTGCACTATGAATCAAAAGTTAGGAGAGGCTGGAAAGTAAGATGGAGGAAGGAGAATATGAAAGGAGGTACAGTAAAAAGAACGAAAAGGATTGCAACTAGGGGCCGAAGGCGCGCTGCAAAGAACATTAAGTAATGCCTACAGTGCACCGAATGGGGTGCACGGACGGCATTAACTCTCTACGGGACCTTGAAAAAAAAACTTTTTCGTCAAAGGGAAGTTGAATTAAAGCGGCATATTCAAAACCATTTCTGTTCCCTTAAGGAAAAAAACGTCTTAAGCAAACCCAATCATTAACTTCAATTGGCTTGAGCTAATTACAAGGCCACGTCAAAAATGATAAAAACAACCCCAATCAATAAAGAAAAATTTGAATTCGAAATGCAGCTTTCTCTCTCTTTCTCTTATTACTGCGAAAGAGACAGTAACGATCTGACGACTCTCTCTCTCTCTCTCTCTCTCTCTCTCTCTCTCTCTCTCTCTCTCTCTCTCTCTCTCTCTCTCCTGGCTGGTTTTCTCCACACATGTGCTTTCTTTTGTTTGAAATCTTTCCTGAAAGCTACTCCACATATTCCTTTCCTTTATGTTCCTGCTACAGGAAGATGAAAAAAAAAAAAAACTATTTTAAACTTAAGTGTTGAATCAGTTCTACAATGATACTGTGTATCTGCAGTTTCCTGTCTACATTTATGGATGTAAACTCAAATTTGTTTATAGTACATCCATATATTATCGTCTTCAATTATATGATATTCACCTAATCACTTACCTATTCCACAAACGGCGAAACTAAGCTTTACATCAGCTTAATAATTCATATTTGCAGCCGCGCTAGAAAGGATTCATTACTTCTGTTTTCAAAGTTTTCAAAGTAAATTCCTGCACATTCACTTCCCGTTATTTTCATGGATCTTCCATCAACCTTAATATATCATGCTATACGTGTATTCCTCTAATCTTTCCTAGATAGTGACCTAGATATCCACCAAGATCGCTGGGGATGACCGTAAAATCATAAACAAAAGACTTTAAATATCAAGATAATAACCCCCAAGTAATATTAGTGCTAGATCACGACCTCCGAAAACCCTTAAGGGGTCACTATTTCCTCTCCTAATACTGCAAAACTAATGGGATATTCTGATAAAAAAAAATATAGGTATCACCATAAAGAGGCAAAATAAACATTAATGTATTTGATAGTGTATGGCAAAAATTTATTAAGGAAATTGGGTATTTTAGACATTATCAATCATCACTGTATTTTCCAATTTGGGGGGACTTCAATTTCGTATCGTTTCATAATTACTCTTTCCACAAAAAGCGAGACACGATATTATCAAACCGCTAAAATTATAAGAAGCTCGGGACATTCTCTACAGCAGATACCTGTCCCGTAAAAACCTTTACAGTAGATACCTATTAAACGGATAACATCGATGAAAGTAAGAATGAGAAAGAAAGCAATTTGGAAAAAGACTATATTACCTGTATTCTCTGAAACGTTTACATGTAAATGCTATTTATCAATCATAGGAAATACTCTTACTATAAACCAAGCCGACATTTGTGGCGAGATAATTCCGACTCGTTCTAAACTCGTTCAAGATGATAAGAAGAGGAAATAAAAAACTGGTGGTCACTGACCTTACTGTTATTCGAGAGGGTAAGGCATGTAGGTACGTACTTAACGACCATTTGCGTGTCTATATAGAACTTGAACCACACAACATTAATAAATACGTACTATCTACTATAGGAACTTTGAACAGTGCTTAAACGAAAATTTTATAACAGTAAAATAAAAGCGAATTAATAAATACGTACTATCTACTATAGGAACTTTGAACAGTACTTAAACGAAAATTTTATAACAGTAACATAAAAGCGAGGTGGTTTTTATTATCAACCGCGCAAAGGTCATCATCCATCCAGGCGGGGTCGCGCATTCCATCCGAGGTCTTCTCAGAGATGTTGGAAGCAATGTTACCTGTCTGTCTGCCTGGCTTCGTGCCACGAACTGAAACCGTCGCCCAGAAATCAGTTCTCGTGTCCAGTAAATAAGAATTGGCACAAATTACCAGAGGGCACGGTTATGGTGCGCTACCGGTTTTTCGTTTTTTGTAGAAGAAGAAAACTGTTGAGGTGGCTATTCGTCCGTCCGTCTGCGCTTTTACTCTCCGCTCTCAGATCTTAAAAACTACTGAGGCTAAAGGACTGCAAATTGGTATGTTGATCATCCACCCTCCAATCATCAGACTTACCAAATTGCAGCCCTCTAACCTCAGTCATTTTTATTTCATTTAAGGTTAAGTTGGCCATGATCGTTTGTCTGGCACTGCTATAGGTGCCAACAATCCAGGCGTTTTTCATAGGCCGTGGCTAAGAGTTTCATACAGCATTATACTTATTTCTTTTTTTATTCGTCTAATGAAGAGGATACATAATGGTTTTTATGGATAGTTAGATGAAGTCTACTTTGGCGCCCACCAACTATATTTAGCTTAATCCACTAAAGCACCTTCAGCGGAATGTGTGTGTGTGTGTGTGTTCATTTATTTGCGACCATTTATACGGAACTAGAATGATTTTCCGATGTACAAAATTATTTCCATTTTCCCCTCTTACTTTCCTCCCTTTCTTTTCGTTTCCATTTTCCCCTCCTTTCCACCCTATTCATTTTGTTTCACTTACAGACATTCTATAATGTGTAAGTATACTGAAAATTTCGCGATTTCCAGTAAAAATAAAATGTAATAATAATAATAATAATAATAATAATAATAATAATAATGCAAAAATTGCAAAGATTCATATACACAACCACTTGCAAATTTCTCTGTAAGTATTTATGAATAAAGAACGATAAAGTACCTCAACACTTAATGAAATTATATATATACACACACACACATTATATATAATAATATATATATATATATATATATATATATATAATATATATATATATATATATAAAAGATAATGCCACGGAGGAAAATGAAATACGAGAACTGGATATTGCCATTATTTATACATGGCATCGCGTTTTGTATATTTCGTGATAAATATATATATATATATGTATATATATATATATATATATATATATATATATATATATCTGTGTGTGTGTGTGTAATCGAAACTGAATGCCAAAAAATAAGCAAAATTCGCATGCAAGAAACCCATTCTTTATACCCAGCTCTGAGAAAACAGACGTAAATAACAATAATAATAATAAATAAATATAACGCCTGAAGCATCACGATGCCCTCGATCGTTACTGAATTCGTGCACGAGGCATGACACACCCCCCTCTCCCCCTGCCCCCTCCCACACTGCAACCTACACATCATATACTCCGATGTAAATGAGGAGGAGGAGGAGGAGGTCTCCTCACTCACACCTTACCTCCTCCAAGACTGACCTCAAAACAGAAAGTACTCGAGTTTTTTTTAAAGACCCGGTAACAAGTCGCACAAGCCAGGAGGCGGCCGACACATCGTAGACAGGGCAAGGAAATCCCTCCATCGTGGGGGAGGGAGCGTGGGAGAAAGATAGGAGGTAGGAGTGAGGAGTGAGAGAAGGGAAGGGAAAGCATTGGGGAGGGGGAACGCGGTTGGGAAGAGGATTGAGAGAGAGGAGAGACAGAAGAGGTAGAGACAGAGAGAGAGAGAGAGGGGGGGAGGCGAGGCGAAGAGAGTAGGTGGGGAAACGAGAAAAAGAAGAGCTAGGGAAAACAGAGAGAGAGAGAGAGAGAGAGAGAGAGAGAGAGAGAGAATTTATGGAAACAAGAGGTGAAATGGAGGACCACACTGGATGAGAAGTGGAACACGGAGAATGAGAAAAGAAAGATACAAGAATGAAAGCTGACCTCAAAAAAAAAAAAAAAAAAAAAAAAAAAAAAAAAGTTGAATATTTCACAAAGAAAAATGGATATTTGCCCCCAATTTTTTTTTAAATATGTTCTTTAATCAACTTAGGAGTCCTTTTTTCTTGATTCAAGAATATTTTTTTCCCCAACATAGGTAACATATTTCCCCTAAAAGAGAAAGAGAAATACTTTCATAATGTAAAATCTTATAGTTTCCAATAAAAAATATACACATTTATAAGAGAGAGAGAGGTCAAAGTTTTCCAGGGAGCCAATTAGTCTCATGATGTAAAATCTCGTTTTCCACTAATAAACAAATAAATGAATTATATATATATATATATATATATATATAATATATAAAAATTAATAAATATGAGAGAGAGAGAGAGAGAGAGAGAGAGAGAGAGAGAGAGAGAGAGAATCCAAGTGTCCGAGTGGGCACGCTGCCAGACGACCCAACTATGCAAGCAACGGTAAACCCAACCGGCCAGCCAGCATCATCGTCATCTTCTTACCTTACCTTACCTGTCTTTTACTGGAAAAAAATAAAAACCTGATGCACCTGGGCAGGGGATGAAGAGGGGGGGTGGGGGGGTGTGGCAGCCCCATCTCCATCCGACTTCAACCCATAGGCCATCGGCCCAACCAGTCCCCCTAATGACCTCCTTAAACGCTGCTGCACACCTGCCCTGCCCTATTCAACTCGACTTATTAAAGAGCAGCCCGGCAAAGAATAGACTACAATCCAGGATTCTGGCCAAAGGCCACGCGCTGGGACCGACGAGGTCATTCAGCGCTGAAACGGACACCGACAGTAACAATGTCTGAAAGGTGTAACAGGAGGAAACCCTCGCAGTTGCACTGTGAATCAATTGTTATAGGAGAGTGGAAAGTTATAGAAGAAAGAGAAAATGAACGGAGGTACAGTAAAAGGAATGAAAAGGGTTGCAGCTAGGGGCCGAAGGGGCGCTGCATAGAACCTTAAGTAATGCCTACAGTGCACCGCATGAGTAGCCCCTACATAACAGATGACGCAGACAGGGTACTCTCAAGTTAGTCTCTGCAATAATGTTGGTAAACTCAAATCGTGCAATTAGAGGTACAAGTAGCGCAAACTGAAAATGGAAAACAGTTACTTTCTGATACTAGAAGATAATTCTTTTTGAAATCGCTGACATGTGTGAACCAAACGAAACCTAATATGATTCGACCCAGCTGACTAAAAACTTCGAAGAGAATAAAGTGACAACAGTGGAGGAACCATATTCAAAGTGCTTATAAGTCATATTCATTAGCATAAAGCCAATTAAAAAAAATTATATATATACATATATATAGCTATATGTGATATATATATATATATATATATATATATATCAATTCAAGCTACAAATGTCCTTTAATATCTAAATTCACTTTACCTCCTCCCAAATGATATATTTTCATATATGTACCGAGGGGAATTTTTAAAGTTGATAACAATTCGTCCCCCCATGGGATCGAACCACCGTCCAGGTGGACGGGGACGAAATCAGGACAGCCAGTGACGCTATCCAATCGGCTTGTCACTGGCTGTCCTGATTTCGTCCCCGTCCACCTGGACGGTGGTTCGATCCCATGGGGGGACGAAAATTGTTATCAACTTAAAAATTCCCCTTCGGTAGCATATATGAAAATATATCATTTGGGAGGTAAAGTGAATTTAGATATTAAAGGACATTTGTAGCTTGAATTGATATATAAATGGATCACGGTTCGATGTGATAATTATTCATATATATATATATATAATATATATATATATATATATATATATATAATATATATATTTAATATGTAGACGAAAGCGCTTGGATTTCTGCCTATCATTTTCCTGTGGTATTCGCTTAATTAATGAAGTCACTTGCATCTACTGTGATTATATATATATATATATATATATATATATATATATATAATATATATATTATAATATATATATACAATGCTTAACAGATCACAGTAGATGCACGTCACTTCATGATACAAGAGAATAACACAAGAAAAATAATATACAAAGAAAACGCTCTAGATACTAGCATAGCACCTCGATACAGTCACGTGAGAGGCGTTGCCTTAACCAAAACATCCACTGATAGGAAAGCCCGGACCCCACTGAAAAAGAAACGGAACCCAAGCAATCACCCCATAACACGATTACAGCACGTACGAGCAAGCACGGACGAGCACGCGCAAAGAGCGAACGGTACGAAAAAGATGCCCATGTACCTAGCAACATTATCCATCTCTTCACTACACATCCACGACACGGAAGATGGCGCTCGCCACTGAAGCTGCCCACAGTCGACTTTTTCCAGCTGTGGAAAATATTATACGCCCAAGAGATGGCAACACATTACCACAATAAATAATAAGGAAGACTTTTGGTTTACACCTACAGCAAGATTTCTGTTAAGGTTCGCAATTTTCTGCACTAGACTGCAATAACATGGTATATCGTACCCTAATTATTATATTCAGACCGGTAACTAGTAATAACGTCACTGACTGTGAGATTTACTATAGAGGACTCACATCAACCTTGCACTTGATGTCTAGACCAGTCCCTTACGACGCTCCTGATTGACTGTTGATAAGTTATTACTAGTTACTAGACATCAAATGAACGGTTGATGTGAATCTACTATAGTAATAACGTCACTGACTGAGATTTACTAGTTTTCAAAGGAACGCCATACTTAAACGTGTACTATATTTTGAAAGGGCACCTACGGCCAAACCGTATCATCCCGTCTTGACCACATAATCAACATCAATAAAAAGCATGTCTATGAAACTATGATCATAGTTGAGTACATGGCGCGCGCGCTGGATCCCAAGGCTGCTGTTTCACCATACCCTCCCGATCCCCGACCTACCCCGCACCACCCGGGACGGACAACAGGTTTTCAGGAGTTACAAGTATCAAGATGTCTCAAAGACTTGTCAGTCCATTCAAGGAGACATCGTGTGGCTCCCATATCTCTAGGAGCAGGTTTAACTGTTCATTCACGAAGGTGGGTGTCTCCCCTACCCCTGTTTGCTACCTACCCCGCATCACTCGGGGTGGACAAACAGGTTTGCAGGAGGATGGTAGATGTCTCCCTTACCCTCCCATCACCCTACCTACCCTGCCCCCACTCAGGCTGGACAGAAAGGTTTGCAGGAGGATGGTGGTTGTCTCCCTTACCCTCCCATCCCCCTACCTATCCCCACCCTGGGCAGACAAACCGGTTTGCAGGGGTGGGTGGCTGTGTCTCCTCTACTGTCACCACGGGGGAGGACAAACAAGATCCAATAGGAGATTATTATTATAGATATATACGCAAAAGCAATACAATATGCAGGCATGTCCATCAGTACACAGGGATACAAAGAACTAAACAAAAATAAAATTAAATAGGTCAGGGCTGTGTATTTGTGCGTTTTACTCTTCCGTCAGCTGGAATAACGACATCCCGGTTCATTAAACATCAGAGGAAACAAAAATTTTAACACAAATATCATAACAAGTCACAAGCAGTGGTGTGTGTGTGTGTGTGTGTGTGCTGGGGGATTCTGGAAAACAGAAAATAATTTCAGAATCCAGACTTAAACAGCATTAAGTCACCTACTGTTGTACATATATATATATATATATATATAATATATATATATATATATATATATATATTATATATATATCTATATATATATATATCTATATATATATAGTATATATCTATATATATATATTATATATATATATCTATATATATATATATATATATATATATAGATATATATATTTATATCTATTATATATATATATATATATATATATATATATATATATATATATATCTATATATATATATTCCATAGCTATATATTCATCCTATATACTATATACCGCATTTCATATCACTCCACGACCCCTTTTTCCTTTAAAAAAAATAAATAAATAAAAAAACAGAAGTTATTATCATCATTAAACAACGCTACAACTCCAAAACAATTATTGTATCCGCGCTGTAAATAGATCACGGAAAAATGAATGTGCACAAGCTAAACCGAGTGACGGACATCATTAGCGCACTCAAAATAAAAAAAATAAAAAATGTAAAATAAAAACGATGTTTTAAATACTGAGGCAAAATAAAATCGGAAGTTTCCCTTTGCTCGGCGGCCTTTTGATCCTTTTAACGAGCCAATATATTTACCGTTTGGGAAGCGCTCTGAGAGAGAGAGAGAGAGAGAGAGAGAGAGAGAGAGAGAGAGAGAGAGAGAGGGCGGCTAGCGACGGAGAGGGAAAAAGTCAAGACTGAATAAACGACGACAGGACCGATAAACTGGGGAGACAAAAGCCTTAAATAAAGATTGTACGACAAGGGGAGTATTTGACCCTTCAACAATTTCTCTGGTTTTCACTCCAATGACGAAGACTCTCAGCGACGAGGTTTTTCGTCCACTAAACGTGTGTTCATCGCAAACTATTCATAATGGATAACTTCTATATATACATATATATATATACACATATATATATATATATATATATATATATATATATAAAAGGAGCCTATAAAAACGCAAAAGTAGGTATCATATTTCGAGAGAGATAGCAGTCTCTGAAATAAGATATATACTTGCTTTCTATATTTTGGCGTTTTTATGGGCTCCTTTTATTAGATGGCATTCTGTTGTAACAACATTTTTACCAGTCATATATATATATATATGTGTGTGTGTGTGTGTGTGTTTGTGTGCATTATGCATGTATGTATGTGGGGAGAGAGAGAGAGAGAGAGAGAGAGAGAGAGAGAGAGAGAGAGAGAGAGAGAGACCTTATGTGAGCTTATAAACAACAATTTTGGGGTCACAAGAACAGCGTCAACACATTATGGACTCTTCATTACTCCGGAAAATCTAGTATCACGGCTTCAAATCTTCAATGACTGCATTGGTTTCGAACTGCTATTTCGATTCTCATTTCCGCTGCTGGGATTGTCTGTCTCTCAAATTTTGCATTCCCTATGTTTGTTTGTTTGTTTGTATGGTGTTTTTACGTTGCTTGGAACCAGTGGTTATTCAGCAACGGGACCAACGGCTTTACGTGACTTCCGAACCACGTCGAGAGTGAACTTCTATCACCAGAAATACACATCTCTCACTCCTCAATGGAATGGCCGAGAATCGAACCCGCGACCACTGAGGTGGAACGCTAATACCATACCAACCACGCCGCTGAGGCGCTTGCACTCCCTTTGGTCCTTACTTTCACGAAGGATGGATGTTCATTCGAGAGAGTCGGCATCCCAGGAGTTCCTTAATTATAAAATTTCCTTTTCTTTCAACAAACGACCTCAAATCAAATTTGCAACTTGAATATTGCTTCTTTTTGTATTTCCATTTACCTCCTCTTTCTTCTTGCCAACAGATTACAGAATTTAGGCCAGAATGAGGATATTCAGCGCTGAAACGGAAATTGACAGTAAAAGGTTTGAAAACGAGTACAACCTCGCAGTTGCATTATGAGTCAATTGTTAGGAGAGGGTGGAAAGTAAGATGGATGAAAGAATAGGAAAGGAGGTGCAGTAAGAGATATGATATGGGTTGCAGGCAGCTAGGGGCCAAAGGCACGCTGCAAGGAAACTTTAAGTAATGCCTACAGTGCACCGCACGAGGTGCACTGACGGCACCAGCCCTCTACGGGGTTCTTCCTAACAAACACCATATTCTTTGGAAGCTTGAATTTAAAGTCGGTGGCCCCTGTGGGCTTGTCCAGTATGAATAGGGTTCATCTTCCTTGAATAATAATAATAAAATAATAATAATAATAATAAAATAATAATAATAATCCATGCATAAATCAGCTCATCAGCAATAAAGATGAAAATAAATTCCAAAACATACAAGAAGAAAATGTTGCATTATGCGGCAACAATAACAATAACTATAATAATCTATCCTAATTTTTGAATACATGCGAAATCCGGACTTCTATCGGATGCAATAACGGATAAGAAAAATAGCGAAATGTTTTTTAAAAGGGTAAACGAAAGTGCAAGGGGAAATAAAAAAAAAAAAAAAAAAAAAAAAAAAAAAAAAAAAAAGAAAAAAAAACGAGCTACTTCAAGTGAGAATCTATCCACCAAATAAGCATTGAGGAATGGGCGTAACTCATCAATTGGTAACAGTTACGCTGTATTAAAAACGTCACATGATACTGAATTCTAACCATGAAGGTTACCCAGACACTCTGTGACATTTTGACAAGGAATGACGTACAAAAGCTGTCTACTCTTGTGTAAGCTTCAGCGCGTATACGCATGCGCACGAGGTGAGTACATAGAGGTTGAATTGGAATAGAATTAGAATAAAAAATTTAGGCCGAAGGCCAAGCGCTGGGACCTATGAAGTCATTCAGCGCTAAAAGGGAAATTGAAAGTGTAGAAAAGATTGAAAGGTTCAACAGGAGGAAAGTAATGTGAAAAAAAAATTACAAAAAGAGGTACAGTCAAAGGAATGAAAGGCTTTGCAGCTAGGGGCCAAAGGGACGCTGCAAAGAACCGTAATGCTTACAGTGCACCACGGGGCGGTAGAGGTTGGAAGGGTGTTTGATAAAGAAGGTGGAGGGAAAATAGGAAAGCATAAATGTATTGCTGAAAGAACAAGGTCATGACTGTATTAATATCCGGAATAAAGGGGTTGTGTATAGTACAAGTCGACCCCGTGGTGGTGGTGGTGGTGGTGGTGGTGGTGTGTGTGTGTGTGTGTGTGGTGTGTGTGTGTCGGTGTGTGTGGGGGGGGGTCGGGGGTGGGGGGGGGGGGGGGGGGGGGGGGGGGGGGGGGGGGGAATGGCGCCGTTAAGTGCACCTCATGCGGTGTGCACTGTATGCATTACTTAAGGTTCTTTGCAGCATCTTCGGCCCCTAGCTGCAAAACCCTTTCCTTCCTTTTACTGTACCTCCGTTCATAATATCTTTCTTCCATCTGACTTTCCATCCTCTTGTAACATTTTGATTCCTATTTCAACTGCTAAGTTTGCCTCCTGTTACTCCTTTCAAACCTTTGACTGTCAATTTCCGTTTCAGCGCTGAATGACCTCATACGTCCCAATGCTTGGTCTTTGCCTAAATTGTATTTTCAATTCAATTCAATTCATGGATGACGAAATGTCTACAGAAATGGTTTGGCGTTATGGGCTGGAGGGAGAATGAACCTACGAAAAAAATAAATGATTTGAATTATTTCAAACCGTCAGGTATTACTCTGCCTGACTGGAAGAAATGTTAACATAAAGGAGCAAGTATAACGTCACTGCGAACAAGAAGCTTGTCTTAACTAGATCAGCCTTCACACACACACACACACATACACACACACATATATAGGAGTGATGTATCTGCCGTTACTTATACATTCATCACCTTTCCTTATCTTCGTGAATCAGATTGATTATATATATACATACATGCATACATACACACACACACACACACACACACACATATATATATATTATATATACTATATATATATATATATATATATATATATATATGTATGTCATATCACATTTCCGTGATTCATACACATATATTGAGCTACAATGTCCTTTAATATCTAATTCGCTCTACCTCGGAATTAATATATTTTCGTATATGCTTAACCGAAGGGGAATTTTTTCTCGATAATAGACTTGCCTGGACCTGGCGCGAACCCACGGAGCCTTTCAAATCCAGGAACGTCAGTGAAGCTTTTACCTACTACACCACCGCAAGAGTAGTAGGTAAAAGCTTCACTGACGTTCCTGGATTTGAAAGGCTCCATGGGTTCGCGCCCAGGTCCAGGCAAGTCTATTATCGAGAAAAAATTCCCCTTTGGTTAAACATATACGAAAATATATTAATTCCGAGGTAGAGCGAATTAGATATTAAAGGACATTGTAGCTCGATATATGTATGTTTACGTATATATATATACCTATATATATATATATATATATATATATATATATATATATATATGTGTGGTGTGTGTGTGTGTGTGTGTGTGTGTGTGTGTGTGTGTGTGTGTGTGTGTGTAGCAGCCAATGACGTGTGCTTTACGTGGTACCCCAACTCGGGAAAATAACAGCACTGAAGAATGCGTGGTATTCACACGGCCATAAAAAATGATTACCACGTTCAATGACCATCACTTTCTCTCCCACTCAAGGATTTTTTTTCTTTTTTTATTTTCCTCTCCACGGATACAATTTCTTATAAGCAGAGTTTAAACTGCAGTTTGGTGGAGGGCGATTAAGCACGGCTTAAGTCTCGTTTGTCCGCGCCAAGGCTGAGATTGCAGGAAACAAGGCAAAACTAATCCAATGAAATCGCTTCCTTATGGAATCGGCTGAATACCGCGTCGCCCCCAGAGATTTCGTTCAAGGTCCTCACGGCATTAGCGGATTCGTTTGGTCACTACAAAGTACCCAAGAAGAGAAGCAGATGCATCTTCGATGTAGAAAAACAGCGATTTATGTCTCGCATCTCCCCTTTTCATATATATATATATTATATCATCCATATATATATATATATATATATATATATATATATATATATATATATATGTACGCATACACACATATATATAGTATATGTATACACATATATACATACATACATACATACACACAAACACATAGTTCTTAGTGTCAAAAAATCAACGGATGTAGTTAACTGCTTTCCTAACTTGCTACAACGAGAGAGAGAGAGAGAGAGATGAGATCTGAGAGGAGAGAGAGAGAGAGAGAGAGAGAGAGAGCATAATTTACATCCGTCCATCTTTTAAGCGTAAAACGCCCTGGATGACAAGACAGAGAGGCTGCTCATTAGGGAAACATGATCAATGGCCTCCAAGCCTCGAGATTGTGCCACGACAAAACGACATCTCTTTTCGTCTGTCCTCGTGGGGAATGACATTGCTTCGTTTGCGACCATAAATCTGAGAATACGTCACAATTTTGGGTTTAAAAAAAATATGGGAATGCGTCACAGATTTCGGATATAAAATCTGGGAATACGTCACAGATTTTGGATTTTAAAAAATCTGGGAATGCGTCACAGATTTCGGATATAAAATCTGGAAATAAGTCACAGATTTTGGATTTAAAAAAATCTGGGAAAGCGTCACAGATTTTGGATGTAAAATCTGGGAATACGTCACAGATTTTGTATAAAAATCTGGGATTACGTCACAGATTTTGTATAAAAATCTGGGATTACGTCACAGATTTTGTATAAAAATCTGTGATTACGTCACAGATTTTGTATAAAAATCTGGGATTACGTCACAGATTTTGGATATAAAATCTGGGAATAAGTCAGCTTGTACATAAAATCTGGAAATGTCACAGGTTTTGGATATGAAATCTAGAAATGTCACAAACTTTGGATATATTTAATTCGGGAATACATAACAGATTTTGGACGTAAAATCTGGGAATACGTCACAGCGTTTGGCTTTAAAATCTTAGAATACGTCATCGTTTGGATATAAAATTTTTTTGGAATTACATCACAGATTTTGGATATAAAATCTCGAAATGTCACAGAGTTTGGAAGTAAAATCTGGGAGCACGTCAAAGAGTTTGGATATAAAATATGGGAATACGTCACATTTTGCATGCAAAATTCGGAAATACGTCACAGTTTGGATATAAAATCTGGGAACATGTCACAGTGTTTGGATATAAAATTTGTGAATACGTCACAGAGTTCGGATATAAACTTTGTGAATACATCACAAAGTTCGGATATAAAACTGAGAACACGTCACAGAGATTGGATATAAAATCCTGGAACACGTCACAGAGTTTGGATATAAACTCTGGGAACACGTCACAGACTTAGGATATAAAATCTGGAATACGTCACATACTTTGGATATAAAATCGGAACACACGTCACAGACTTTGGATATAAAATCCGGGAACACATCACAGACTTTGGATATAAAATCTGGAATATGTTACAGACTGGATATAAAATCTGGTGACGTGACACAGTTTATATATAAAATTCGGGAATACGCCACAGAGCTGGATACAAAATTTCGGGAACACGTCACAGTTTGGATATCAAATCTAGGAGCCCCACAGTCTTTATTGGGGGAACGGTCACTTTTGCTTTACCTTTTGCACCCTATTCGTTTAGCCCTGGACGAAATCCATCGTCGTAACAAAGCCACGAAGGGGCGACTCGAAGACGAGGAATGATGTGGACATCCCCAGAGAACTCCAGAAGGCCGATTCTTAAGCCCGATTCTTATGCAACGGCAACCGGTCACTGAAAAGCACCTCGGCGTGACGGCGAAGTCATTAGAATATGACACAGCCTGGTTTTACGAGTCATAAAAGGGGACATTTTGCCTCGCGAAGTGAAAATACAGAACGTGGAAGTAGCTGCAGCTGCCTTGAGAAATGCGGCGCATCTCCTTCGAGAAAATATTTTTAGAGAATAATCTTTTGCAGGGAAGAGTATGGCATGGAATTTAGAATTTGGAACCTATGAGGTCATTCAACGTTGGAAGACCAACTGCGAGTCGAGTGGTTTGAAAGATGTAACATGAGGAAAACCTGGCAGTTACTCTATTAAATCATTGCTAGGAGAGGGTAAAAAGCTAGATGAAAGAAAGAGAATATGAATGTAGGGACAGTAAAAGAAACGACTAAAAAGGTTGCAGCTAGGGGACCGAAGGGACGCTACAAAGAACCTTTCGTAAATGCCCACAGTGCACCCCCATACATGCAATATGAAAGCATGCGTAAGAGTATGCATCATGGTGGTGTGGTGTACTCCTCCAATTGAGGAACTTTTTCCCTATACAGTAAAAAAGACGTGAAATATTTGAACCAGAATCAGCGTCGTGTGATTCGTGTTAAGCGCTAATGGGATGCCTTGAGGCGTGCCTCTCTCTCTCTCTCTCTCTCTCTCTCTCTCTCTCTCTCTCTCTCTCTCTCTCTCTCTCTCCAATTTCACAACACCTCTGATGGAATCGTTGGATAACTCATCTGTTATGGTTGTTTCTGTTAGTTCTCCTTTTATCTCATTTTTCTAAACATATTTATATATTATATATATACACAGATATAATATAATATATATATATATATATATATATATATATATATAATATATATATATATATATATGTGTGTGTGTGTGTATATATATATATATATATATATATACACACACACACACACACACACACACACACACACACACATATATATATATATATATATATATATATATATATATATATATATATATATAAACATATCGACCCTCTATTGATATGCACACACTATAATTTAAAAGTATCCTTAAAGGTGTTATTACAATTCTTTCGTTTTTCAAGTAAAAATATGTGCTAATTCTATCAGCATTCATACAACTGATGTAACAACAAAGACAAAAGAGATAATTATTACAAAAGCTTTATATTATACACCAATCAGATTTCGTATGAATAGAATTCGACTTTCCTCCATCGATAACAACAATAATGGCGTTACATTAACGAAAAACAGACACGAACATGAAACCACTCAAAGTACCAGTAATAATAATTAATAATAATAATAATAATAATAATAATAATAATAATAATAATAATGTGCACCTGGAACTGAGCACATAGTAAGAAAGTGACGGACTCCTAAGGAGGCAGGATGCAACCCAGAACACACTATAATACCACCCAGTCGATAAAAGGCCCTGTGATAGACATACATACACACACACAAATAATAATAATAATAATAATAATAATAATAATAATAAAATAATAATAATAATAATAATAATAATGCAGAAGGTTGCTCCTGAAAACAGCGCAATAAAAAAAAAAAAAATAATAATAATAATAATAATGACAAATTATGAAATAAAAAACCATCTTCACAGGTAAATGATTCAATGTCAAAAATTCTAGATGAAAAAGGATACCACTGCAAATGCCAACACCAACGCAACCGTTTCAATTAGAAACTGAAGAGCCCACTTTCTAAGAAAACACGTAAATACATTTCCTTAGCAATACTGTAAGGCCATCTGAGAGAGAGAGAGAGAGAGAGAGAGAGAGAGAGAGAGAGAGAGAGAGGAGAGAGAGAGAGAAGCTTTAGTTATTTTGCTTCTGACTAGTGACCAGAATCTAAGATATCCTTTTAAAGTCATTGGTCCAACTTTAAACACCAGACCCTCGACTAGTATATTTTTCTTCACGACAATAAAAGTATATTTTTTCATCACGGAAAAAGTATATTCTCATCATGAGAAAAGTATATTTTTATGATGAAAAAAATTTTTTCGTCATAAAAAAGTATATTTTCTTGACGTAAAAGCATAGTTTCTTCATGGAAAAAGTATATTTTCATCACAGAAAAAAAGGCAAAAGTATATTTTCATCACGAAGAAAGTATATTTTTTATCACGGAAAAAGTATATTTTCATCACGGAAAAAGTATTTTCCTCACGAAAAGTGTTTTCATCACGAAAAAAGAATATTTTCATCATGAAAAAAATATATTTTCATCACGGAAAATGTATATTTTCATCAGGGGAAAAAAGCATCATCAAAAATGTCCGTCCTCACTTTGAAATTGATCAATTAATAGATCAATCAATTTATCCGTCAGGAAGAAAGCACGAGCCATATGATTCCATTCCTAGAAATGTAAAAATAGTCTTGTTTCACCAACGAGAATTAAAATAATCTACACCTTGATTACAAAATTATTTTTCTGTACTGTTTAACATACACATTATTGATTTTTTACATTTTCATTCTAATAAATAAGTAATAAAAATCCTAGTCTGAAAATCATGTATCTTTATCTCAACCGAAAGCACCTTTTTCATACCTTATTAGGATCTTCCACAGACCTTTCCTACACCCCCAACAAGAACAAGAACAACAACAACAAAGCAGTTTGTAGGCTTACTCCCCGAGTACGTAAAAATAAAATGAATCCCTGCAATGGATCCCCCACATTCGCTCAACTATTCAACTCCCTGCAAAAACTGAACTCGATCCTATATATTAACCAAAATTGTTCTCTCTCGCAGCTCGCTTGATATTCTCTATAAAATGTACATTTACGCCCTTCAACGATTTCCCTGCTGGAGCGTACCGTGTATATATTACAAACTATTTCTGTCAAGTCCTGATGTTGCATAACCTGGAATGTTCGCCCATAACAGTTGAGGAAAAAAGACTGAGTAGGCTACTGCGATTTTTTCCCTAAAATTAAAGCTTCCAAAATGTGTCTGTAGATGGTCCCAGGCCGAAACAGTCAACTATTATCATTACCACAATTATTACACTTGGTTCAGTATTAAAGCTTTCACGAGAGAGAGAGAGAGAGAGAGAGAGAGAAGAAACGAGTAGTCGCTTCCCCATTCTTACCATCGAGAATACAGGCGGTGAATGACGTACATCTTTTGTTTTCATACGACAGCAGAGAGAGAGAGAGAGAGAGAGAGAGAGACTACTTCATTACTAGATGATATACAAATCCCGGCAAAACGGCAGCACAAATTACACTAAGCATTACACAAAAGTCTAAAATCATCAAAATCTATAGACTGAATATAAACAAAGAATACAAATATCTAACATCTACATAAATAAATGGAGGAGGAGGAGAAGACCAACCATCTTCCCAAAGTTAAATGCGGCAGAGTCAACATTGTTAAGACACCTACAGACTTTTCATAGTACAATAATTTTAATTATTAAAATTGAAATCTTCTGAATAACCACCTGGTTAGGCTACACACAGTTCACTACTAAGACAAGAACCCCAAAGGCCAAGCGCCGGCACCTACGAGGTCATTCAGCGCTGACACGGAAACGGACAGCAAAAAGGTTGGAAAGGTGTAACAGGAGGAAAACCTCGCAGTTGCATTATGATTCAATTTACAGAGAGGATAGAACAGAGGTACAGTAATAGGAACGAAAGGGGTTGGAGCTAGCCGCAAAGAACCTCAAGTAATGCCTACAGTGCAGCACATGAGGTGCACTGACGGGACTTACCCACTATGGAGTCCAGGTCTCTTTTCATAGAGCAAATTGAAAAGGTGATGATTATGAAACACATGATGGCGATACTTTACTTTCGTTTTTATCTTGATGAAGTCATGACATATGCTCACAACAAAAACAATACAAGGATTATGTTTGGGATAACTTAGAAGAAAATGAAACGTGACATAGCTTAGTACTTAACTCTATATAATATGAAGAATACTTCATTGACTACGGCACATTTCAATGCAGACTCTAGAAAGTTGAAATGTATAGCGACAGTCATTTGTTGAATTCAGAGGACGACTTTCACCTCCAAACCCTTTGACTTCGAACACACATTACACCTCCCGTGCAAGAATAACGCAAACCTGCCGTTTGCTGGACCCATCACAGCAATTACAACAGCATATTTGATTAAGCTACAACACTCCAACCCCAGCACCATTCAACCGATCGCAATTAAGTTGCAGTTTGCTATTGATTCAATGTTCAGCAGACCATTCTTAACAGAATACGATGACTTTGATGGTGGTTTCGTTGTCCAGAGAGAGAGAGAGAGAGAGAGAGAGAGAGAGAGAGAGAGAGAGAATCCTGTCCATGGGGGCGTTTTATAATAACCAAAGTGTCGGCATGATTTTTCGCTTCGTTCTCGTTTTTCGTTTTCTTTTTAAAATGGAATGCGTGAATTGGATTATACGAGCTTGTTGGCGCGCTGGAACCCGGGGCTGCTGTTTTCCCTGCCCTCCCGATCCTCTACCTACCCCGCAGGAGTAGACTGGGTGTACCCCTACCCTTCCAATCACCTACCTACCCCAGCCCCACCGGGGAGGACAAACAGGTTTGCAGGAGGAGACTGGGTGTATCCCTACCCTCCCAGTCCCCTGCCTACCCCGCCCATCCGGGGAGGACAAAAAGGTTTGCAGGAAGAGGCTGGGTGTAGCCCTACCCTCCTAATCCCCTACCAACTCCGCCCCGGAGCGAACAAACTGGTTTACACAGTGTGGGTGGCTGTGTTATGTCCCCCAACTGTCCCTCGGGGGAGGAAAAACAAGATCCAATCGGATTTTATTATTATAGATGATACTCACAAGCTTTTTACTGCACAATCCAGATGGTCATGCACCCAAATTGAAAAAGCGAGTTCATCTTTGTCCAAAAATATTTCTCAAAACGAATTTTGAGTTTCTACATTGACTGAGCTTAGTCTAAAAAGAACTGGTTGAGTTAAATAAGGAACGTTACACAAATTGGAGTGAAGAGCTGAGGGTAAGCAGACCTACTTGCTATGTTACTTTTTCATACTCTCTTTGTCCTTTCTCATCAGATATAATTCATGCACTGTCATCTTTCAAAAAGTCAGGAGGATTCAAGTTCTAAAACTATTCAACAAGTCAGGAGGATTTGAGTTCTAAAACTATTCAATAAGTCAGGAGGATTTGAGTTCTAAAACTATTCAACAAGTCAGGAGGATTCGAGTTCTAAAACTATTCAACAAGTCAGGAGGATTCGAGTTCTAAAACTATTCAACAAGTCAGGAGGATTCGAGTTCTAAAACTATTCAACAAGTCAGGAGGATTCGAGTTCTAAAACTATTCAATAAGTCAGGAGGATTTGAGTTCTAAAACTATTCAACAATCAGGAGGATTCGAGTTCTAAAACTATCCAACAAGTCAGGACGATTCGATTCTAAAACTATTCAACAAGTCAGGACGATTCGAGTTCTAAAACTATTCAACAAGTCAGGAGGATTCGAGTTCTAAAACTATTCAACAAGTCAGGAGGATTCGAGATCTAAAACTATTCAACAAGTCAGGAGGATTTGAGTTCTAAAACTATTCAATAAGTCAGGAGGATTTGAGTTCTAAAACTATTCAATAAGTCAGGAGGATTCGAGTTCTAAAACTATTCAATAAGTCAAGAGGATTCAAGTCCTAAAACTATTCAACAAAGTCAGGAGTTTCGAGTTCTAAAACTATTCAACAAGTCAGGAGGATTCGAGTTCTAAAACTATTCAACAAGTCAGGAGGATTCAAGTTCTAAAACTATTCAACAAGTCAGGAGGATTCGAGTTCTAAAACTATTCAACAAGTCAGGAGGATTCAAGTTCTAAAACTATTCCACAAGTCAGGAGGATTCGAGTTCTAAAACTATTCAACAAGTCAGGAGGATTCGAGATCTAAAGCTATCTTCGGTGATTTTGACATTTTTTAAAAGACCCAGGTAGACTGAAAAAAAAATCGCATATACTGCCCGACCATCAACATTCCCTACCTAATATCCTATTCCCACGAATCTTGCATTTAAATACATTCTTATCTAGCTGTTAATTTATTAATTTTTCTTAAATAAATGGAGTATCTTCTTTCTGTATTTTCCTTTGCCTCGTCTTACTTCTTAATGAACACCACATTCTTTGGAAGCTTGAATTTCAAGTCAGTGACCCATGTGGGCTTGTTCCATATGAATAGGTTTCATCTTCTGGATATAATAATAATAATAATAATAATCATAATAATAATAATAATAATAATAATATAAAAAGAAAAATAATAATAAAATAATAATAATAATAATCCGCTCCCCTCTCGGTGGGACTTATCCCATATTTTTTACGAGGATTTTTTGTTCTATAAATACTCTCTTGCCTTTTTTATCCCTTTTCCACCGACTAGGAAACTGAGATAATGCAGAAACGTTAGGAAATATAGATTGCTTTAATTATAAAGCAAATTCCAGCTACTTGATAGAGATGGAAATCTTCCCGTTAGCTTAAAAGCAATATGATATATATATATATATATATATATATATATATATATATATATATATATATATATATATATATATTATACCCTTCTTGGATCATTGTATTCTTCGGGGAAGCCAACTTTTCTTTTTCCGAAATAATTTCCCCCACTTTAGGGCCGACGAGGCAAGCAAGCGTGCACACAAAAACGTCCCCTTCTCTCTCTCTCTCTCTCTCTCTCTCTCTCTCTCTCTCAGGTATAAAACACAAACATGCACACACACCACCCGGACGCTCTTTTCCCCCCCCCCTTCCCCCTCCCCTCTTCTCTCTATTTCGATATTTAGGCACTGGCACGAGCTAAACACGCACACACGAAGGTCATGCAAAACCCCCAAGGAACACAGGGAGCGTCCATCATCATTAGCAACAACCATCGTTGAGCAACGAGCCTGCATGGCTGCTCCGGGATAATTGAGGGGTATAAGGGGGGGGGGGGGTAAAGGAAGGGGTTTGTGGGAAGGGGACAATGGGTCACCCTTACCACATCTCCCCCCCCCCCCCCCTTCTTCCACTCTCTTGCTCTGAGGAAGTCGCCCCCAAAAGACGTATCATTACTTTCCCTAGACGATCAATGAAGTAGCCCATGAAGAATCACTCAGTGGGACGACTGCGGTGAAGGGAAGCGGGTGAAGGAGTAGTATGTGTGTGTGTGTGTGTGTGTGTGTAGGTGGAAAGGATGACCACGATAAGAACCCAGCAATATTATAATAATAATAATAATAATAATAATAATAATAATAATAATAATAATAATAATAATAATAATAATAATAATAATGGTAGTAATAACATCTGAAAACTAATACACCGAAAGCAAACGTATCAGTTTTCAAACTTTACAAAATAAATAAATAAATAAAAAATAAATAAATAAATAAACCCCTTTCTACTAATTCAGATTAGTGCAACAGATTTTGATGTAAAACCATTACTCACATATTTACCTCCTTCAAATACACATGCCTAAACATACATACATACATACATATATATATATATATATGTGTGTGTGTGTGTGTGCTTTTGTCAAAGGATGCACACCAGGTTTCTGAATAACTCTTTCCCAACATCAGGCCAGAGACCGTACAATCCGATAAAAGTAAGGACTTAAAGGAAAGAAAGATCGGAAAAACCAGTGAAACAGCAGCAGGAACTAAATAAACATAATCGCAAAAAAAAAAAATGCTGGTGAGAAAAAAAAAAAGAAAAAAAATTTCAAGCGGTTATGCGGATTATAATTCAGTCTCATTTTTCATTTTGACAGAATTTTTCGATCCGTCGCTTGGAATTGCAGAAAATGGTGTGTTGCTACAAGGCAATGCTATTTCACCTTCGATGTTTGCCCTCATAGATTTCATAATGACCAATGATCTTCGAGATATAAGTAAATTTTTAGAGAGAACTAAATAAAGAAGAATATGTGATTTAGGCCGACGGCCGAGCGCTGGGACCTATGAGGTCGTTCGGTGATGAAATGAAAAATGAGAGCAAAACGTTACTAAAGATTTAACATGAAGAAAACTTCAAAGCAGTTACACTATCAAACAAAATTGGAAAGTAAGATGGAATAAAGAATATGAAAGGAGGCACAGTAAAAAGTATGAAAGGGGTCGCAGCTACGGGCCGAAGGGACGCTGCAATGAACTTTCAGCAGTGCTTACAGATCACCGCGTGAGATGCGCTGATGACGCTACCCCACCCTACGGGGATGTGGGAGGTGGGTGGGAGGCTTAAAAACAATGAATAATAAACTCGACGGAAGGGATCTCCACCTATGAAAAAAATGTAATCATCCAGATACCTTTACCAATGAAAAAAAAAAAAAATAATAATGATGTACGTCTGACATGCCAACACAGCAACGGTTAGATCAAATAATCAATTACACGGAGGCTTCTATTGGGGGTAGGGGAGGAGAAGTAGTGGGGGGGCCTCTCGTTGACAGTTTGAAGACGTTTTCCCAACACGAAAAAACTCCTCACTTTCGTTTTCCGGTATATTACGAGTACGAGAGAGAGAGAGAGAGAGAGAGAGAGAGAGAGAGAGAGAGAGAGAGAGAGAGAGATCTAATGGGGTAAGGAGAAAAGCAAATAAAAAATGCACAGAAGTTTCTTCGGCGCAATTGAATTTTCTGTACAGTGTATAATGTTGTATGAAACTCAGCCAGGGCCCATGAAACTTTCAGCCACGGCCCGGTGGTGGCCTATGTTGTTAGCACCTATAGCGGTGCCAGACGCACGATTATGACTAACTTTAATCTTAAATAAAATCAAATTTACTGAGGCTAGAGGGCTGCAATTTGGTTTGTTTGATGATTGAAGGTGGATGATCAACATACCCATTTGCAGCCCTCTAGGCACAGTAGGTTTTAAGATCTGAGGGGAGGGCAGGAAAATTGCGGACGGACAAACAGCCTTCTCAATCGTTTTCTTTTACAGAAAACCAAAAACAGCAGGTTATATCCACCTTTCCCCTGAATACATGGTGAATGGAGGGGGAAGAGGTAAGACTGCCATGGTCTCTCACGATTACGAACTATGTGGGGCTTCGCACGCAACGTTCTTACTCCTCTTTTCCCACACACACGAACACGTGTTTGTGGAAACACTGTCAAGAGAGAGAGAGAGAGAGAGAGAGAGAGAGAGAGAGAGAGAGAGAGAGAGAGAGATAACCTCTGAAACAGCATGCAACATTACTACAGCAACCCACACGTAAAATCTTTCTCAAATGAGTGAAACTTAATGAAGAGAAAAAAAAATAGAATAAGCAAAACTAAAACTGACTTTACCGAGTAAAGCCTAAAAGAGCAGACCACTACAGTTTGCCCGTGAATATAAAACAAAACGTCCCATGTAAACTGCTGCTCTTTTGGCGGGCTTTTGGCAAAATCGGGGGATGAACGATCCCTTGATGAGGCAAATCCCGACAAATCCAAATGTCAGGATCAAATCTGAAATCCAGGGATACAATTCCTCAGGTCAGAGACCAAAAACAACATAAAACGAGTAAAAAATGCACCGACTTTTCTCTGGCGCAGTCGAGCATTCTGTACATCGTATAATGAAGGCCACCGAAAATATATCTATCTTTCGGTGGTGTCTGTATAATGCTGTATGAACCGAGGCGCATGAAATTTTAACCATGGCCCGGTGATGGCGTGGTCTATATCGTTGTCAGACGCATGATTATAGCTAACTTTAATCTTGAATCAAATAAAAACTACTTAGGCTAGAGGTCTGCAATTTGGTGCGCGTGATGATTGGAGGTTGGATGATCAACATACCAATTTGCAGCCCTCTACCTTAAGTAGTTTTAAAGATCTGAAGGCGGAAAGGAAAGAGTGCGGAAGGACAGACAAAGTCGGCACAATTGTTTTCTTTTCGGAAAACTAAAAATTACCTTCCACGGTAGAACTAACCTGAACTGCCGAGATGACTTCGATGGGCCAATATTTGGATGTCACTGTCGAAAATCAGGGAAATAAAATTAGGGAAATAAAACTTTCTCTGATGTGTGAACAATAGTTCCATAATGGAATGGAATGGAATATAGAGTTTGGGGCAAAGGCCAAGCACTGGAGACCTTTGAGGTCATTCAGCGCTGTTAAGGATATTGAAAAATATGACTTAGTTTAAACCACACCACTGAGCTGATTAACAGCTCTCCTAGGGCTGGCACAAAGGATGAGATATTTTTACGTGGCTAAGAACCAATTGGTTACTTAGCAACGGGACCTACTACATCTAATTGTGGGATCCGAACCACATCCAAAAATGAATTTCTTCGAAACCCTTTTGGCAGAGCGGGGAATCGAACCCGGACCCTGAGATCGATAGTCGAGCATGAAACCGACTCTTCCAACGAGAACTGTAAACAGTAGGTAGGCTGGAAAAGTGTAACAGGAAGATAACCTCGCCTTTGCACTACGAAATAATTGTTAGGAGAGGGTGTAAAATTAAGATGGAAGAAAAAGAATATGAACGGAGGAGGTACAGTAAAAGCAACGAAAGAGGCTGAGTTGGGGGGTCGAAGAGGCGCTGTAATGCCTACAGTACACCCCGTGAGGTGCACTAACCCCTAGGGGAATTCCATAATGGTCAGGCAAAATTAAATGACAAAATCATACCAATTTGAGAAATACTGAGCAGGTTCCAGGGATCCCACGACAAGCCTCTCCTGGACTTTGTATACCGAAATGACTAGCCAGGAGGCAAAGTGCCAAGGGCAAAGTTCAAATGGTAGCCAAACAAAGACCCACTTATCAGCTCAGCTGTGTTCTTGTGTGGCGCTGAATAGATAAAAGTTCTTCGACACATGCGAATTTCCCACTTACCAGCCCAACTGAATTCCCTGACGTCGCCGGTCAACAACACTGAACAACGAAAGGAAAATCTCAAGCCTCCAATAGTTCATTGCACAAATATTTTACTTTTCATTCGAAAGTAAAATTGTCTAGAGAATAAGAACTTTTAAAATTTTTCTGTGGACATATTTAAAAGGTTTTCTGTTCAACTATACTCAAGGAAAACTTATGTACTGAAATTATGGAAATATTCAAGATTATTTTATCTATATATTCCAACATCCCCTTTCTATTTTCTTAAAAACTAAGCACACACATACACACACACACACACAAAGAGAGAGATAGAGAGAGAGAGAGAGAGAGAGAGAGAGAGAGAATTACATTACATAACAACAGACACACAGACAGACAAACAGATACTCTTACAAAATTTGAACGTGTTTGGTTACTAATCCAAAGCAAAACCCGATTCTAAATTCAATTATGATCGAGGATGATTAGTATACCCACATCATTAATTTTTAATATATGACCGCGAAGGCTAATATCACACATTCTCTCTCTCTCTCTCTCTCTCTCTCTCTCTCTCTCTCTCTCTCCTATATATATATATATATATATATATATATATATATATATATATATATACATACACACACACACACACACACACACACATATATATATATATATATATATATATATATATATATATATATATATATATTATAGAGGCCTCGGTATAATGCTGTATGAGCAACGGCCGACGAAACTTTAACAACGGCCCGGTGGTTACCCGTCTCATGTCATTGCCAGACGCATGACCATGGCTAACTTTAACCTTGAACGAAATTAAAATTGCTGAGGCTAGAGGGCTGCAGTTTGGTATTGTTTGAGGATGGGAGGGTGGATGATCAAGATACCAATTTGCAGCCCTCTATCCTCGGTAGTTTTGAAGATCTGAGGGCGGACAGAAAAAGTGCGGACGGACAGACAAATAGCTAACTCAACAGTTTATTTTATAGGAAACTAACAAAGGAATATTTAACAATGTATTTAATTTCTTTGCACACGATAATATTTTAAGATGCAATAAATCTCATATGTAATTGAAATTTGTATAAAATTGCTTTTTTTCTTAAAGTTGCCAAATTAATCAAACATTCATTTTTCAGGACGTTCGATATTTCTTAAAATTGCTCCCCTCTTGTTCCACTTTCAACATTCGTTTAAAATATTCTAAATATAAAATATTTAAAATATCATTAATCATTATTATTATTATACCATATTTCTTAAAACTGCTCCTCTCTCCTTCAACTTTAAACATTTTAAATAAAAACGCTTTAAACATCATTAATTATTATCATTATTATTAACATTAAGATATTTGTTAAAATTGTTCCTCTCTCTTTTAAAACGCTTAAAATATTATTATTATTATTATTATTAGGTGTTGTTGTATTAGCAGTAGTAGTTGTAAAGTATTACTACTAAAAGTGACGCAATATCATCCGTGTACTTTTATACAACCCATGACGTGAACTCATCGTAATGGGTCAAAGTTCACGCGTTCCCCTCATCTACAGGGTCAGAGGTCACGAGAAAACCCTTACAGCTGGATTGACATACCACACGGTCACAAACAACTCTTGGCGTCGGCACATGCCCTACCAGGGTTTTTGCACATTAAAATCATCATCACAAAACTGTGAGATAAAGAGGGCTTGTGGCTTGTGCTAAGGCACATTAATCAGATCTTTCCGAGATAGTGACCCCAAAGGCTTTCAACCCGGTATGTATCTTACTTTGAGGTGTGTTAAGTACAAGTCCACTGGGGATTTTATTTTTAGTTTTAACCCGGTATGTATTCATGTTTGCGGCTGTTTAGTACAAGCCCATTAGGGAATTTTTTTAAAGCCGGTATGTATCCACCTTGGCTGCGTGTTTAGTACAAGACCATTGGGATTTTTTTTTTTTTTTACCCGGTATGTATCCATTGTTTTTTGTTTTCCCATTGGGGGGGATTTTTTTTTTTTTTTTTTTTTTTTTACTACGGCAAAAAGTTAGCCACCTTTGCACCTTGTTTAGTACAAGCACAATAGGTTTTTTACCCACAATGTATCCACCTTTTTGCAGTATGTTTGGTATAACCCTGTTGGAGAGTTTGTTTTACCACAGTATGTATTCTCCTTAGCGCAGTGTTTATTACAAGCCCGCTGGGAATTTTTTGTTTTAACCCAGTTATGTATCCACCTTTGCGGCGAGTTTAGTACAAGCCCATTGGGAATGACTGTGAAAACATAAACATAAGAGTGTAAATATCATCAAGATAATGACCACCAAGAAATATTAGTCCTAGATAACGACCACCGAAAATCCTTGGAGGTTCACTATGTAGGAAAGATCCCATTAATCTTATGGTAGCATGTGTATAGGAGAGAGGGACACAGATAATGATCGCTTTCACACTTCTAGTGCAGGTGATTACTTATTTCGAACAGGCCCCACCCCTCGTGTGGACTTGAGATACAGTTTATTGCAGTTATCACAAACGTTGACGTTGTAGGGTGACCTCCAAGAGAAAGAGAGAACATTACCTACTGTCGTGTGTGTGTCACCGAATGCATTTAACCGTGAAAGTACAACACCATAAACTCTCTGTCTCTCTCTTTACGGGGTGCTCTAGATGCAAGAGCCCGTGCCGGCAAGTTTCTGGCTGAATCTAGGTAGTCTCTCTACATTCAAAATACTGAAAGGCATAACAAAAGTAGACATCAACCTATTACGTTAAACGAAAACCAGACAAGAAATAATGGATGGAAACTAGAACTGAAGAGATAACACACATCCTATTGTGGGAACTTCTTTACATACAAGATATGTGACACTTGGAATAAACTGCCACCAGAAGTTGTAAACAACAAGTGTAGAAAAGTTTAAAAGAAAGCTATACAAAATCATTAGGACACTGTGAATGCACAGTAAAACCTGCTCCTAGAGATAAGTGAGCATAAGATGTCTCCTCGGATGGACTAACAAGTCTTTGAGACATCCTAATCCTTTCTCTCTCTCTCTCTCTCTCTCAAAAGAACTTGAGAACGAGAAATGTTCACAGAACTTCTGACATTTCACTAATAACTTCCAGTTCGATTTCATACCACAAAATCTTCCCAAGTAACAACACTTAACTTGAATACTGATATCAACAAATAAAAAAAGTAGTCACACCACAACCTTACCACTAAAGTAAAATTTATAAATCAAAAGAAAAATTATGATCGAAATTTTAGGTGTATATTCGGCGGGAACACTGAACTGAAATTCCAACCATTTTCTGAAGTTGGAATACGTGTTCCCTGTTATATGAGAAGAAAAATTAATTGAATATAGAATTTAGGCCAAAAGCCAAGCTCTGGGACCTATGAGGTCATTCAACGCTACAAGGAAAATAGAGCAGAAATGTTGCAAGTGTAACGGGAGGAAAACCTCGCAGTTGTATTATGAAACAATTGTTAGGAGAGGCAGAAGAAAGAAAATAAGAACGGAGGTACAGCAAAGGGAATGAAAGGGCTTGCAGCTAGGGACGCTTCAAAGAACCTTAAGCAATGCATACAGTGCACCACATAAAGTGCACTGACAGGACTCACCCCCTACGGGAGACTCCTATCTGATGTGATACAAAAATCATTCTTCGACCACTTGAATCGCCCTTCTGAATTCATCTCTTGGAGCGCAACTATTCCTAAGAAGAAATGTGGCAAGACCCAAACCCAGTTGTTGAAGCCAGCGACTGATGGCATCCTCCTCACCAAACACGCGTTCTGCCCCGGAAGATGAGGTCAAAGGTGAAAAACAGTAGTTCTGTTTAGCCTCAGATCCGTCTAATTGTAGGCAGGGGAAGAGGAGGCTGTGGCCCTGATTTAGTTGATAATGAGGTTGGGGGGTTTGGGGGAAGTAGTAGGCTACAGTATAGCTGTGGTTATCAAAATGTAAGTCAATTCAGTCGAACATCAACAGCCAGCAAATCCATTCAATGACTCTTGAGATTGCAAAGAAATCATCATTAAAAAAAAACACACAAGAAAAACATGATGAGAGAGAAATAACGCGATGGAAATCATCTGGAGTTGACGAGATGGAGGTTGCCTGGAGTTCGCACTTCCGCAGACCTGCCTCATCTTGATAAAAAAAAGTAAATAAATAAATAAACTAATAAATTAATAAATTAAAAAATAAAATCTTTAATGATCACTACATTATAGTTGCTCTAAACATCTAAAATTGACCCAAAACACTTTAGTTTACAAAAAAAATGAAACTGATTTAATGTACGTCTACCTTGAGAGCATCTTCAGCCAATCCTTTAACCTGTCCACACACGACAACAAAATCCATTCACTCCCAACAGTAACAATAAAGGGTTGTCTCTAACCTTTAGTTCTGTAAGAGCTGGAGAAAAGGGCGCATTTTCAATATATTCGAAAGCCAGAAACTTAAATCAAAATCTTCAATATAATTTCTCTCTTTAACCTATAATAATAATATGAGTTGATCATGCCTGTCCAACCCCCGGGGTGACAGAAGGGGAGACATGACACAGACACCCAATCCATAGAAATCGGTTTGTCCGCCCTGGATAGGGTAATGGGGTAGGTATGGGATCGGGAGGGTAGGGGAAACATCAACTCCCCGGGTGAACAGTAGGGGAGACATGACACAGACACCCAATCCATAGAAATCGGTTTATCCGCCCTGGATGGGGATGGGGTAGGTATGGGATCAGGAGGGTAGGGGAAACATCAACTCTACTCCTGCAAACCTCTTTGTCCGCCCTGGATGGGGATGGGGGTAGGTATGGGATCGGGAGGGTAGGGGAGACAGCCACCCTCCTCCTACAAACCTTTTTATAGTCTTCATAAGATATCTATCTATGCTCTTTAATAAAAATAATAGTATCTTGTTTGTTATCCCCGAGTGACAGCCACCCACCCTTTGCAAATCAGTCTGTCCACCCCGGGTGGGATGGGGTAGGTAGGGTGTCGGGAAGTTAGGGGAGAAATTTCGTAGCGTTGAGTTCCAGCGCACGTAGCGTGCACCAAGAAGCCCGTAATAATAATAAAAATAATAATAATAATAAGCAATGACAAGCAAATCGATTCACGGGAAGTTTGGTTTGAAATAATTGACAGTTTTGTCAATAACCTTTTTAGTCACTGCAACTAGCAATATCATCTATGAATTGAAGGTCAACAGATTCCAGAAGGAGCTTTTCTGTAAAAAAATAAAAAAATAAAAAACTTAAACCCTCCTGCAAATGTAAGTAAGAATAACTTTAGTACATCAAGGCAAGTGGTCAAATTTCCTACTTATTTGAAACCTTCAAACAATTTTCTGCTTGAAAAATCTGAGGTTATGCTCAACAAAACCAACTTCAGCAGTAAATAATAATAATAATTATAATACTAATAACTTATCATTATTATCATTATCATGAGACTGGCGCGCACAGAACCTCGGCGCAGCTATTTCACCTACCCTCCCGATATCCTACCCTACCCTACCCCACCCTGGGCGGACAAACAGGTTTGCAGGAGGAGGGTGGACGTCTCCCCTACCATCCCGATCCCCTACGTACCCCGTTCCACCTGGGTTGGACAGACTGGTTTGCAAAGGGTGGGTGGATGTGTCATGTCTCCTCTACTGTCACTCGGGAGAGAAAAAACAAGATATTATTATTATTATCATTATTATTATTATTATCCGTCAGGATTTGGTGTGTCGTTACCTTGAGGAAAGTCCTACTCTTTCTGCCCTTAGTTATTCTTAATTTACTCGGTCTTGGACACCACTGTACAGTCTTGGAGTTGATTGCAACCTCACAATTCACACGAGAACACACACACACATACACACATACATACAAACACGCATATCCATTCACACAAAATAAATAGTGAGTTATAAAAAGATATTATTATAATTAATTATTATAGAAGATAGATAAATATATTATGAAGACTGTCTCCCTATGCTACATCTTAGTGAAAAAACCTTCCATAAGAAGTCAAATCATTATCAATAGTAATTTAAATGTACAAATTAATTTATAATTAAGGGCCCCCCAAAAAAAATTGAAACAAAAAAAAACGACAATCCTTAATTCTTCCCCCAACACTCCCCAACCCCTGGGGTTCCCCTCCACACCTGAGCAAGGGGTCAACCCTGGGGGAAAGAGGGTTGTGCATAAAACGGCAACCGAATAAAAAGAAGGATGTGGGGGGAGGGGGTTGTTGAGGGACGGGGGGGGGGGGGGGGGGGGGGGGGGGGTGAGAAAGAGAGTTTGGAAAATAGATGGCTTGCAGAAATCCCGTCCCGTGTAATCAATGTTAATTTATGTTCGTTTTCTTTTTCCTCAGAGTAATTTCAGAGACTCCGTTATTGGAGTCCCTAGGAAGAAGAAGAAGAAGAAGAGGAGGAGGAGGAGAAGGGAATTTCGCGCTCGCTGACTATTGGCAAATAAGCCCACAGTCAAATTATTTCCTTCTCAATGAGTTCATGGAAGCGAATTATTGCATTATGAGCTATTAACGCCCAAGCTCTCGCTGGCAATGTGGTGTGCGTCTGAGCGTGTTCGTAAGCGTGAGTCTGAGCGTGTCCGTATGCGTGCGCGAGGGTGTACGTGAAAATTCAAAAAAAAAAAAAAAAAAATTACAAAAAAAAAAAAAAAAAAAAAAAAAAAAAAAAAAAAAAATGCTGTGCATGCATTACATCAGGGTAATCAATATAATTTCTTCGCTCCCTAAAAATTTCTTCTCCCAAACCGGTGCATGTCTTCACCATTACCTTGTGTGGGATGCAAAGTTATTGGGTTACCTTGCATGTCACACCTATTGCTCAGAAGCACAACCTTGAATAGGGCTTTAATATGAGGAGGACGAGAGATGAGGAGGAAGAGGAGGAACATAGAGAGACGAAGAGAAGAGAGAAAGCCAAAGCCAAGCTCGCGTGACCTAGGGAAAGCCAACAAATGCTACATTTCTTCCTTTCTTCTTTTCGCTCGCTGAGAACAAATAAATATAAAAAAAAGTGCGCCCAGGTTCGCAATCGAGTTTTATGTTCAGCGTATAATGCTGTATAAAACTCTCGGCCGCAGCCCATTTAACGTTTAGCCACAGCCCGGTGGTGGCCTGTATTGATGGCACCTATAGTTAGATGCACGATCATGGCTAACTTTCACCTAACGTCAAATAAAATCAACTGAGGCTAGAGGGCTGCAATTTGGTATGCTTGATGATTGGAGGGCGGATGATCAACATACCAATTTGCAGCCCTCTAGCCTCGGTAGTTTTTAAGATGTGAGGGCGGAATGAAAAAGTCGCAGACAAATAGCCATCTGAACAGTTTTCTCTTGCATAAAACTAACAAGTAAATAGATCAGAAAGTTCAAATAGCAAAACCTGGCCGCTTCTCAGATTAATTTAAGGTAATGTTGAACACCATTCGGTATTCCACAAAGGCTAGGACACACCACTGTCAACTCATTATCAAGCGCTCATGCCTAACCTCTTCAAACAAAAGGCACCACAGGTTTTAAAAATTCCGTACACAAAAGGAAGGCTCATAAGTACTCAATTTTAACATTTGAAAAACATCCCTCAGCAACCACTTCTCTCTCTCGCTCTATCTCTCGCTCTCTCTCTCTCTCTCTCTCTCTCCAAGTTCATCGTTGGACGAGTGGTTTACGCGCTCGGGTATCAATCCGGTGGTCCGAAGTTCGATTCTCGGCGCGGCCAACTTGGAATCAGAGAAATGTACTTCTGGTGATAGAAATTCATTTCTCGATATAATGTGGTTCGGATCCTATAATAAGCTGTAGGTCCCGTTGCTAGTTGACCAATTGATTACTAGCCACGTAAAAATATCTAATCCTTCGGGCCATCCCTAGGAGAGTTGTTCATCAGCTCAGCGGTCTGGTAAAACTAAGATATACTTAACTTTCTCTCTCTCTCTCTCTCTCTAAGGCAAATAAGACTTTGGAATAAAGATATATACATACATACATACACACATTTATATGTATATATAAACAAAATAATATTCGTACCATCGCATATGAATAAAACAATCTTTGTACCATCGCTGATGAAAAAATAATCGATTCCAAATAAAACAATCTTTGTACCATCGCTGATGAAAAAATAATCGATTGCAAATAAAACAATCTTTGTACCATCGCTGATGAAAAAATAATCGATTGCAAATAAAACAATTATAGAAAAAAAATCTTTGCTGTCGGAAAACAACCCCAATATAGGTTTTCTGCGAAATTTCCTCACTTCCCCAAATAATCATTTAATGATTTCTTCAATCATGACACAATTACCAATTACATCCGCAGCAGCCGCACCAGCAATTGTTCCAGTCCACGAGTAATACTCAGTTCCATTGACCTGCTCTGACCTCTGACATAAGACGATGAAAAGGGCAAATTATCCCCACTAATGATCCACCCTTAAATCTCCCCAACCACCCCCAATTTACGCCCCCCCCCCCCCCCCACCCCCGCCATTCGTAATATTTGACATGGAAGAGAAAGCTCGTGCAATAATCGATGACGCAACTGCGTCTGCGTCAAGGTATATCCGGTAAACGCCTCTCTCTCTCTCTCTCTCTCTCTCTCATTATAATTCAAATAAGATTTTGGAATAAAGACATTACTAGTTCGAAATTAATTACTTATATATATATATATATATATATATATATATATATATATACACACACACACACACATATATATATATATATATATATATATATATATATATATATATATATATATATATATATACACAGGGTGAACCATAAATAGGTGGACAGCAGATGATACAATTCAATTTGAAATTACATATACAGATCAATTAATAAATTTACAATCACTTTTATTGTACACAATAATACGATACATAAGTACGGAAAAAAATATCTATCTTATATATGATAGAAACATCATATAGTACAACCTAAAACACACAAACCCTACTCCACCTACAGTTCACCTACTTTTGGTTCTTCCTGTATATACATACATACACACACACACACACAACACACCATTTATATATATATACTAGTTATATATATATATATATCTATATATATCATATATTTCGAGCTACAATGTCCTTTAATATCTAATTCGCTCTACCTCGTGGAATTAATATATTCATAAATATATATTATATATATATATATATATGATATATATATATATATATATGAATACTAAATATATATATATATATATATATATATATATGTTAATATATGTATATATATATATAGATATATATTAATATATCATATATATATGAAATATATATATGTGTTACATATACATATATATATATATATATATATGATATATGATATAAATATATATATACAGATATATATATATATATCTATATATATATATTAGAATATATAAATTAAATATATATATAACCATATATATATATATATATATATATATATTACTAATTATATATATATATACATCATCATATCGATGTATTAACTTTATTTTGAACAACTCGTAATATTTAATCTCATAAAATGTGTACAAAAACCTAAGGCACAGAAAGAAAATAGGAATTCAAATCATCTTTGAAAGTTCTTCCAAATCCATTACAAACGTTACTTCCGAGACTGCAACAGCAGCCTAACATGGGCACAGCATTGCTTTAAAAAAAAAAACCATTGTTATATAAATAAATAAAAAAATTAAGAATAAGTTTTGACGAAAATTAGACTGTTCGGTTATCTCAAATTATTTTAAATCGGAGGAGGAGGAGGAGGAGGAGGAGGAGGAGGAGGAGGAGGAGGAGGAGGAGGAGGTCAAAATAACTGTAAGCAAGGCAGCAACTCAAGTACAGGACTATTACCAACAATTCTTACCAATTCAAGTCGCAAGTGCAAACAGACACAGAATACAGATGCAACAGCGCAATTCACGCAACTTTTCCTTTCCGTGATGGGCAATCTCGAGAGCGTTTCTACAAATACACTCTCTAATGAAAGGCTATTATTACACAGCGATGGTAAGACTACTGGCCTTCCCCGAAGCGACCAGTTGGGACCAAAATACCGACGCTTTCAGAATGAGAGGATACGAGGTCCTGGAAACTTTGCAGCAGCAAATGTGCCTCGCAGTCGGACTTCTCAGTTTCAGAGGTCCTTTGTTCCTCACACCGTTGGACTCTGGAACAGTCTCCCAGAGGATGTCGTGCAGTTGGTACTACTCCAGAATTTCAGGCGAAAATGTAACGAATTATTACCCCGATAGTCTTCTTCTTGAATATATTTGCCCAGCTTCATCAGGATTAACTATAAATTTTCTGATACATTCTGCTGAAAAAGCACATAGAACAGAACACATACAGAATTTAGGCCAAGGGTCAAGCGCTGGTACCTATGAGGTCATTCAGCGTTGAAACTGATATTGACGGTAAAAAGGTTTGAAAGATGTAACAGGATGAAAACACCAAAGCAGTTGGGCAATGAAACACTTGTTAGGAGAGGGTGGAAGGTCAGATGAAGGGAATATGAACGGAGGTAAAGGAAATGGAATGAAAGGGGTTGCATCTGGGAGGCAAAGGGACGCTGCAAAGAACCTTAAGGAATGCCTACAGTGGACCACGTAAGGTGCACTGACGGTGCTGTCTCTCTACGAGGAAACGCACACAGATACCAGAGAAAAGAAATTCTCCCTCTAAGCTCGTTCTCGGTGCCTAGCAAAAGATAAGTGAACCTCACAAAGACCATCTCAGTGCATCTCCATCCACAGACATCAGTCCTCAGGCTCTGCACTTCAAACGCCAAAAGCAGTGGAAAGGAAGGCAAAACTGAGGTTTACTTCATTTCTAGAATACTTACTTTTCTCTTAGGGAATAATCTTCAGTCTCCTCACACACACCAAGTCACTCACCTGTAAATAAAAAGAGACAAAATGAAAATGGAATACGACAGATAAAAAGGACAAAATTAAAGTGAAATGCAATAGAAGTGTTTAAAAGTAGGAGCCGAATACAAGAAAACATTCGGAGAGAGGAGTAAACGTACTCTACAATTTTGAACGTACTTTTGAGGATTGAACGTAACTTCAGAGAAGAATGAAAGGGGAGTAATCTTACCTAATAATGCGTGAACTTTGCGACATGCAAAAGATAACTGAAAGTTCTTTTGCAGGATGTTGGGAGAGCTGAATCAGGAAAGCGCTATGCATGAGCTGAGGGTAATGAACGCAATGTTATCGTGGACTGAAAAAATTAAAGCACTTTCAGAAATAAACCACATTTCACGAAGGAACACTTTTGCGTTTTCGACGCATGACGGAGCATTCAGAACATGCAAATCATGACTGTCATCAGTAACATGAAAAATATTACTACAAAATGATAATACCCTTCTGCGGCTTGATATGACATTTTAGAGAGGAAAAAGAGGCAGTTTTTCATCCGAAAGTCAAGGGAAATAATGGAAAATTTTCAGATATAAAGAAAGGCCTCGGAGGTGATCTGTGTGGAACAGGACATTTTCGAATCTGAACTAAAATAATGTGAACTACGCAGCTTTTCTCCATTCAGTAATTAAAGTAAATACATTAGAACTAACTTAGTATATGGCTACAAATATATAAATATATATATATATATATATATATATATATATATATATATATATATATATGTTGTGTGTGTATGTATATGTATGTGTGTAATAAACCTTATGCAAATGTATGAATACATTAAAAATTATATTCACGAACAAGGATGAGACACAAAAACGAGATTGCAACACGATAGCAGTATGTATTAATAGCTAAAATATTGAGCAATTTTAAGTTTACATTATTCTATATATGATATATATATATATATATATATATATATATATATATATATATATATATATATATATATATATATATATATAGTATAAAATCAAAGTAAGTTTAGTACTCAACCCTGACTTTCACGAACAAATATAGCTGGGTAACCCTGACCTGCTACGACACCGAATAACCACAACACTTGCTCATAATTGAAGACCTAAACGGCAAGATTACTATATATATATATATATATATATATATATATATATATATATATATATATAATATATATATATATATATATATATATATATAGTATATGACCGAAGTATTTTCTGTTAAAGCAGAGTTCCATCTAATAAAGGAGCCCAAAGAAACGCCAACAAGTAGAAAATTAAGGTAATATATTTCGGAGAACAACTTCATTAATAACGGGCCCTTATTATTATTAAAATATTATAGTATATATATAGGATATATATATATATACATTAATATACGGGTAGTATAGATTTTGCATATCCTTTTATATTATAAAATATTATATATATATATATATATATATATATATATATATATATATATATATAATATGTATGCATAGCATATATATATACACACACCATTCCATTTTAGAGAATTCTTTTTAAAGAAGATGAAAACGACCTTGACGAAGTTCCCACCCAAACAATTGATCTTGGCTTCCCAAATATGGAGGAGAAAGCTGCCCATGAAGTTTTTTTTTTCTCTCTCTCACCGTGAGGTGGTAGAGTGAAGCTGAATAAATCCACGATATCCGTGACCTAATATTTGTGCGTATAAATAATCTCGCGAGTGTAAGCGCAAAAATTCATAATTAGTAAGTGTTCGTTTTATTGTATCATTTTTCTTAAGGAAATGGGGGATATATTTGGAAAAAATAGTACGACATCGTAGTACAAGCATGTTTTTGTATTATATGTTTCTTGTTATCATCATGAAGTCTTTTTCTTCAATCTGATCCAGTGTTTAATACAGAATCATAATATTTTAATTTTTGCATATCTGCTTTATTACTGTTTCTCTATTTCATCATCAATATACTTCGTGCTACATATACATGGTGTTCTTACGAACGTAGATGAATATTGATTTCTTCAGCTTATTATCTAGCTTATGTAAATATTTATATTGACCAAGAAAATAAATTTATCATTTTAAGGAGCATTACACTGTGAGGTCCAGAGCTCTCGCCGGGACGCGTACTCCTGAATTGTAACCGAGCACGGAACGTTGCCTGGAAAAAGCGGGACGCCATTTCTAAGAAACTACCCCTAGAATCTTCTTGAAAATAATCTCAGTGTTTCCCACGCCCAAAATGCTAACCAAATCTCTACAGCCAAACTGATGTAATCATGAAAAAAAAAAAAAAAAACGGGCTGGTGCAATACTATAGTAGATTCACATCAACCGCGCATTTGATGCCTAGGCCAGTCCCTTACGGCGCACCTGAATGGCTGTTGATAAGCCAATCACAGGGCTGGAAACTCTCTCTCGAGAGAGTGCACATAGGCAGGATGTATGTTCCACCTCTCCCCAGTGATACTTTTCAATGACGTATCTCTCAAGAGAGGTGGAACATAAATCCTGCCCATGTGAACTCTCGAAAAAGACTGACAGTTTCCAGCCCTGTGATCGGCTTATCAACAGCCAATCAGGAGCGTCGTATGGGACGGGCCTAGACGTCAAATGCACAGTTGATGTGAATCTACTATAGTATACATCTCGGGAACTTGCCGCCGGGACCCTCAGGCCATTCTCGCTTCAAAACAAATCTACGTGACGCACAAAGACTCTCAGGAAACAGATCCAACGCTCCCCATTCAAGCGATCTTTTATGCCTTTTTCAAACGATACTTTCTGTCCTTGTCAGGTCTGTAATGACTAATGCATGTAAAGAGTTCCAAACTTTCTAACCATATGCAATCGAAACCTCTACCTAATTTGTATATAGAATTGTTAACCATTCTTCAGGTGTGAGAAAACACACCTGACTTTAAGCTGACTTTATGCCAGCATGGCTCTTGCTCATCGAACAGCCCGTAGGTATATAGACTTCCTTCGGTTTTCCTCTAATGTCAAATTCTACTTTTCCGCTCGCAAGAGTTCTCGACCTGACAGAGGTTTTGTCCTCGTTATAACATCATACATGTACCCTGAATATAATGATTATTTATTAGATATAATTAGAAGTTCAGCAAGATATTAATTAATCAGATATAATCAGAAGTTCAGCAAGTTATTAAAATATCCCGATTCTATATTAAGACCCAACATTACAAGACGAACCTCAGCATTACAGACGCACCCATTCTGGGCCAAGCGGTACACCGCAAAATTCCGTTGGAAGTTGTAGAATAAACAGAGGCCTTTAATTAAAGGCTAACATCACCAGTAGTTACTCCCAGCCTTCTAATTACCCGTATGCATGCCACCTACTACTCGGGATCAGCATAAACTGAAAGACAAGTCTGAAACAAAACTATGCATGCTGTTCGAAAATAAAACGTTGAAAAGAATGCTGAGCTGATAGAACAGAATAGAATATAGAAGAATCTAGGCCAAATATTTGTGTGTTAAACAAAAAGAAAGTTATGATGCGACAACGACGCTGTCTTGAGGTTAACTCGCCAATATACGTAGACCTGTACAAATGCAGAATAAAATATGCACACTTAAACATACGATTGTGTGTCTTATATATATATGTATATATATAATTCTAAGCTTCTTTATCATAGGACTTCTCCACTTAATATATCTATATATATATATAATATATATATTTAAGGATATATATATATTTATGTATGTATATATATAAATAATAATAATCAAAAGGAGGGCCCATAAAAACGCCAACAAAATATAGACAGTAAATGCTATATTTCAGAGACAGGAGTCTCTGAGATATATCACTTACTTTCTATATTTTGGCGTCTTATGGGCTCCTTTTATCAGATGGAATTCTGTTGTAACAGAACATTTTTACAATTCATATATAATATATATATATATATATATATATATATATATATATATATATATATATATATATATATATATATATATATATATATCAAGCATCTAAGAACCTGTCATGCAAATGTAGCTTATCTAATTCAGGTCACATCTTTGCCTCCATACAAAGACAGAAGAATGAATAAGTTCCTTTCATAATCCGTCTCGGAAAGAAAAGATGAAAAGGGGGAACAATGACGGAAAAAAAAAGAGAAATAGAAGAGACAGGCAGCACAATGAAGTCGAGGATCAATTAAAAAGCCGACCGCCGGCGCTGCACCTACTCCTTCAGCTACGAGTGTAGCCTCCCTTTTTAGGAGTGGATGATCCCCACACGGAGTACTACCAGTTATTACGCAACCCAAGAGGGAAGAGGGAAAAAGGAGTCGAGGGGAGCGAGGTGTGTGGTGGATTAGTCTGTTTGTATGGTGTTTTTACGTCGCACGGAACCAGTGGTTATTCAGCAACGGGACCAACGGCTTGACGTGACTTCCGAACCACGTCGAGAGTGAACTTCTATCAACAGAAATACACATCTCTAACCTCTCAATGGAATGTCTGAGAATCGAATTCACGGCCACCGAGGTGGCAGGCCAAGACCATACCGACCACGGCACTGAGGCGCTTCTGGTGGAGTAGAGGTCGGAGCTTATAGCGTCCCAAGTTGGTACGACATAAAAAGAAATAAAAATAAAATAAAATAAAATAAAATGCGCCGATGGTTCTTCGGCACAATCGAGTTTTTTGTACAGCGTACAATCAAGGCCACCGAAAATAGATCTATCTTTCGGTGGTCTCGGTATAATGCTCTAGGAGCCCCGGCCCATGAAACTCCGCCGGCCGTAGTGGCCTTTGTTGGTGCATTGCCAGACGCACGATCTTGACTAACTTTAACCTTAAATCAAATACAAACTACTGAGGCTAGAAGACTGCAACTTGGTATGTTAGATTATTGGAGGGTAGATGATCAATATACCAATTTGCAGCCCTCTAGCCTCAGTTGTTTTTCAGGTCTGAGGGCGGACAGAAAAAGTGCGGACGGACAGCTTTCTTTTACAGAAAAATAAAAATGAGTCGGATTTGTTACGTTCATTCTCACGCTGCGGATTACTTGGTCAAAATAAACCATAAATTGACATAAAATTCTGACAAAAGGGAGTTTGTGGGATCTTCCTTCACTGCCGCCACATCTCTCGCCAAGATACATCCAAAGTTTTTCATTTCTGTTTCATGGAAAAGGTTCCGATCAAAGTCATGGACAAAATTCGCAAGAAACGGAAACATGGAGGGCTTTTATCAATAATCATTATTTCAATTCTTGTGTTTTATCACGACCCTCCTTACCACTAATGAATCGATGAAACACGAAAACATCTCATTTAAAGGAACTAATTTACATATTATAAAAATGTATAAATTAACAAAAACTTCAAATAGGAGCAACATTTCAAAATAAGTAGAAAGCGATTGCCTCCTCAGTCCTACACACCCACCTGCCCTTCTCTCTCTCTCTCTCTCTCTCTCTCTCTCTCTCTCTCTCTCTCTCTCTCTCTCTTCCCCACGAATCAATGCCTTATCAGCGAACTTCCACTCGGGTCTTTGTTGAGGTCCTCCTCGAATATCGAGTGGGTAACGGCAGGTGCCATCCTTACGTTCCAAAGACTTCGTCGCCGACTGTCATTAAGTCTCCACTTTCACCTTATGAAACCTTCAGGACGATTTTTCTCGTAGAAGACTGAAATTTAGGCCAAAGGTTATTCAGCACTGAAATGAAAAAACAGGAGGAAAACCACGCAGTTTTACTATGAAACTATTGTTAGGAGAAGGTGTAAAAATAAGATGGCGAATATGAACGGAGGTACAGTAAAAGGAATAAAAGGGGTTGAAGTTAGGGGCCGAAGGGACACTGCGCTCCTACTGAAAGTTGCTTTGCTTCTTTGCACCCAGAGACAGATTATACCATCTAGATCAAATTGAAACTATTATAGTTTACATGAGAATCTAATTGAGCCGAGACACGAGAAACTGAGCGCAAACAAAAGTATTAATGAGCTTTCCAGGTTGTGATCAGTCTCGCCAATCACTGCAGTAAAGAAAACGGGAACAGGAACAGTTCCTTCCATGACACCTGATAAGACTAAATACGTGAAGCGATCGATTTTTTTAAGAGGAAATATGCATCCACACTCCTACAGGGCCGGCCACCTATCCGGATATATTTTCTTTTCAGCTCGCTCATATTTTTTAAAGGACTTACGAAACTCGGTGTAAAATAATAGCAGTTAATAAGAGTTTTTTTATATGTATTTTCATTTATATTTTCTATATAAAAAACTTATCTGGTCTCAAAGCTTGGATTCAAATACAAAGCTCTTAACCAAACCAATGGCTAGAGAATATTACCCCAACGTGGAAACGAAGAAGAAGAACTATAATAAAGAAGAAATGAAATACAGGTTGTTATTTCTCTCTCAGCAGTTTGGCCTTCCATCAAGCCTCTTCTGGGGAACTTCATTTTTTTCTTTTTTCTTCTTCGACCGTCGCGAATTGAACATGAGTCGTTCAGTTGTGAGTTATAACACCTGAGAGAGAGAGAGAGAGAGAGAGAGAGAGAGAGAGAGAGAGTTACAAGGATTAGGATGTCTCAAAGACTTATTACTCCATCCGAGGAGACATCGAGTGCTCACTTATCTCTAGGAGCAGTTCCCCCACTGTTTCATCACATTGTTTCAATGATTTGCCTAGCGTCTTTTAAACCCTTCCACACCGAGAGAGAGAGAGAGAGAGAGAGAGAGAGAGAGAGAGAGAGAGAGAGATCCAGGAGCAGGTTCCATTGTTCATTCACATTGTTCTAATGATTTTGTCTAGTTTTCTTCTAAACTCTTCCACACTGAGAGAGAGAGAGAGAGAGAGAGAGAGAGAGAGAGAGAGAGAGAGAGAGATATCCAGGAGAAGGTTTCACTGTTCATTCACATTGTTCTAATGATTTTGTCTAGTTTTCTTCTAAACTCTTCCACACTGAGAGAGAGAGAGAGAGAGAGAGAGAGACGGAGAGAGAGAGAGAGAGAGAGAGAGAGGAGAGATATCCAAGGAGAAGGTTTCACTGTTCTTCACATTGTTCTAATGATTTTGTCTAGTTTCTTCTAAAACTCTTCCACAACTGTGTGTGTGTGTGTGTGTGTGTGTGTGTGTGTGTGTGAAGAGAGAGAGAGAGAGAGAGAGAGAGAGAGAGAAGGTTCCACTGTTCATTCACATTGTTCTAATGATTTTGTCTAGTTTTCTTTTAAACTCTTCACACACACACACACACACAGAGAGAGAGAGAGAGAGAGAGAAGAGAGAGAGAGAATAACCATACATTTTTCTGAACCTTACATCCATACAACAGCCGCAAAAAAGAGAGGTGGTCTACATCGGTACACGAAAATAGATGCAATCATTACTACAACACCAGATCTGCAGCAGCCTAAGGTGGCTTCGCAATCTCCGTATCATCAGCTTCTCCACAACCACCAACTACATCAACCCAAAGGTGATCCTGTTGGGAGAGTCTTGTTTGTTTGTATGGTGTTTTTACGTCGCATGGAACCAGTCAGTGGTTATTCAGCAACGGGACCAACGGCTTGACGTGACTTCCGAACCACGTCGAGAGTGAACTTCTATCACCGGAAATACACATCTCTCACTCCTCAATGGCTGGGACCCATAAGGTCATTCAGCACTGAACGGGAAACTGGCAGTGAGATGGTCTGAAAGGCACAACAGGAGGAAAACCTCAAAGCAGTTGCACATGCAACAACTGTTAGAGAGGGTGGAAAGTCAGATGGAAGAGAATATGGACGGATCTGCAGTAAAAAGAAAGAAGGAGGTTCCTTGGGGCCAAAGGGACGCTGGAAGGGCCATTAGTAATGCCTACAGTGCACCGCATGAGGTGCACTGACGGCCCTATCACCCCACATCCCCCCCTTTGGGGATTTTTTTTTTATAAAAGGTGCACATAAGAGATAACCAAACAATACCACCTTTGCTCAGAAGATGTAAATGGTACAGCACCAGAAAATAGTGTTGTAGTGTTGTAGTAGCAAAAGTGATTCAAACTAACACAAACAAATGGCAACTAATGAAGCTTTAAAAATAACAAAAAATAAAAATAATAATAAGACCTGAGGGTTTGCATGACACCAATGTTTGCATGAAAGGGTAAAACTAGTTTTTCATCAGTGGGGTTCCAAGAAAGCTATGGTATCCTGGCACCTGTAAAGTAAACAATATGCCACCACAGGACTTCCACCCAAGAGAGTCCCTATGGAATGTCTTTCCAACGACCACTGAAAGGAAAAGGACTGCAAAATGATTAGCATAGTTCACTACACCACAATAATAACGTTTCAGACATTAAAATCTTTTTGATAATGGCTGGGATGATATTTATGTAAATAACTCAATAGGGATTATGACAGTTCATCCACCAATGATCAAGAAAATATATAGTTCTCTTCTTCATGTATAACAAGTTACAAAAAATATAACTAAATAAATATAGTGACGAAGTTTCTTCGGCGCAATCGAGTTTTCTGTACAGCGTATAATGTTGCATGAAACTCTCAGCCGCGAGCCATATAACTTTGACCCGGTGGTGGCCAATGTTATCGTGGTGCCAGTCGCACGATCATGGCTAAAAATTTTACCTTAAAAGAGTCGACAGAAAAGGTGCTTTCTTCGGCGCAATCAAGTTTTCTGTACAGCGTATAGAGTTGCATAAGACTCTCAGCCGCGACCCATATAACTCTGACCCAGAGCCCGGTGGTGGCCAGTGTTGTCGTGGTGCCAGTCGCACGATCATGGCTAAAAAATTTAACCTTAAAAAAAGAGTCGACAGAAAAAGTGCTTTCTTCGGCGCAATCGAGCTTTCTGTATAGCGCATAATGTGGCATGAAACTAAGCCACGACCAATATAACTTTGACCCAGGGCCCGGTGGTGGCCAGTGTTGTCGATCGTGGCTAAAAATTTACCATTAAAAGAGTCAACAGAAAATGTGCGGAAGGACAGACAAATAGTCATGTCAATCGCTTTCTTCTGCAGAAAACTAAATAGGCTAAATAAACAAAGCGACTCTTAACATGAAGCCATCAGTGATCTGCCTCTCCAGAAGTCCTCGACCGCACCTGTCATTTGATACGGAGGTCACTGGTCGCCTTGTTCCTCAGTAACTGAAAACGGACACCCAGCCACTTCTTGTACGCTGTTGGCAGCCCCTTCCACGGTCACTCAGATGATTAAAACGCTACTAATGCAGTCGTATTTACACGCGATTGAACAGGATTTGTATATAGAAATTAGGCTAAAGGCAAAGCACTGGGACCTACGAGGTCATTCAGATTATTACAACGCTACTAATGCAGTCGTATGTACAGGCGATTTAACAGGATTTAAATATAGAATTTAGCCATAGGCAAAGCACTATGACCCATGAGGTCATTCAGCGCTGATAGGGAAATTGATAGCGATAATGTATGAAAGGTGTAACAGGAGGAAAACTTCGCAATTGCATTAAGAAACAATTTTTTAGAGAGGGTGGAAAGTAAGATTGAAGAAAGAGAATATGAACGAAAGTACAGTAAAAGAAGTGAGATGGGGTCGCAGCAAGAGGCCGAAGAGACGCTGCAATGACCCTTCAGTAATGTCTACAGTGCACCACGTGAGGTGCAATAATGGCTCTACCGCCCTACGGGATACACGCGAATTAAGTGTTCATTTGGTAGCGTACGGGTAAAACAAAACTGTTTTTATTCTTCATGTTCATATGATGGGATTGTCACAGCATGAGTTATATATCTTTTTGGGGCTTTCTAATTTATCATGTGACCACTTTTTTTAAGTTATAATATCCAAGAGCATGTCCAGTCGCTACTAAATGTCTAAAACTTTACTATAAAATTAATCCATGATGTAAAGGTTATCTACCAATGTGAAAGAAAATAAAGATTTTTAGTATATGCAAATGATAAGACTGCACCTTTTTGAGCAAGACCATTTTCGAAAGGGGGTGGGAGGAGGATGGCACTATTATTTGGAATGCGCCTTTTGAAGCAGACAACTGAGAGAGAGAGAGAGAGAGAGAGAGAGAGAGAGAGAGAGAGAGAGAGAGAACGACGACATTTTGACATATGGTGAAACGGTGCATGGGCCTAAAATGGTTAAGAACCGCTGATCTCCACAAACATCAAAATGCAAACGTCTGGAAATCATGCCAATGCATGAAACCAATTGATCATACTAAATTCAGCGCTGGTTAAGATAGGAAACAAACAAATACAAAGAAAACACACATTCATGTAAAGATAATTGGATACACACACAAAAACACAGGCTCATGAAGGCAACAAACATCCATCCACGACTAAAACTCCGCTTGCATCACCGGAGCGGTGACTTTCAAATATTATCGTACCTCTCCAACACCCTTTCTCCTTTCTCTCGCCTTTCCATTCGAATATGACGCTGATCGACGCTAAAACGGACCATTAAGTAATGGAATTGCAGTAACAGGGTAACGCGTTATAGCGTGATGTCACATGACGTGTGAACGCCACCGCAACCCTTTGACATGGAGACAAACTTCACTCGGGGAAAAAAAAAAAAAAACTCAACACGATAACTGACATGTCCCAAGTGTATTTTGTTCATTTTATGACACGTTTATTTACTTTTTTTTTTTTAACTCGGGTCCTTCATTCAATTGCTGAGGTCTTTTACTTCAAAGTGGAAAAACTTGTAATTCACAGATTATGGTATAATGACAAAAAACTAGCAACAGGGAATGACATGAAAACTTGAGAGAGAGAGAGAGAGAGAGAGAGAAAAGAGAGAGAAAGAAAGAGAGAGAGAGAGAGAGAGAGAGAGAGATACTAATCGAAAACGCGTAAAAAAGTCTTTAACTTCAAAGTGGGAAAACTTGTAATTCTCAGATTATGGTATATGACAGAAAACTAGCAACAGGGAATGACATGAAAACTAAGAGAGAGAGAGAAGAGATGAGAGAGAGAGAGAGAGAGATACTAATCGAAAACGTGTAAAAAGTCTAACTTCAAAGTGGGAAAACTTGAAATTCACCTATTATAGTATAATGACATAAAACTAGTAAAAGGGAAAGAGAGAGAGAGAGAGAGAAAGAAGAATAAGCGAAAACGTGTAAAATTATCTATTAAAAAAAGATTATGGTATAATGACATAAAACTAGCAAAAAGGAATGACGTGGAAACAGAGAGAGAGAGAGAGAGAGAGAGAGAGAGAGAGAGAGAGAGAGAGAGAGGACTAATCGAAAACGTGTAAAATTATCTACTGGCTGTATGAGTGTACTTCAGACCATTCTTGTGAGACAAACTGTTTTAAGCCGACACGAAATGGTAAATGTACGCACATTTAAAAAAATAATGATAATGGTATGGTCCCACAATGGTGGGAGGGACAGACAAGAAGATGAGTGGAAACTGGACATCGCATCGCCACCTGGATCTGTGACCTACAGGTCTCTGACCAGCAACTAGAAAATCGGGATGCCAGCCGTCTACTATGCTTTCTCTGCTAAACAATTTTTCATAATACAGGGTGCCCCACAAAATAAACCAGGAAAATTTTAATTTACATCATGTGTTTTACACACGTATTCTACCACGTATTTTATTTTCGCACTCGGCTACCAATCCGGTGGTCCGAAGTTCGATTCTCGGCTCTGCTAACGCGGAACCAGAGGAATTTATTTCTGGTGATAGAAATTCATTTCTCGATATAATGTGGTTCGGATCCCAAGATAAGCTGTAGGTCGCGTTACTAGGTGACCAATTGGTTCCTAGCCACGTAAAAATATCTAATCCTTCGGGCCAGCTGTAGGAGAGCTGTTAATCAGCTCATTAGTCTGGTTAAACTAAGATATACTTAACTTTTTACCATATAATTTAACTTTTCAATGAACTAAATTAACTATATAACATATACGCCTGACTGTAATGATCTTGAATGGCTACAGAAAAGTCCAGATCTCAACGTAATGGACTTTATAAACCCTGTGGAGTTTACTGTTGCATCCAGTTCAGTGACGGAGGAGAGAGGTCATAGACATCCTCCTACACCTTGGAAACTGCTGATGGAAGCTTGCAACAATATCCCGCTTGAAGTCATAAAAAAGGTGACAAGAAGTTGGCTAGACCGTCAACGTCGTTGCGCAGCTGCCCACGGAAAACATTTTGAACACCACATCTAACATTTGTGCTTTTGTACTGTTTTAACAATGTTTCTGTTAACAACAACTCTTTGTTCTGTTTGACAATGTTTCTATTACCAACAACTGTTTTCTGTTTCCAACAATTAAATAAACTTCCAAATTTGCTTTTTGAGTGTGTGTGTGTGTGTGTGTGTGAGCGGACTACACTGTACCTATCTTCGGAAATTAATGACAGGGAGTGACAAGAATCAATCGTGTTGACTCTTTACTGTTTATGCACTCAAATGTTTATTGCTAAAAGCATTTTGAACGCCACATCTAACGTTTGTGTAAACTTCCAAATTTCCTGTTTTGTGTGTGTGTGTGTGTGTGTGTGTGTGGGCTACCCTGTAACTATCTTCTGAAATTAATGACAGTGAGCAACAAGAGCCAATCGTGTTGACTCTTACTGTCTATGCAATCAAATGTTTATTCCTAAGATCTTCATTCGTCTGTTGGGAAGGCTCTATCTTTCCCCATTCAAGGGTCGTAAAATGATTGATCTGATGACTTTCTTCTTCTGTCAGGGGGGTAATTTCATTTTTAAGGGGGACAATTCGAGAATGTTTAAACCAAGTTTATAGCCTTTTAGGTTTCCTTCGCGCGAACAGGAGTTCGCTTTTTGAATGCTAATAATCATATATCACCACAGAGGGTATCAGGATGCCAAAAAAATGACTGGGTATGGCATGACCAAAAGAAAAAAAAAATGTTGGGAACCATTCGAACGAATCAGAGATCCGGGCCTTCACAGACTTAATCGACATCCTCTATCCATGAACACTATTACCTGGGCCTTGCTTTTACCAAAACCATTCACATTTACCGGTATCATACCATATAGGATTGGATTACAATTTATTTCGAAAGCCTCAAGTCAACGAAGATGCTAAACAAAGGTTCTTGTGCTAAACAGATTAAAAATTCTCAGTCACGAACTGAAGTCCAAGAGAAACGAAGTTCAATACTAAAGCCTCTGACTACCAGCTGTGATAATAATTCATTATCCAGCTCATGAATGAATACAGCTAACGTTTTTGAAGGAAGGAGAGGGGAGCAGAAATAAATTAATCCCAAAGCAGTTTTTTTTTTTTTTTTTTTTCTTTGGGGGGGGGGGGGGGGGGGGGGGGAAACAAAAAAAAAAAAAAAAAAAACAATTCACAGGTCACTAATAACCATTAACATATATCTGTATTATGAATTTCTATCACATCACCGTGATTCATATACATGCATAAAGCTACAAATGTCCTTTAATATCCAATTCGCTCTAACCCGAAATTAATATTTTTTTTCATATATGAATTAACCGAAATAGAAATTTCGTCCTCTCGTGGATTCGAACCAGCGCACAGAGGAGAAATCATGTACATGCATTGAGCTTCAAATGTCCTTTAATATCCAATTCACTCTGCCTCGGAATTAATATATTTTCATATATGTTTGTTTGTTTGTATGGTGTTTTTACGTTGCATGGAACCAGTCAGTGGTTATTCAGGAACGGGACCAACGGCTTTACGTGACTTCCGAACCACGTCGAGAGTGAACTTCTATCACCAGAAATACACATCTCTAACTCCTCAGTGGAATGCCCGAAAATCGAACTTGCGGCCACCGAGGTGACAGGGCAAGACCATACCGATCACGCCATTGAGGCGCTGCATATATATGTTAACCGGGGGGAGAATATTTTAGTTGATAATAATTTCGTCCTCTTGTGGATTCGAACCAGCGCACAGAAGAGAAATCAGGACTTCAGTGACGTCTTTACCGACTCGGCCAACATGGAACGCTTTGATGTCTTGATTTAACCGACTATTTGTTAGGGGGCGAGAATGGAGGATACTAATTATTCTACAGTATGAGAATCAATCCCAACAAAGGGACTCATTGACTGGAAGTTTCACTTCCATATGTACCGTTATTAAAGGCCCAATGACCAACCTCAATCATCAGTATAAAGCGATATTTTATTTTTCAGAGCAATTATAATTGTACCTCCGCCCTGACCAGATTTCCTTCAACGTAGACCATATATGAATATAAATATAGTATTTAGGCCAAAGGCCAAAGCACTGGGACCTATGAGGTCATTCAGCGTTGAAAAGGAAATTGAGAGTAAAAGGTTTGAAAGGTGTAACAGGAGGAAAACATCAAAGCAGTTGCACTATAAATCAATTGTCAGAAGGTGGAAAGTAGGTGGAAGAAAGAGAATATGAAAGGAGTTACAGTAAAAGTAATGATGGGGTGGCAGCAAGGGGCCGAAGGCACGCTGCAAAGAACCTTAAGTAATGCCTACAGTGCACCACATCAGGGTGCACTGACGGCACTACCCCCCTACGGGACGTAGACCATATAGACATCATACCAGATTCTAGCTGGTTCCATGTATAGTAGTTAGTGTCGTGAATGCCACTCAGATGGCGTGGGTTCGCGTCTCCCCCGGGGCCATAAGAAATCGCTGGCTCTGTATCGTGATCAGTTACTGCTACAGTGTGGAGCCAGCGGTGGGAGGTTGAAACCAACATTCTTTGGAAGCTTGAAATCGCAAGTCAGTGGCCCCTTTGGTGTGATTGTTCAATGTGAATAAGTATCATCTACTGAAATAATAATAATAATAATAATAATAATAATAATAATAATAATAATAATAATAATAGTAATAATAATAACAGTTTTTTAAACATTCTAAACCCGCTAGGGTGGAACGAATACGTAATTCCGTGTGAAAACCTTCTCAATGTTATGATAAATTATGGATGGGAGAGTCCATTAAAGCGAAATGTTTCTAAAGTATAGCCATGAGTTTAAAGGTGTCATTAAAAAAACACATTTGGTTGTACATTATGTTCATTGGATTTTTTTTTATATTCACTGGAATGTGTTTTCTTTTTTTAAGTTCACTGGAATGTTTTTTATGTTCACTGGAATGGTTTTTTTTTATGTTCACTGGAATGTTTTTCTTTTTTTATGGTCACTGGAATGTTTCTTTTATGTTCACTGGAATGTTTTTCTTTATGTTCACTGGAATGTTTTTTTTTTATGTTCACTGGAATGTTTTTTCTTTGTGACCTGAAATTTTTTTTTTTTCACTGGAATGTTTTTTTCTTTTTTATGGCACTGGAATGTTTTTTGTATGTCACTGGAATGTTTTTTCCTTTTTTTTATTGTCACTAGGAATGTTTTTTTCTTCTTATGTCATTGGAATGTTTTTCTTTTTCCTAATGATTCACTGGAATATTTTTTAATGTTCACTGGAATTTTTTTCTTTTTTTATGTTCAACTGTTTGTTTTTCTTCTTTTCAATGATCACTGGAATGTTTTTTCCTTTTTTTATGTTCATTGAAACTTTTTTAATGTTCACTTGAATGTTTTTTTTTATTGTTCACTGGAATAGTTTATTTATATTCACTGGAATTTTGTTTCTATGTTCACTGATTTTTCTTTTTTTAAGCAATCAGATTTGGCAGGATTTTTTAAACTCTGCTGCAAAACCACGGTTTCCAAGACACGTGGTCGGCATACAGAATACAGGATACAGGTCAACACAACAACTCGGTTCTAAGGCAAAACCATAAACAAGGTTTTGAACGTTAAGAGAAAGATTTAAATGGTTAAATCTATCCGTCCGCATTTTTCTATGTCCGCCCTCGGATCTTCAAAACTACTGAGGCTAGAGCGCTGAAATTTGGTATGTTGATCATCCACCCTCCAATCATCAAACATACCAAACTGCAGCCCTCTAGCTTCAGTAGTTTTCATTAAAATTACAGATAAAGTCAGCAATAATCGTGCGTCTGGCAACGCTACACGACAGGCCACCACCAGGCCCTGGCTGAAAGCTTCATGGGGCACGGCTCATACAGTATTATACACTGTACAGAAAACTCGATTGCGCCGAAGAGACTTCGGTGCATTTCTTACTTGTTTCTACCCGGCCACGAATGTTTGACAGACCAAAGGTTTAAATTCAATGCTTGTAAATAACACATGAAAACAATGGAATACTATTCAGGTAATAAACCCATAGTTGCTAAAGATTCATGGAAGATGGAATTTGTGCAATTTCGACGATGAAAAAATCTTGAAAATAATGATTTACAGCGACAAGGAAAAATCTTCTGGTAATAAAAATGAATAGGACGACTTTCTTCTTGAAAAATAATCGTTTCTGGGACAAATCTGTAAAGGGGTTTCTTTCAAAATCCTATTTCAATATAATTTACATACCATGAATTTTGAACATTAGAAGTTCCTCGTTGGACGAGTGGGTTGCGTGCTCGCCTACCGATTCGGTAGTCCCGAGTGCGATTCCCCGCTCTGCCAACGTGGAATCAGAGGAATCTATTTCTGGCGACTAGAAATTCATTTTCGATATAATGTGGCTCGGATCCCAGAATATGCTGTAGGTCCCGTTGCTAGGTAACCAATTGGTTCATTTAGCCACGTAAAAATATCTGATCCTTCGGGCCAGCCCTTGGAGGAAGGCTCAGCCCTGCCACTAGATTTCGGTCTTACTATATTTTCGTTTGGTGTAGAATAAATGATGTGGCAAACATACTTATTTAACATCAATATTTGTAATAAACGATTTGTCTGTCTGGAGGCCATAACAAAAAATAACACACACACACCATCGATATCTTCAATTACCGAAAAACGAGTCCTAAAGAAATCTACAGCCTCACAACCGCTAAGCTGGTTCGCTTTCCTTTACCGGTATCAAAAAGGAGGATTAAGTGAGGAATCCCTTCTTTAAAAGAGGATTAGAACGGATGGCTGAGATCTAATCCCTAATCCTTCTTATGGGGGGAATTATGATTAGGAACGCGGAGTTCCTCCAAGTCCTCTAGATAAGACACATTACTATATTATACCCTGCTTTCCTACGCTTTTCACAATGTACATACATATCTTTGCAATCTTAAATCATATCAGATCAATCAGTTGTCATTATATACTATCTCGTGCTTGTTATGACCTCGTACGTTTTTTTTATGGAGTTTACTTACTACTAACAATACAAAAATGCGAAAATATCCACCAATCAGTCAGCCTTCAAATGAAAATAATCGCCAAAACATCCATTCAGTAGATTGGTATCTTGTAACCCGTTTCAAATTCCTAACTTTGAACACCTGAGAGCATATCCACTCTGGTTCTCACTACCCTTGTACTTTGTTTGTTTGTATGGTGTTTTTACGTTGCATGGAACCAGTGGTTATTCAGCAACGGGACCAACGGCTTTACGTGACTTCCGAACCACGTCGGGAGTGAATTTCTACACCAGAAATACACATCTTTCACACTTCAATGGAATGCCCGAGAATCGAACTTGCGGCCACCGAGGTGGCAGGCCAAGACCATACCGATCACGCCACTGAGACGTACTCTTGTACTTTGTAATTAGGGAAAAAGCAAGCGTTACATTCTATAAAATTATAGGACTAATATTTCTTTTTTTACGGTCATCTCCAACGGGCTTGTACTAAACACGCCGCAAAGATAGACACATACCGGGTTAATTCTCGGCCATTCCATTGAGGTGTGAGAGATGTGTATTTCTGGTGATAGAAGTTCACTCTAGACGTGGTTCGGAAGTCACGTAAAGCCGTTGGTCCCGTTGCTGAATAACCACTGGTTCCGTGCGACGTCAAAACACCATACAAACAAACATACCGGGTTAAAATACGTGGGGGTCACAATCTAGGATATATCCTAGAAATCTGCACAAAACAACAAAAGCGTAATATAGCTCCGTGGCCGCAAAACATTGTATGGGAAACTGAAGTTCCAATAATACAAAATAAAAACTACTTCGCATACCATGGATAATCTTAAGGCACTGACTTTAACAAGGATGACAAATACATCTTAACGCCGTACAAACTCGCCGAGAGAGAGAAGAGACAGAGAGAGGATGAGAGACGAAGATTGAAAGAAGAGGAGAGAGACGTTTAGTGCCTCAAAATAATGCTCCAACAAGATCCCGAGAGTCACTGGAAACACGTAAATCACCCTTTTATAATAAAAGGAACACGGTCTTCTAAGATGAGAGATCGAGAGAGAAGATGAGAGAGAGAGAAGGACGAGATGAGTAGAGATGAAGAGAGAGAGAGAGAGAGAATTTACCTCAAAATAATGCTCCAAATAGATCCCGAGAGACACTGGTAACACGTAAAATCATCTTTATAAAAGAAATATTTTCGAAGACTGAATATAACATCTGTTTCCACCTGAATTCGAGGGCACGTTCTTGCATGCCTTTTCGAGTTGTTGTTTTTGATTGAGCTGGTGGTTTGCCCCTAATAGTCTTCGAGTTCCTCGAACCTCATTCCACGCCTAATGCATTAAAGCCTTCCTTTCCTAAACGAGCTCCTTCAACAATTTGGTCCACCGTTAAGTCATCAATATTAAACAGAGAGAGATTACCAAACAATAGCGAACCACACACAAACATACGTACAGCATATCGTTCCGTTTTAATGCAAGTTCTTGTCCACGTCCATCCCCCCCCCCCCACCCCCCCTCAACAGAGGCTCACTTGGAATTAATGTGGCCCAGGCAAAATTAGGCCTTCCACTTCCACACGTCTGCACTAGTAATCTCATTTGATACTTACTTACCTCCTGGTATTCCGGGACACACGTTGGAATCTTCCCAACAATTGCAAGCACGGAATACCAAGCATTACGACAAGTCTCATGGCAAGTGCAAGGATATAACAACGGCTGAGAAAATTATATAACAATAAAAGCCGAGTGGTTCTTGTTTGTCCGCCCCGGTGTGGAACGTGGAGTGTCAGGAATGCAGGTTCGTACACTTTCGAATAGACAGTGCCAACTACAACAGCGTCCAACGTGTGAGCATCTTAGCGCGTGCCATCAAGCTCGTATACATGATAATGCATGTAAATAAGTCTGTTTATATATATATATATATATATATATATATATATATATATATATATATATAATATATATATATTATATATATTCACGTAAATGTCACGATTATACGTGTTAAGAATGTAACTCTCAACAACTGTAGATTTTAAAGATGCTTCCCTTCTATCTAAAATACAGAACTAATATCCCGAAAACAATGAAATTAAAAAGTTGTGTTCCTTCCCTTAAACCACACCATCCAGCAATTAAGAATTGATTTGGGGAATGAGCACACATCTGTTGATTGTGAAAGAGAGATGAATGGCGTAACTGTTAAAGGGGTTAGTGTAATTAAAGTGTTGGTTTAGGATGCACAGAGGGGTAATTAAGAGAGTGAAGACTAAAAGGCCTAGAGTAAATGGGATAACAACCGAGATGCTGTGGCATGGTGGTGAAATTGAGACTGAATGGCTGACCAGGTGTATAAGGTCTATCTGGACGAAGGAAAGGTTCCAAAAAACTGTAAGATGAATAACTGTCACTATGTATACAAAGACGAAAAGGTAAAATCTATAGGGACATAGTATTACTTAGCATACCAGGAAAGGTAGAGAGCTTTCGGGGAAGAATGGTGAGGGCAGAGAGTATGCCTACCAACTGTTTTCTTATTAGATTAAAATACAGAGTTTAGGCCTAAGGCCAAGCGCTGGGACCTATATGAGGTCATTCAGCGCTGTATGGAAAATTGACAGTAAGAAGTTTTCGAAGGTGTGGCAAGAGGAAAACCTCGCAGCTACACTATGAAAATTGTTAAGAGAGGGTGGAAAGTCTGATGGAAGAAAGAATATGAACGGAGGTACTGTAAAAGGAATGGAAGAGGTTCCAGCTAGTGACCGAGGGGACGCTGCAAAAACCCTCAAGTAATTGTCATTAAAATGTTACGTGGGATATTGCAAAGTAAGGGGAAATGCTGTACGTGGCATGCACGGATCTTAAAAAAACTTAAGTGGTAGAACTGACAGGGAAGCAAATAAGAATGACTAATGACGACAGATGCCAAGAATTCGTTAATATTCTGGAGGTGCGAGTGACTGGTTCTGTATACAAATGAGACTGATACAAGTGTGTATTGTCTCCATGAATATTCAATACCATAATGGATGGAGTAATGTGTCCACTGCTCTTCAACATTTCACAAATGTATTTCCAAAAAAAAAAAAGGATACCTACAATTATTCTTCAAAACTGTTCACGGTTTGTGATTGCTATTTTCACCACAAATATTCCACTGCTATGCTTTGTTTGTATTTCATAACCATTCCTCATTTTAAGTTTGCTCTGATCATTAACGCTGGCCACTGTCTGTAATAGTCTATGTTGGCAGTGTTTGCAAACATTATTCCCGGATTGTGTTTGTCAACATTATTGATAGATTGTGTTTGTCAACATTATTGATAGATTGTGTTCGTCAACATTATTCAATGTTTGTATTTGTATACATTATTAATTACTAGAGTTTATCAACATTATTCATTGTTTGTGTTCTATATATTATTCAGTTTCTGTTTATCAACATTCACTGATTGTGTTTGTAAACATTATTCATTGATTGTTTTTGTCAACACTATAAATTGTTTGTGTTTGTCAACATTATTCAGTTTGTCTGTCAACATTTTCCACTGTCTGTGCTTTTCAACATAATTCACTGTTTGTCAAAATTATTCATTGTCTGTGTTTGTCAACATCATTCATTATGTTTATCAACAATATCCATTGTCCGTGTTAGTTGTACATATCAACTTATCTACTGTTAGTACTTAATATGTTAGGTATGATATTCATATCTCTATTAGCTAATTTTGTCGAAGTTCTCCAATGTTTACGTCTGCTTCGTTCATTATCAATTGTTTGTGTGTTCTACATTCATAAATCATTATCCACCGTTTCGTGTTTTCTGCTATATTTATGCATTTTCTAACATTACTTTAACACTGGCTTTTGTTCCCTATAACTTTTATGTTCATCCACTGTTAGTTTATACATTAATCCATGCTGGAAGTGTTTGTTTGCTACATCCGTCAACATTATCCCTGGTCTGTGTCTGCTTCACTTGTCAGTGTTACCAACATTATCCCTGGTCTGTGTCTGCTTCACTTGTCAGTGTTACCAACATTATCCCTGGTCTCTGTCTGCTTCACTTGTCAGTGTTACCAACATTATCCCTGGTCTGTCTGCTACACTTGTCAGTGTTACCAACATTATCCCTGGTCTCTGTCTGCTACACTTGTCAGTGTTACCAACATTATCCCTGGTCTCTGTCTGCTTCACTTGTCAGTGTTACCAACATTATCCCTGTTTGTGTCTGCTACACTTGTCAGCGTTACCAACATTATCCCTGGTCTGTGTCTGCTACACTTGTCAGTGTTACCAACATTATCCCTGGTCTGTGTCTGCTACACTTGTCAGTGTTACCAACATTATCCCTGGTTTCTGTCTGTTTCACTTGTCAGTTACCAACATTATCCCTGGTCTCTGTCTGCTTCACTTGATAGAGTTACCAACATTATCCCTGGTCTCTGTCTGCTTCACTTGTCAGTGTTACCAACATTATCCCTGGTCTCTGTCTGCTACACTTGTCAGTGTTACCAACATTATCCCTGGTCTGTCTGCTACACTTGTCAGTGTTACCAACATCATCACTGGTCTGTGTTTGCTACATTTGTCAATGTTAACAACATTACCCCCAGTCTGTTTTGCTACACTTGTCAGTGTTACCAACATCATCCAAGGTCTGTTTCCTACACTTGTCAATGTTAACAACATTATCCCTGGTGTCAATGTTACCAGCATTATCTCTAGTCTGTTTGCTACATTTGTCAATATTGCCATTAGTGTCTGCTACACTCGTCAACTTAAACGCTGTTTTTGTATGCTGCATTCTCGGTTATCCATTGCTTTTTCCTGCCGCATTCGTCAATGTTATTCACTGTGTTCGCCGCATTTGTCCATTTTCTCCATTATCTGCGTTTGTTGCATTAGCCAATATTTGTTTGTTATACTCATGAAGGTTATCTATTGTGTGGTAACTGTAAGCGCCAATGATACTCAACGTATTATTTCTATGTTATTTCCTCCTGGTAATGTGAATTTCACCTTGTTTAACGTTTCTTCGTTTCAACTTCTTGAAATGAAGCCACTCTGGAAGTCTGACACAGGATACCCTTTTTTCCACAAACGGGCTGTCCTCAACATGATCTCTCAAGGATAAACACTTTTACCCGTCGTGTAACAACGACGATGACTGGAAAAATGACAGGTGCATGTCGAGAGAGAGAGAGAGAGAGAGAGAGAGAGAGAGAGAGAGTACTTACCGTATTTACGTATTTGTATGAGGGGCTTACAAATTTTTTATTAAGTGGTATGTAGATAAAGCCGAATTTGGCAAATTTCTTCCCCTAAGCCAGCGTCTAAGGCAGTGGCTATCAACTTTTTTGCCCCATGCACCTTGACACCATATGTCAGTATGTTACGCCACAAATACTTTCCAAAACTGTCTGACTAATAATGTGCATTCCAAATAATATGCAGCAAAATACTAACACAAACACACACACAAGCTAGCGGGGAGAAAAACCAGGGTGACCCCTCAGCAGTGCGGCCTGTTCGTGTGGTCCTAGAGCATGTTTGAGCCTGCCCATCTGGGTCACAACCAACCAACCCCCACCCCGCCGAAACTGATATTTCCTCCTATACCCCAGGTCTAAGGAGATACGACTGAGCACCCTGTGGTAGGGGGTGTAAGAATTACTACCACTGTACGTCCTGCGTGACGTAAAAGGCTACTGAAAGGACAGCTGTTGCCCTGCAGTCTTACTCTTTCAGTAAAAGGCTAGGCCCACCGCCAATAATTGTGGAAACTGCTACCTTGCAATTTTACTCTTTAGTATCTTTAGTAAAAGGCAATGCCCACCGCCAATAACTCTGGTTGATGACAGCAAGGGCATGCTGTCGTAAAAACCCCTTTACCAAACTATAAACCATGCTTGATGTTATAAGGAAAGGCGCATCAGGCAACCGACCCCTTTATGTAAGGATAATCGTGGAAGAAGGTCAAATGAGATACGGCTGAAAGACAAGATGAATAACTGCTCCTGTCATGAAAAGCTTCGTGTTTGTTTCTTGTGTGCAGTAGTTGATCCACAGAAAATACAGACTTTGAAGACTATATTTACAGTTGCCGTCGTCCAGCCTGGGGACAGACACACTCACGACGGATCACTAGTATGAAGAATGAAGGTTATCTTGGCCAAAGCATCAGAATGTTATGTTAAATCTTCACTGGTGAGGTTTTCCATCTCGACCCTCTCTTGTAATGGCGTCCTTTCAGACAGTACTGATACTTCAGGGATCATCATAACTGTTATGTTACTAACAATCGCTCGGCCTCAGTATCAGTTACGAGTGAAAAACTCACATCGCCTATACATTACTTTGTCATGCATCCGAAAATAACTAAAATGAGCTTCTTCATTTTCCAAAGGTGCCCGATAGCAGCGTTAACATTAAGCCCAAAAAATGCATCCACTTCATTGCTGGTCCTCTTATATAGCAGTTAAGAGTTGTGACATGCCACTTAGATGTTGCGGGTTCGCGTCTCTTCCAGGACGATGAAAAATCACTGGTTCTGTATCATGATCAATTACCGCTGTAGTGTGGGGTCTGCGGTAGGAGGTTGAAAACCAACATTCTTTGGAGGCTTGAATTTCATATCAGTGGCCCTATTGGTGTGCTTGTTCCATGTGAATAGGTTTCACCTACTGAAATCATCATAATAATAATAACTGATGTTTTTTGCATCAGTCTGCTGCATTCCCCTTTCCAGGACTCCTCTGCATTCACCTTTCCAGAAATCCTCTGCATTCACCTTTCCAGGAATCCTCTGCATTCACCTTTCCAAGACTCCTCTGTATTCTCTGTCCAAGTTACCTTTCCTCTGCCATCACATTTCCAGAAATCCTCTGCATTCACCTTTCCAGGACTCCTCTGCATTCACCTTTCCAGGACTCCTCTACATTCACCTTTCCAGAAATCCTCTGCATTCCCCTTTCCAAGACTCCATCTGCAATTTCACCATTTCCAGGACTCCTTCTGCATTTCACCCTTCCAGGAATCCTCTGCATTCACCTTTCCAAGACTCCTCTGCATTCACCTTTCCAGGACTCCTCTGCATTCACCTTTCCAGGACTCCTCTGCATTTACCTTTCCAGGACTCCTCTGCATTTACCTTTCCAGGACTCCTCTGCATTCACCATTCCAGAAATCCTCTGCATTCACCTTCCAGGACTCCTCTGCATTCACCATTCCAGAAATCCTCTGCATTCACCTTTCCAGGACTCCTCTGCATTCACCATTCCAGAAATCCTCTCTATTCACCTTCCAGGACTCCTCTGCATTCACCATTCCAGAAATCCTCTGCATTCACCTTTCCAGGACTCCTCTGCATTCACCATTCCAGAAATCCTCTGCATTCACCTTTCCAGGACCCGGCTCCCTCTTCACTTCTTGGCTTTCGTGGCTCCCCACACTGGTTCTTCCAGTCCTGTTCGGGATTTTCCTGTCTGACCCTCCCTTTTGATACCGAGTATCTGTATCCAGCCCTTTCTCTCTATGAGGCTTCAAGGCCAGGAAAGTGAAAGGCCGGGGGTTTATGATTTCATTATACCTTGGTAATTACACACCTCAAAGGGACACTGCAATTGTCAGGAACAAAAGCTGAATGGTCAAGGTGACTGTATGTCGCGTCTTAACCATAGGCCCAGTTTCAACAAGGTAAGGTAAAGTTCTACATACACATACATACATACACACACACACACACACACACATATATATATATATATATATATATATATATATATATATATATATATATGTTTGTATCCGTGTTTGTGCGTCTATGTATATATGTGTGTGTATGCGTTTGTGCGACTATGTATAAATATGTGTATGTATAATGTATGTACGTATATACATATTACGCTCCAAACAACAATTTCACTAGAAATTAGAGCACAGTAGAATTTAGTGAACTGTTCTTTCCGTCAAGTTTGACAGCGACATGGACACGTTGCCCACAAACAGAGAGAGAGAGAGAGAGAGAGTCCTTTTTTCTCCAGTTAATCACAAGTCACTAAATATGCATGATGATGGAGAATATGAATCCAATCCACATTTGGAAAGAAGTGAATGTAACGATTGACGAGAGATACGGGTCAAGATAGTGAAGTATAATATAGAAATAATTGTATAGAAGGCGAAGTGAGGAATGTATCCACACACCTGTAAGGCCGTCACGCTTGAGTGAAAGGCACGCTTTGTCTTCTCATGACCCAATAAGATAAAAAAAATCCACACAAACTCACACACACATACATATATGTCTGTGTGATTATAATAACTTTAGCACTTGATTCATTTATCACACATATCCACAGGTCAATGGCTTAGAAATAAAGTCGAAACCGGTCAGGACCTACTCACCCACTTTCTTATTTTTCACCTGTGGAAATGTATATATATATATATATATATATATATATATATATATATATATATATATATATATATATATATAGAGAGAGAGAGAGAGAGAGAGAGAGAGAGAGAGAGAGAGAGAGATAGATATATATATATATATATATATATATATATATATATATATATATATATATATATATGTGTGTGTGTGTGTGTGTGTGTGTGTGTGTGTGTATATGAATTTTTTCATCACATCACCGTGATTCACTTACAATCATTAAGCTAAAAATGTCGTTTATATCCGATTCACGCTACTTCGGGAATATGATCGAAGGGGATGAAGTGATGAATTAATTCCCCTCCGGTAATATCCCCGAAGTAGCGTGAGTTACATATTAAACGACATTTTTAGCTTAATGATTGTGTGTGTGTGTGTATGTGTATATATATATATATATATAGATATATATATATATATATATGTATGTATGTAGGTATAGCACGAGTAAAAGAATAGGTAATTTATTCAATAACACGAACAGGTACTAACAGTGCTAATGCATATCCATCCATCAGCGAACAAACAATAATGAATATTTACAGACATAGATATAGGATCCTTCCTAGATAGTGACCCCGCCCCCCAACAGGGGTTTCCGCGGGGTCGTTATCTAAGACTAATATTTCTTGCGGATCATTATGTTAGTGATATCTAGTCTTTTGTTTGTTTGTATGGTGCTTTTACACTGCATGGAACCAGTGGTTATTCAGCAACGGGACCAACGGCTTCAGGTACGTGACTTCCGAACCACGTCGAGACCCCTCCATGGAATGCCCGAGAATTGAACTCGCGGCCACCGAGGTGGCAGGCCAAGACCATACCGATCACGCCATTGAGGCGCTTGTCTTTTGTTTGTGTTTTTAAGGTCATCCCCAACGGCCTTGCACTAAACACGCCGCAAAGGTGGATACCATACCGGGTTAGAATCCTTGGGGGTCTACGCAACAGCTCACATTTACCAACTCCCAGCAGCTTCTCTGACGAGCCCGGCAGCACGAAACTGTTCGACTCTAGAGATATAAAAAGAGCCGAATAAACTCTCTTATGCACGAGCGCTTAAGCTCATGCATAGGTAATGAATTGCGAAGCCCCGAGGCGGCGGTGTGTGTGTGCTGCACCGATGCAGAAATGAATGCACGCGCTAAAGACTTACGTTTCAGAACTATAACAGCTCCTGCTTACGCTAACATGACAGGGTGAGCTTCACACGGACTTTTATAAAAAGGGATTTCAATGAATTGGTGCTCTTGAATATATGGACAAGAATATCAGCAGTTTACTTGTTAAAGAGAACAAAAGAGAAAATCAGCAGTTTACTGATTAAAGAGAATATCAGCAATTTACCGGATAAAAAGGGTATCAGCAGTCTACTGGTTAAAAGAGAATATTAGCAGTTTACTGGGTAGAGAGAATATCAGCAGTTTAGTGGATAATGGAATATCAGCAGTTTAGTGGATAATGAGAATATCTGCGATTTAGTGATTAAAGATAATATCAGCAGTTTACCGATTAAAGAGAATATGAGCAATTTAATGGGTCAAGTGAATACACTAGAATAAATAGAATAAATAGGTTAAGGAGACTGATTCATTACCTAAAAACAACATACAAATCATGATTATCTTATTTCTTTATTCTGACGATTCACCACCTTCACATTACCTGTCATTCCTCGTTCTTTCGCCATAGAACAGACCCTCACCTGTAATCAGAGAAAAAAAAGTTATAAAAATTTTTTCGAATGCAATTATAAATAAATTAGTAACGTGAACTATACTCTTGTTTTTTTTTCATCTGTCCATCCGCCTGTGGTGTTTTCGCATGGTAACACTGCGTCCGCCGTGATTTAAATAAATCATCATTTCGAATATTAACGGTGTAATTCGCATACAGTAAATGATGAAAACACTTTTCATTTGCAAATATACACACAGTATACTTTTATCCACCTAAAACTTAGACATAGCGTAACTATTTAAAGCCCGGGACGCAGTGTTACCATACGCAAACACCACAGGCAGATGGACAGATGGAAAAAAACAGAGTATAGGCAAACATTCATGGTAATTCTTTTGTCAAAAGTTGTACTTTAACATATGCAAATAAAACAGGAAAATGTCAGGCAGAAAAATCAGTATCAAGCACTTACGCCTTTATTCAGGAATTGTCGAGTAAAGGCATTGCCTGAATAAAGGCGACAGCGCTTGGTACTTACTGGCTTTCTGCTTATCATTTTCCTGTGGTATTCGCATGGTATCTCGCAAACATTAAGCTACGTCATTTTATATCCAATAAGCTCTAATTCGGAAATAATACCACTCCTCCTATCCCGTAACCCATATGTTTTCATTATTTTCCACAAAGTACATTATGTTTTTATTATGAATGTTATTGTATTGTAACTTTTATAACTGTAAATAAATTAAAATTTTAGGCGAGTGAAAAACTAGGGACTTGGAACAAGTACTTTAGTAGTTTATTCTGCATTTTCAACTTGAAAATGTAGAGTAAACTACGAATGTACTTGTTCGAAGTCCCCAGTTTTTCACTCGCCTTTCTATAGTAGATTTAAGGATATTCCTTCGCCCTACATTGATATATATTAATATAATAGATATATATTATATATTATATTATATATCAAATATATAGTATATATATATCTATATATATATATTATATATTAATTATTATATATCATATATATAGTAATATATATATATATATATATATATAGTATATTATAATATATATATATATATATATATATATATATATGTATATATATATATACATGCATACATACATACATATATCAGCGTCCTTACATGTACAGTTACTCAGTCAAAACTGCTCCCGGCTAAACCAAATTCAATAACACCTACCAACCTACCTTTCCCTCATTCCCTCCAAGAATCCCACCGACAGCCAATAAATGAACGTCTTCAACAATACTCTTCGGCTAGCGGTTCGGGGAAAAAAGGCAGCGGACAACAAAAGCTAATGCACAACAGAGCGACCACCTTGTTTACACCCGACAAGGCGGCGGCGGCGGCGGGGACCTTTAATCCAAAACAAGCCTTGTTGGGAGTTGGGGCAAGACTTCCCTCTTCCCCGAGAATTCGCGCCAAAATAAGTTAAAATGCCTCTGGCGGGCTCTTGACCACGCGGGAGCTGGATACATACAAGGCCTTAGTGAGGATATTGGGTGAAATGAAACCAGTTCAGTCTACAAATGCCATGAGGAAAGCAGTACAAGAATCAATTTAATTAATGATAAAATGACAAATGCCAATAGTCCCTAGATCATACAAGTTTTTCTTTACTAATTTTACCGGATTTCCAGCTGGCGCTAGATTATCCCAATGTTAAAAGACCGAAGTTTGGTTTGTTTCAATATAGCTCTCAAATTTAAAAGACTTATTAACATATATTACATAAATACATCAAATGGGATGTATCAGCATGCTGCTACACCTTCCCAAATATTTTGACACTACATCATTCACCTTCCAAAACGACTTGTTCCAATAGAAATTGGGAAACTTCTTCATAATTCTTGGAACCATATTATTGTTAAGCAAATAACACACCAGCTCTGGAACTGTACCGACACTTCTAATAACCATTAGACATGGCGTTAACAAAGAAATAGCATCATATACGTGCATCACATAAAATAAGAGGCCAATATTGAAGACAATCCAAATGGGACTAAACAACAGGCGGCTTTTTATAGTACAAAAACAGGCAATCACACAAAATACCAACTTAGAACTCCTACACTGAAATTGACGAGACAAAAGGCTCAAGCAATCTTTCGTTGGGCTGCAGAGTCGATTCCCATGCAGCCTGGAGCGATCCTCAAAAGAAGAAGAGCTTCGTTACACTCCTTGTACAGCTACTCGAAATTGTATTCTTGGACCATTATTGGATTCAATAACACCTCACGTTTAAGTCAGTCCCTCCTGGATTCCACTGGCAGCAACACCTCCCCTACCCTCCCAAAAGAGTCAAATTTTGGCTAATAAAAAAGTCGAAGGAAATGGAGTCTCATTTCAACAACACAAACCATTCAAAACATATATTAACTAGCCCTAAATAATATCATACCATTACATGCATATTTCGAATTTAAACGTTGACCAAAAAAGAAAAAAAAATGTGTCACATTTTGGCTAATAAAAAAAGTCGAAGGTAATGGAGTCGCATTTCAACAACGCAAACCATCAAATTAATAAGAAAAGCCATTTAAACACGTATTAACTAGTCCTAAACAATACCATACCATTACGTGCATATTTTCGAATTTCGACGTTGAGGATTTGGAAGCATTACATTGTACATCTAAACACCAGGAACTGAAATATAAGCAAAAATACACGAGAAAAAAATAACTAACAAGTTAACAATCTTTATACACCAGGTAACTGGCAAGTATAAGCAAAATACACGATAAAAAAATAACTAACAAGTTAACAAGCATAGTTTACGAATTGGCCCCCTCCGGGATTTTCGTTACAGGCATATACGTACGCTCGCTTACGCATAACCAAAGTCTAAAGAGAGACTTGTCCACATACGCTTATACGCGGTTACGTTGTATCCCCAGCCCAAGGTCCTTTTCTTTGGGCCTTGGTATTCCCCATGGTAACCCTTCTGGCCCGCCAGGACATTCATCTTCCAAGGACGACCGTGATGATAATGATGTCCGCTGCTATTCTTCTTAGCCCGAGGGTCTCATAGACACGACCACCCGAGGGTGTGTGTGTAAAAAATACTTCTCTCTTATTTCATCTTGGGAATGACTCCTTCCTACTCACGTGTTAAGTCTTGATTTTGTTAGTATGGTGTTTTGACGTTGCATGGAACCAGTGGTTATTCAGCAACGGGACCAACGGCTTTACGTGACTTCCGAACCACGTCGAGAGTGAACTTCTATCACCAGAAATACACATCTCTGACCCCTCAAAGGAATGCCCGAGAATCGAACTCGCGGTCACCGAGGTGACAGGCAAAGACCATTCCATCCACGCCACTGTTAAGTCTTGATGGTTAGGAACACTACAGAAATTGTGCCATTCAAAACACACAATGCAAGCACCTGCCACCACTACTATACCCAGTCAAGTATAATAATAATAATAATAATAAATAGTTATTGTTATTACTATTATTTAATTAGATGAAACCTATCCACATGCAACAAGCACACAAAAGGGGCCACTGACTTTAATTCAAGCTTTCGAAGAACGCTGGTTTCAACATGCCAACGCAGACCCCACACTGCAGCAGTAACTGATTATGATACAGAGCCAGTGATTTTCAATCGCCATGGGCGAACCAATGCCATGACATTAACCACTATACCAGCGGACCCGTAACCATGCAAATGCAAAACTTTGCCAAATGCTGCAATGCATCACCTTTAGCAAAGTAAGGGGAAATTCCTGAAGGGAGCAAGAACAGAGTTTAAGCGCGTGGAACGAGAAACGGAGAATTCCTACGTGTCACTAAAGCGACCCCTCCTGAGTTCCAACTTCTTGGGGGAAGACTCGCTGTGTTCCCTTCTGGAATTCCTACTTAAACTTTTGCTTAAATTGGAAAAAAAGTACAAAAAAGTTCTTCGGCATAATTGAGTTTTGCTGTACAGCGTACAGACCGGTGGTGGCCTGTGTTGTTGGCGCATATAGCGCTGCCAGACGCAAGATCATGGGTAATTTTAACTTTGAATAAAACAAAAACTACTGAGGCTAGAGGACTGCAATTTGGTATGTTTGATAACTGGAGGGTGGATGATCAACATACCATTTGCAGCCCTCTAGCCTCAGTAGTTTCTAAGATCTGAGAGGAGAGAAAAAGTGCGGACGGATAAACAAATAGCCATCTTAACAGTTTTCTTTTACAGACAACTAAAGGGAAACTAAATAAAAAGGTAAAAAAAAACAGAGGTTTGTTAATATTTCCTCGTTCAGATGATCATTGGGAAGATGAGGATAGCTTGGTTCCAGGATACGGTCAGAAGAAATGGGGGGGAAAGGGTTAAGGAAGCCTGGAAGTAGGGAACATTTCCAGCACAGGGTAATTCTCCTCTATTATCAACAGTTCGCAGGACACAACCGCAGTCATAAATGCTACTAGCTCTCCTCTCTCTCTCTTCTCTCTCCTTCTAATCCTCTCTCTCTCTTCGTCCCCTCTTCCTCTCTCTCCACACACCACACCACACACACACACGCATTTCGTTCTGCCACAGAAACAAACACGGAAGAATCAAACTATTACTATAAAACAAAATGTGATGGGAATAACAGTGTTCAGAGAGAACACACATTATACATATAAATAAAAAAAATAAGTATAGATATACAAATGTCGTTCAATATCAAACTCACTCAACCTCGGAATAAATTATTCCGAGGTTGTGTCTGATATTAAACGATATTTGTCGCTTAGTGTAAGAACTACACGGGTGTACGTCACGATATATATTATATATATATTATATATATATATATATATATATATATATATAGATATATATATATATATATATGGATATTATATATATATATATATATATAATATATATTATAATATATATATATATAGTATATATATTATATATATATATATATATATATTATGCATATATATCTTCACATACACCGTGATATTTGTTTATTCACACTTTAAGGCGTTTAAGCGACAAATATCGTTTAATATCATACTCACTCACCCTCGGTGTATGTACCGAAATATACATACATACATCCATACATACACACACAACACACACACACATATATATATATATATATATATATATAATATATATATTATATATCATACACGTACATACACGATATAAACTACTGGTAACTTTTTTTTTTTTTTTTTACCAGACAGACAATGCGCTCTTCACTTCTTGATTTCTTCACACTTTTTGGATACGCTTGTCACCAGAAAGGCTGCGATCTAGATGAAGGATTAAATTAATTAACTCTTACGTTCTCGAAGCCACGTCCGGGACATCATAAACAGGTAACTTTATCCACCTGACCATGAAGGAGGGCGTCAGTCTATTCTCGTTGAAACGTCGAATTCAGATATATCTCCATAGTCAGAATTCATTCAACTGGTCCTTCAATCGCTCCTCAGACTTTTCAAGAGACAAGCGTATCCAAAAAGGTTTCGATAAATCTAAGAGTAGAAGAGGGCATTAGGTTATTACAATCAAAATAACGGTTATTGGTCTCTCCGTCCGCACTTTTCCTGTCCGCCCTCAGATCTTTAAAACGACTAAGGCTAAAGAGCTGCAAATTGGTATGTTGATCATCCACCCTCCAATCATCACACATAGCAAATTGCAGCCCTCAAGCCTCAGTTACCTTTTATTTTATTTTTCTATAGGTTAAAGGTAGCCATGATCGTGCGTCTGGCAACGCTACAGGTGCCAACAACACAGGCAACCATCAGGCCGCGGCTGAGAGTCTCATACAGCATCATACGTTGTACAGAACAATCGAAGAAACTTCTTTGAACTGTGATTCCACAATTTTAAAAGTCGCTCTCCGTAATATGAACAAATGAAAAAATATAGTACTTCTTTTGAAGGTCAAATCCGCCAGAGACAAAAAATAAGGTCGTAGTTTTGGTCAAATTGCTTCTATTTTGTTTTCTTTTCATTTGTTTAGAGTCGTCCACAATGGCGTTATTACACCCCTTTTGGACTGCAAACGCCTCCTGACATAGAGGCCGCCGACAGCAAATCATTAATAATTGTACTTATAATTCAATATTTACGAAATTGAATTTTTTTAAAATTGGAACCGAAGCTAATATTACAAGCATGTCCCCACCTTGCTCTAGAATAGACCTTGTACGTATGAATGTATACTCCTAAACGCCGCTGAAAAGTCATTACAATACATCAAGATCATTATTTCCTGGCGATCCTAATCATCGACTCCAATTCTGGCAAGTCACGTGACACTGAAGCACAAGGTAACTTGGAAAGTTCAAAAGTATTCGGATGACTTCACACGTTCTTCAACACCGAGTCCAGAAAGAAAACTTGAAAACGAACGAAAAAGTAGTAGTAGTAGTAGAGAGACTCATAAAAACACGGAGACCTTCCACAGAGAACTAGTGTTTTTTTTTAAGTGTCGATAATACGCAAAGAACTCGGGGAAAAAAATTACTGTTAATAAAGCTTATGTTATCGAAATAACAGAAGACGAACCACAGAGGATATCACTACAAAGGACACTAATATAAGTGCTGCAATGAAGTATGTATGTATGTAGTATATATATAGATATATATATATAGATATATAGATATATATATATATATATATATATATATATATATATATATATATACATACAAACACAGACGCACATATATATATATATAAATATATACACACCAAACAAACAAAGTAGAATGTATTTTAAGTGAATTTATAAACTTAAGTTTATATATTTAGATACACTCAACTTTCTACACCCGCCCGCCATGGCATCCAAACTTCACTTAATGTTTGACTATACGATAGCAACATTAACATTGTTATTATTTATTTATTTATTTCAGTTGATGAAGCCTATCCACACGGAACAAGCCACCAAAGGGGCCACTGACTTCAAATTCAAGCTTCCAAAGAATCTCGGTTTCAACCTCCCACCACTACAGATCCCACACTGCAGCAGTAACTGATCATGACACAAAACCAGTGATTTCTCCTCGCCCTGGGGAGACGCAAAACAACGACACCCGAGTGGGAAGCCACGACATTAACCACTATACCAGCGGACCAGGCACCGTTAATTCTTGAAGGGGAGTGGGAGGGGGGGGGGGGTAAAAGGAATTCCTTCTTGAAACGCTTTGAGTCCACTGAGGTCGAAAGAGATATAGGCCTTAAATTTATGCAAAGACGGTTAGAAGTATTATGGCAAAACACCACCTATTACCAGGGTCTGGAGAGACAGTGGTAAGGGAGGGGGGAGGGGGGGGAGCGGTAACTAAAGGAGGAGGCTGAGGTCTCCAAGGCTGAGGTTATGGAAATGATTCCTTCCTTTTTTCCACTATCTTCCTCCTCCTCCTCCTCCTTGAAACACGGACTGAGAAAAACCCACAATCCACTGAGTTTTGCTTTTGTAGAACTCAGCCTTAAAATTAATTCATACGCGTGAGCTCAAGTGTAGAGAAACCCAGTAGATTAAAACCGACACGGAAATGGATACGAAAATGAAAATCACTGAGACCGCCCTCCATAGATTAAAGGCGTGAAGGAAATGGAAAAGAATATCTAAATCATTCTGATCGCCCTTCAAGGTCAGACAGATCTGTAGACATTCAACGCACATGCCATATCCTCACAGGAAGTGGCGGAAGATCCTGTCAGTTCTCCCCTCCGCCAGCCAGTCCAGGATCCTTCCCACTCTACTCTTCGTCAGGTTCGTCTACCAAATCCTCTTATACCAAAATCCTGCCCGGCCAATTCGGCCTCCTTTTCGAAGGATAAGACCACGGTCTATCTGGAGCGTGGATAAGACTCACTGGCTCCATACCGGGCAATTCGTCGTTCCATTTTGTTCGCTCAATTGAAGTCTTCCCACTGGAACTTGAGAAGTTCAGTCGAAGGGGCAATACGTTACTACCCTACCACTGTTCTCCTTGAATTTTAATGCATTTTTGTCTATTTGTTCATTTATTAATCTATTTCTTTCTTTTTCAATAAGCGGGATCTCTTCTCTCTGTATTTCCCTTTACCTCGTCTTACTTCTTCCTAATGAGCACCGTATTCTTTGGAAGCTTGAATTTCAAGTCAATGGCCCCTTTGGTGGGGTTGTTCCAAATGAATAGGTCTCATCTTCTGAATATACGTTATAATAATAATAATTGGTCAGACCACTACTCAAAGGCTTGGGAAAGTAAATCCACAGTAGTATGCCTGTTTGATTTTGTTACTTAAAATATATATAAAGCAGAAAGCTTTCGATGACCTGCACGGTCCTCCTTGTCAAACTGACTACAATTACAAAAGGTGGCTACATGAAAACTTTGTTTTTTACTTATGTCTACAAATAGGTTGTTGTGAAATAAATGTTTTTCAGTACATTTATATCACATTCGCTCACAGTTACGGCAAATTCTACCAGTGATTTTTTGTTTTCAAATGTACAATAACTATCAAGAGTAATTTTCGGGATAAATGTATTTAAAGGAATTGCATCCGACATACGGAATTTCATTAAAAAATGAAAATCACGAATCAAAACCAAATGGTGACATATGGCAATAATCAGATGAAAAAAGCTCGCCGACAGACGCCTCACTGAGGAAACCTAATAGATACTTAGACTCGAACAACAGAAAGGATATCGAAAGACGACATTTGTGTGTGTGGAGAGAGAGAGAGAGAGAGAGAGAGAGAGAGAGAGAGAGAGAGAGAGAGAGAGAGAGAGAGACTTTTCAACGCATTCTCTTTTCTTAATCATTGCTCAACAAAGTACAAATAATAACCCTCTCCCATACAAACCGACCCCCCCCCCCCCCCCCCCCTCCCAACCCCCCCCCCCCCGAACAAACAAACCTGCCCCAAGAAATTCAAACTAGCCACGTCCCAAAGTGGCCATTTGCGGCCACGTTTTCTTTTAAATTTCAGCCATAAGCTGTTGTGATCACCTGGCAGCCCTGACTTGGAATGGGAGGTTCCAAGAGAAAGAGATTCAACACATTCTCGTTACTCAATCATTGCTCACAAAGCACACACAGTATCAACTAAGGCCCCCTACCCCCCAAAACCCACCCACCGACAACCACCACCTGCCCACGAAATTCAAACGGGCCACGACTTGGAATGGGAGGTTCCAAGCCAGGTAGACGGAAAACCTCAGACAGGGAAGGTTAACCTAGACCTGAATTCCGAAATGACTTGACGGAAACTCAAGATGTGGTCATTTTTAGCTCTCTCTCTCTCTCTCTCTCTCTCTCTCTCTCTCTCTCTCTCTCTCAGGTGCTTCGTACATACTTTTCAAAAAATTCTATTTGATCTCCTTCCTCTGCGTTAGTTTAAGTGAAATGAAATGAATGTTGTTAGCGCTAAAAACATGGTGGAGTTCCAAGCCAGGTAAGACGGAAAACCTCAGACGGGAAGGTTAACCTAGACCTGAATTCCGAAATGACTTGACGGAAAACTCAAGATGTGGTCATTTTTAGCTCTCTCCTCTCTCTACTCTCTCTCTCTCTCTCTCTCTCTCTCTCTCTCTCTCTCTCTCTCTCTCGTACATACTTTTCAAAAAATTCTATTTGATCTCCTTCCTCTGCGTTAGTTTAAGTGAAATGAAATGAATGTTGTTAGCGCTAAAAACATTGGGTGTATTTCTTAACAACTTTAGTTAATTATATTGCAATAAACAGAATATCAATTATTATCACTCAAATACTGAAAACCTTATATACTAAAACTTCGATGCTAATAACACTAATAATGATAATTACACCAATATCAATAAAAACATCTACTGATTCGCACACAAAAAAGTTTTCTGTAAACCTCATCTACATTATTTTACTACTACTATTATATTATTATTACTATTATTATATTATTATTATTATTATGATTATTATTATTATTATTATATTAAAAAACGTGACTGTTCTTTATTCATGTATTTCTTAACCTTATTTACATTATATTGCAAATAAACAGAATATCAATTATCATCCCTTAAATACTGTAAAACTTAGATACTAAAACTTCGATATTAATAACATTAACAACGATAATTACACCAATATCAATAAAAACATCCACTGATTCCTACAAAAAATTTCTTTTTAGCCTCATCTTTTATTATTATTACTATTATTATTATTATAGAACGTGACTGTTCTTCAGTCTTCAGTGATCAATAATTAATACCTCCATCCAGAAGCTCTTCTTGATATTTTCAAAGACAAAAAAAAAATCCCAACTTAAATTAAAAGACGAAAAAAAATTGTCTGGTTCTTCACAGAAGAAGTTATGAGACGTGAAAGAATGCTCGAGAGAGAGAGAGAGAGACAGAGAGAGACAGAGAGAGAGAGTCACATATTTGAAATTTTGAGAAATCGACATCTTTTAAATTATAGGATGATCTAGACGCAAGAGAGACAAAAATCACATCACAAACTTTAATAACGACAACGATACGATATCACGTGTGCTTTAGGTGTCAGGGATTTGTCAAATACATACATACATACATACATACACGTATATATTTTCCCAAGGCCTCACCCTTCAACAACCTTATCACGTCTAATGGCCACCTGCTATTCGAGACGGTAAACTGGCTGGCTTCACTTCGAAAGACTGGACATATATTATATATATATACATATATATATATTATATATATATAGATATATATATATATATATATATATATATATATATAAAATACAGGTAAATGTAAGCATATGAAAAAAATTAGGCACCCATACAATAGAATTTAAAAAAAAAAATTCAATTTAAAACCACAAAAATATAAAGGACCACAAAAGTTAAAAAACTTGAGCATTCATACTCATGATAACTTGGCGCTTCTTTCTGTCCGGCAAAATAAAATGGAGCAGTGATACTGATACCTGGATCAGCAGGAAAGTATCGAATTGAATTGAACAATAGACTTTAGCACAAAGGTCAAGCAATAGAACCTATTGAGGTCATTCAGCGATGAAACGGGAATTGACAGTCAGGAGGTTTCAAAGGTGTAACAGGAGGAAAACCTCAAAGAGTCCACAATGATATAATTGTTAAAAGTTCGAGTAAAACTGTATAAAAACTCGAAAGCTTTTGTAGTTTCTTAAAAAGTTTTACACGAACTTTTAACAATCATGTAATATGGATCCTTTTTAACATTTTATGACCTCTCGTGATAGGGAGCTCTTCCCAAATGAACCAACTGTGAGAGGGGAAGGGAAAGTCAAACGGAAAAAAGAAAATATGAAATAGGAGGCACAGTAAAAGGAATGAAAGGGTTGCTGGTGGGGACCGAAGGGACGTTTGCAAAGACCCTTAAGTAATGCCTACAGCGCACCGCATGCGGTGCACCGACGGGACTACGCCCCCAGGGGGGGGGGGGGGGGGGGGGGGGGGGGGGGAGTGGGAAAGTATCAGCAGCAGCAGGCAGGAACAGCAAATAAAAATGACATAAACATCAGCCATTTCAGCTGCAACAACATCATCATTATTTCCGCACTACAGAAGCAACAGGTGACCAACATCAAGGTCACCGAAAATAGATCTATCTTTCCGTGGTCTCGGTATAATGCTGTATGAGCCGCGGCCCATGAAACTTTAACCACGGCCCGGTGGTGGCATATACTACATAGTTACCAGCCGCACGATTAGGACTAAGTTTCAATCTTAAATAAAATAAAACTACTTACGCTAGGGGGCTGCAATTTGGTATGTTTGATGATTGGAGGGTGGATAATCAACATACCAACTTGCTGCCCTCTAGTCTCAGTAGTTTTTTTGGATAATCAACATACCAACTTGCTGCCCTCTAGTCTCAGTAGTTTTTAAGATCCGATGGCGGACAGAAAAACTGCACAGACAGACAAAACCGGAATAATAAATAAAAATAAAAACTACTGAAGCTAGGGGGCTGCAATTTGGTATGTTTGATGATTGGAGGGTGGATAATCAACATACCAACTTGCTTCCTTCTAGCCTCACTCACTAGTTTTTAAGATCCGAGGGCGGATAGAAAAACTGCACAGACACACACAGCCGGAACAACAGTTTTCTTTTGCAGAAAACTAAAAATGAGGTTTGAGCGAGTGGTCAAAGGGTATAACGAATCGAACCTTCCTCACCTATCACGAAAAGGTCGGCGCCAGAACGGGTCACTCTGAATTCAATCCGACGACCGGAGGGCACATGCAGCCGGAAATGCATGACGGAATCCGGCTCAGAGAGAGAGAGAGAGAACAAAATCGCCCTTCCCGGGCAGGCTATTATCACATCTCATCAACATTCTTCCCTGAGAGAGAGAGAGAGAGAGAGAGAGAGAGATTCCAACCCACAGGGGTCGGGTAGCGGGTTACCACGTCGACATCCTCCCATGTTTGGCCTTACGTACTACTAATTCTATAATTACTCAAAGAAATATGTGGATTTGGCTTCAGTATAGAACAGAGGGCACCATATCGAGTTAGTATGATCCCTTGTATGACTGTAGCAAAAATGACCGATGGCAAAGCATCTTTGCTCATCCAGGAACTTGTCACACCTATGCTTGAGTATGTTCGAAGGTTTCTTTGTGACAGATGAGATACAGTGAAGTAGAACAGAATATAGCAGGGTTGGCAATGATTAAATCAAACTGATTTTATCAAGTGATTAAATCAGATTTTTTCAAGTAAAAAAAAATCATGATTTAAAAAAAATTATTTTTTAAATTTAAAAGCAAACAAATTGAAAAATATGGTTTGGAGGTTAATAAAAACTTAGCTGCATCTATTCATTTTGATATACAAAAAATTGCAAGTCCATACTTTAGGCCAGAACTGAAAACCTAAAAGATAAATCAATAGTAATTCTGTCATAAAATACATTTTGAGGAACAAAAAAGGATTGAAAAAACATCTAACAAATAAAAAAAAATCAAAATAAATAAAATATCAAATAAATTTTAAAAATCAAATAAATCAACGACTTAGTTTTTTTATTTTCTAGAAAAAAAATCACCAACCCTGGAATATAGAATTTAGGCCAAATGGCCAAGCGCTGGGACCTGTGAGGTTATTCTGCGCTGAAACTAAATTTGACAATAAAAAGGTATGAAAGGTGTAACAGGAGGAAAACCCCAAAGCAGTTGCACTATGAATCAACTGTTAGGACAGGATGGAGAGTAAGATGGAAGAGATTATGAACGGAGGTACAGTGATAGGAATGAAAGGGGATGCAGCTAGGGGCCGATGGGACGCTACAAAGATCATGTAATGCCTAAAGTGCACCGCATGAGGAGCACTGACGGCAATACCCCTTTAAGGGGGATACAGTGAGGGATACATTTCCACAGGTTAGAGGGCATTAACTTCTAGT
>NC_061098.1:22065249-22095249 GCF_015104395.2 Macrobrachium nipponense | reverse complement strand
ATAATCTGCTTTTGTGGAAAACGGGGGACATTGTCAAGTTCTTCTAACCTTTTTCGAATGTGATTTTTTTAGGACATATGTACACAAACATATACCAGTTGATTGGTTCTAACCTACCAGAGGTGTGTGTGTGTGAGTGTGTGTGTGTGTGTGTGTGTGTGTGTGTGTGTGTGTGTGTGTGTGTGTGTGGCAGATTACCTCGTTGAGGTAGTCCTATGTGACTTAGATAATATTGAAAGCAATTATTCAAATGACTGATGTTGGATTTGACCTCGGTACAAATAGAAGCTGCCACATCCAATCAGAATACCCCCCCTAAGCGGGTTGCTGAAATGACCAGTGACATGGTACCTCGGCTCATACTGCAAGATATCCAAAAATTATTTTTACTTTATGCTTGAGATAAAGTGAGGTGAGACACCTCCATAAATTAAAGCTGTGAGCGCAAATGATGAGCAGAGTAGGCTGAGGGAGAGAGAATCTGGAATCTGTTCTAGTATTGTAGTGGAACTGCAGAGCGAAGGTTTTCAATTTTGGGTGCTTTGCAAGATTTGGAACCAAGCCGCCATTCATTTTGCAGATGAAGAGAATTCTACACCTTTCCTTCCTCAACTGACTACAGAAGTTTCAATGCCTCGAGTCTAGCTTAGTACAGAAAATTGTGGAAGTCATCAACATTTTCTTGGAAACTGCGTAGAACGCCCTTCAGCCAAAGATAATGTTGTGGAGTTTTTTGTGCATGACTACAAGCGAGTAGGGGAAGCTTGGGGCAGTGGGGATGGTTGGAAGGTGCGACACCTAAATCGGGGAGGGAGAGAGGGTGGGATTAGGCAAGGTGCCTTTTCTTGGGATTCGTTTTAGCGAGAATGCTGGAAAATTTCGAGGGGTTTGATTGTCTTTTGGGTAGAGAGAGGCGTTGCACTTCTTGTTGCTCTTCTCTTTCAGGGCACTGTGAGGAAGAATTGAATTGAATATAGTAATTTAGGCCAAAGGCCAAGCACTGGGACCTATGAAGTCATTCAGTGCTGAAACGGAAATTGAGAGTAAAAGGTCTAAAAGGTGTAACGGGAGGAAAACCTCAAAGCAGTTGCCCTATAAATCAATTGTTAGGAGAGGGTGGAAAGTAAGATGGAAGAAAGAAAATATGAAAGGAGGTACAGCAAAAGTAATGAAAGGGGTGGAGCTAGGGGCCGAAGGTACGCTGCAAAGAACCTTAAGTAATACCTACAGTGACTGTTAGGAGGAGGAGGAGGAGGAGGAGGAGGAGGAGGAGGAGGAGGAGGAGGAGGGAGGAGGAGGAGGAGGAGGAGGGAGTACTAGGCTGTGGGTGCAGAGGAGACCATGACTGTGATTACTGAAAGGATCGTGAGTGATGTCATGTGGAGATGAGTGATGGGAAGAATATGTAGGGGTAAGGGGATGGTTTAGGAGGAAGGGGAGATGTGGTGGGATACGTAGGAGGGAGAGGAAAAGGGCGGAACACGGGATCTTGAGGAGTAGGAGAATGATGGGAGAGAAAATTGAAATATTTCGCACTATGATGCATATGTTGGCTAATGCAAGATAGGACCATAAAATGGCCTTCATATAAATGAAGAGAAGTTGAATACGACCAGACCACGAATTCGAATGATTCCATAAATTTGACTTCTGATTCATCTTGCTTGAACCTAAGAAGAAGACCTCTGCGATTTACAGTTGTAGCCTACTACGTGGTTCTCTTAAAAGGGGAACATTATTCTTTGAGAGGGGAAACATTCTAGTCCCCGTATTACTAAATTTTCTTAAATCTTCATGTGTGTGTCTGCGATCTGGAAACATTTCAAAAAGATTTGTAATAAATGGATCAACCAGGTTCGTCCTGTCTATCTATCTATCTATCTATCTATCTATCTATCTGTCTTTCCTTCTTTCCAGAGCAATTAGACCCGAGTGAATTCCCGACTGAAACCCCCAAGCATTCCTCCCTACTTCCGGAGAAGGCAGAAGAGGAAAAGGAGGAGAAAATGCAAGAGGGAATGAATACACGTCCACACTTCCTTCAGCACTGCAGCACTATGCTGAAAAGATTGCCTCCCTTAGAGAGAGAGAGAGAGAGAGAGAGAGAGAGAGAGAGAGAGAGAGAGAGAGAGAGAGAGAGAGAATATACAATTTAGGCCAAAGGCCAAGCGCCGGGATCTATGAGGTCACTCAGCGTTGAAGGGAAATTGAGAGTAAAAGGTCAGAAAGGTGTAACAGGAGGAAAACCTCGCAGATGCAATATGAAATAATAGTCAGAAGAGGGTGGAAAGTAAGACAGAAGAATAAGAATGGAGGTACGGTAAAAGGAATGAAAGGGATAGCAGCTAGGGGGCCGAATGGACGTTGCAATGAACCTTAAGTAATAACTACAGTGCACCGCACGTGAGGTACACAGACGGCACTATCCTCCTCCGGAGGCCTTCTTCCGTATCAGAGTGATCTCTAAGGCCAAGGGACTTTGCAAGATCCCAACATTCAACACCCTTTCCATTGCGCCCCCCCCCCCCACACCCCCCCCCCCCATAAAAAAAAAAAGAAAAAAAAAAACGTCAACGAACCGGTCACTAACACCAAGAGAGGACAAGAAAAACTGGCGAAGAATCCAAGACACTGAAATAGTGCAGTATCCATTAACTTCGCCAATACCGTAAATCCTGCACTGTCAACTGTGCTCAGATAAGAGACAAATATATATTAGGACGATATATATATAATATATATATATATATATTATATATATAATATATATATATATTATATATATATATTATATATATATAATATAATATATAATAATAATATATATATAATATATATAATATATATATATATATATATATATATATATATATATATATATATATATATATATATATATATATATATATGCGCGAGTGTGTGTATAGTATATATAATCCGGTGTTTACCTATGGTGGGTGTTACTACGGTAAATAACTTTTTTATTTTTATGTAAAAAAAAACTATTGAAATGGCTATTTTTCTGTCCGCCCACTGATCTTAAAAACTTCTGAGGCTAGAGGGCTGTCAATTTGTATGTTGATCATTCCACCCTACAATAATCAAACATACCAAATTGCAGCCCTCTAGCCTCAGTATTTTTTAAAAATTTTATCCAAGGTTAAAGTTAGCCATGATCATGCGTCTAGCGCGGCTGTAGGAGCCAACAACCCAGGCCACCACCGTGCAGTGGCTGAACGTTTCACTGGCGACTGCTGCGAAGATGCTTCAGCGCGTTTATTTTTCTTGTTTGTGTTTCATCTATCCATCCCCACCCCCAATAGGTGGGGGGGGGGGGGGGGGACAAAGCAAACGCCTCATTGAACAATCCTTACCATGACCTTGCCTTCCGGAGGAGGATTGCCGAACCAAGCAAGTACTAAATTATGGCAGCTTTCATTTATGACTCAAGGATAGAGGCTGTCATGAATCGAATACGTTGCTCAAATTGAACATTTATGTTAAAAAAACAATCAAAATAACATTTAAACATGAACCTTCAATCAACTGACTTTCAAACACATTATCTCAATACCGTAGGCGGAGAGATTTCAACTTCCAAGTTTGTAAAAACATAAAAATAAATGAAAATAAATAAAAATAAATAAAAAAGCAGCCTGGAGCACCTGTGGACGACTAAGGCACCCAGCCACCATTATTTTTTCCGACCTTCCCCACCACAGGGAGGACGCTGCGTGAGACGTCCTTCACAAATTAGGGAAGGGAATGGAATGGAATGGAATAGAGAGTTTAGGCCAAAGGCCCAGCACTGGGACCTATGAGGTCATTCAGCGCTGGAAAGGGAATTGTGAGTGAGTAGGTTTGAAAGGCGTAACAGGAGGAGGGCCTCGCAGTTGCACTATGAGACATCTGTTAGGAGTCTGTGGATAGCAAGATGGTAGAAAGATAATATGAATGGAGGTACAGTAAAAGGAATGAAAGGGGTTGCAGCTAGGGGCCGAAGGGGCGCTTTAAATAACGTTTATTAATGCCTACAGTGCACCCCGTGGCGTGCATTGACGGCACTATCCCCCTACAATTTAAGGAAGAGAAAAAATATAACCTGAAGTTATTTTTCTGAAGACCCAAGTGGTCACTTTTGGTTCTCAAGGATTAGGAATTTCTGACACTTAAAGAGACGAAAATTTCTAAAGCAGTATTTATTTTTTTTTCAAGAATTACTTGCATTGTTCATAATGACATTTACTTGAAGAGTAATTTTATATAATTCTAAATAAAATTGAGCTAGCAAAACGAGAGAGTACACTTTTATAATTAAATTAAACTAAAATAAAAATAAAAATAATTAATATGCTGAAATAAATAAGTTATAGTAAATCCGTACACCCTTGTCTGGTATCTCGACCAGATACGGACGGCCGCTACGAGATAAGTCACATTCCAGTGCATTTTGTGAGTTTCTGAGTGATCACGTAACAGGAAAAAAAATAAACGAAATGGAAGACTATAACTGAATTGAATATGGAATTTAGGCCAAAGGCCAAGCACTGGGACCTATGAGGCCATTCTGCGCTGAAATGGAAACTGACAGTAAAAGGTTTGAAAGGTGTAACAGGAGGAAACCTCAAAGCAGTTGCACTATGAAGCAATTGTTAGGAGAGGGTGGAAAGTAAGATGGAAGAAAGAGAATATGAAAGGAGGTACAGTAAAAGGAACGAAAGGAGTTGCAGCTAGGGGCCGAAGGCACGCTGCAAAGAACCTTGAGTAAATGAGGTGCACTGACAGCACTAACCCCCTACGGGGTGGAAGACTATAATAGGGAAGTCTTAAGGACTACACTGCAGTAACCTGTCAGTACTAAATAGTGTCATAACAAATTTCGTTTACACGGCTGCAATTTCTTAGACGCTCTACAAAGCTCATTTCCAGCTGACTCTTCTGGTCCCATCTGTCAAGTTTGCCGGTTTCATTCGGAGCAAGACAAGAGCTGTACAGGCACGTTTCCTTAACAGCTAATGAGCCTCTTCATTTAACTACTGGAGTATATATCCGGTGATCTGTCAACTGAGGTGAATCGCTGGAGAGAGAGGAGAGAGAGAGAGAGAGAGAGAGAGAGAGAGAGAGAGAGAGAGAGAGAGAGAGAGAGAGAGAGAGAGAGAGAGACTGTAGACCTGGGAAACCAGTGCTTCGTCGACACAAACACTATCCTTCTTTTCATTGAAAAACAGATGGTCCTAAACAAAGATATGTAAGTCCACTGTGAGGAGGAGGAGGAGGAGGACAACCATTTAACTGGGAGGGAATATCTCCTGAATTTGGTGATGAATGCCCCCCCCATCCCACAACCGCCGGCAACCGATACGCTTCTATAACAAGTATGAAGTGGTCTTGATCCGTAAAAAAACACGTTTTTGCAATAAAAACGCAAACCAATTCACCTGTATTTCAGGTATATAAGCAAAACAGAGGGAATCTAATGTGTAAATACACAGACTACGTTACACAGCTACTACACCTCCAACTACACTACGGGCCACGGCATTCTTAAGAAAGGGCATGCCTGAAACCAAAACCAAGCAGCGAGCAGAGCGCATTCATTGTGGGCTAACCCAAGGCGCCGAGGGTCGACAGAAGAACGTGACTGGATGAGAATAAAAGGAAAAGAATGATAGTACAAGAGTGAGAGAGAGAGAGAGAAATGACTGAAAGGCCTACACAGTGAGAGCGCAGCGAAACAGAAATGGGGAGCAGCTGAACGGAGCTTTCAAAACTCAAAAGTTTTGGAGAAGGGCTTCGTTCGGTTTTCGAGTAGTTTTACTCTTCTTTTCAACAAGGTCCTAAGAAGACTAAGGCTTACTTCTGGGTACATTATATAAACGCAGCACTGACTTACGGAAATCAGGGATTTTAAAATGACAATCTGCCGTTCTTATCCATAAAGCTGACATGGGTTTAAAGTCACCAATGAAACTTAACGACGGCGGAAAAGAAAAACTGGAATCTAAAACTATATCTATTCTACACTTGAATACCGACGCATCCATCATTTGGGCTAGAAATCCCAGGTACAATAACAACAAGTGAGAGAATCTTAGGAACAGACTAGCCACAGTGAGAGAGAAGAGTTATAGGTCTTGGTCTAGCCCCTCCCACTTTTGATGGCAGACGTTTTGACGGAACAACCAACACTGACTTTAGGAGTTATTATTTTCTTCATTCGACCTCCCTACTCACTTTAGGATCTTTTATTATCTTTCTGCCGCCCTTTCCCCTGGCATTGGTCCCGCAACAGACACTTACAAATTATAGGTATATAATTCACACTGCTCTGGGTAAGCAGAGGCAAGAAGGACTTTGATTGATTTATAGGTTTTAGGCATAATGCCAAGCGCTGAAACGGAGATTGACAGTAAAAGATTCGACAGGAGTAACAGGAGGAAAACCTTGCAGTTGCACTATGAATAAAGTGTTAGGAGTGAGTGGAAAGTACGATGAAGAAAGAGAATATGAAAGGAGGTACAGTAAAGGGAACGAAAGTGGTTGCAGCTAAGAACCTTAAGTAATACATACAGTGTACCGCATGAGGTCCACTGACGGCACTACCCCTCTCCGGGGACGATGGACTTGAAACAGAGCCCATTTGTTCCCCCTCGTTCAGTTCGACCAGTTATGAGCTAAACGTCCTACCTCTACAATACAGAGCCAGAGAGAGAGAGAGAGAGCTAAACGTCCTACCTCTACAATGCTATGAGAGAGAGAGAGAGAGAGAGAGAGAGAGAGAGAGAGAGATATAAAACGTCCTACCTCTACAATGCTATGACAGAAACACAGAGAGAGAGAGAGATGAGAGAGTTAGAGAGAGAGAGAGAGAGAGAGAGAGAGAGAGAGAGAGAGAGCTAAACGTCCTACCTCTACAATGCTATGACAGAAAGAGAGAGAGAGATAAACGTCCTACCTCTACAATGCTATGACAGAAAGAGAGAGAGAGAGAGAGAGAGAGAGAGAGAGAGAGAGAGAGAGAGAGAGAATCCTAAATTTCTCAAACAGCAACACAATTCGCTTACTTTCCTGGAGAACTGGAACCCTTACGCAAAAATGAAACGTCCTAAAATTCTTTATTAGGTTCTGCCAAAGGGGGAAAAGGGTTCTTCCAAAAAGTCTATGCGAACTAAGTTTTCTTTCCTTACTCTTCTCATTCTATTTCCTCCGTAACCAAATGAATTTTTGGAACTCGCAAAATATATCTCTTGGAAAGAAAATATTGACAATACACAACGTGATGACTTACAAATATAAAAAAACGAGCTTGTTGGCGCGTGCTGGAACCCGAGACTGCTGTCTCCCCTACCTCCCCGATCCCCCACCTATCACGCCCCACCTGGGGCGAACAAACAGGTTTGCAGAAGGGTGGATATCACCCCTACCCTCCCGTTCCCCAACCGACCCAGTCCTCACCAGGGCGGACAAACCAGTTTGCATGGGGTGGGTGGCTGTGTCATGTCTCCCCTAATGTCACCCAGGGGAGGACAAACAAGATCCACTCGGATTTTATTATTATAGAATAGATACTTGGCCAAGCCTTAATTATGAATTTAAGTCTTAACAGTGAGAAAATTATATTCTAGCTGTTATCCTGAATAAAGAGGCATCTCATTCACTGTAGTTACACCAAGGAGAAAGACTGAGGGAGTGGGGAGGGGGAGGGAACCCCTCCAGGAACTGGTAACAAGAATCTAAGATAACTGACACCCGCAAGTGTCGCGTTAGTATATATATATATATATATATATATATATATATATATATAAATATATATATATATATATATATATATATATATATATATAAAGAAAAAAAAAAAAGATTCCAGTAGTCAAGTCAAAGTTTTCCTCCATTGCTCAAAATTAAATGACGTATATAGTTTCCCTGATAAATTCGTTTATCTACCCTTTAGTTGTCTATAAAAGAAAACTACTGAAATGGCTTAGTCTGTCTGTCAGCACTTTTTCAAATATAAATCAACTTAGAAGTACATCAAATCACCCACTGAATGACTGAAAAAAAAAAGTCGCGAACCCCGACATCTGAGCGGCAAACCACGACACAAACCACTGCACCAGCGACCAAAAGAGAACGAAGCAAAGCGGCGGGATGTCAATACCCTTTGTACAACAAGAGCAACGCCAGAAATCAACAGAACGTCAAAGAAAAAAGCGCGGGGCCAAATGCTACGCATTCCGATCGCTCGTGCAAGGAGGGATACGTGAAGGTGCCTGACCTCTGCAATCGCACAGCAATATTGCCGCGTCTTCCCCACATCCTCCTTCTGCAGGAGGAGGAGGAGGAGGAGGAGGAGGAGGAGGAGGAGGAGGAGGAGGAGGAGGAGGAGGAGGAGGAGGAAGGAGGAGGAGGAGGAGGAAGGAAGGAGGAGGAGGAGGAAGAGGAGGGAGGAGGAGGAGGAGGAGGAGGAGGAGGAGGAAAAGATGGGCGGGTGACGAATTCTACAGTTACGGAGGACCAAGAGGAGGAAGAGATGAAATGAAGGAGAGCTGACGAATAAAGATGTAACAAGAGACAGGAAAATAAAGAGGTCCTGGACAGGAGGAGGTGGAAAGGAAATAGAAAAAGAGATATAAACAATAACACAGAAAATATGAATAAGAAAAGGACAAAGCTATAACAAGTTACAGGAAAATGAAGAGATAAAGAGTAAGGTAGAATATAATAAGAAGAAAAGAATAAAGAAATAACAAATGACAGGAAACTGAAGAGTTCCTGGACAGGAGGAGGTGGAAAGTTAATAGAAAAAAAATATAAACAGTAACGCAGTAAATAAGAAGAAGAAGAAGAAGAAGAAAAGGATAGATATAACAAGTGACAGGAAACTGAAGGGTTCCTAGATAGGAGGAGGTGGAAAGGAAATAGAAAAGATATAAACAGTAAGGCAGAATATAAGAAGAAGAAGAAGAGGTAAACGGAAGGAAAGAAAAGGGTAGGAGTTTAGTGACATTTCAGTGGCTGAAGCGTATCACAAAGAAACATCTGGTGCTCATCTACACTTCTTCCTTCCCTATCCAAGAGTGACTTTGACAATTCCCTCTTCCATGTCGATGCAACAACTAAGGTGATATAATCACTGATGATGCAAAAGCTAAGGTGATATATTAATTCATGATGCAACAAAGGTGTTATATAGATGATGCAACAAAGCTAAGGTGATATATTCACTGATAACACATTTAATTAAAATTGGCAAACAGCCGCAAGAATTCTAGTATAATACCTAAAACAATTAGTACTTTCCGTACAAGGTTAACACTTTAAATATAAATAAATAAATAAATAAATTATATATATATACATATATATATATGATATATATATATATATAGATATATATACATATATATACATATATATATACATATATATATATATATATATATATATATATATATATATATATATATATATAGTGCGTCTGCTTTCTGTAATCAAGCCGTTTACTACTCTTCTTAAAAGACCCATAAATGACACGAATGAGTGTGAATAAGCCACTACATTTCATCTATTAAACAAAGACACAGGCTCGACAACATGGCAGATGTATGACGACCTAAATATAGTTTCTTTGGTATATGTGTGCTTAAGTGTAAGCACACGCAAGCGCAGGCTTACGAGCTTATAAATACTTCTAAAGGTTTCATGGTCACGAAACAGTATCGAATAAACAGGCTTAGTTACTCCTTTAGTGCCAGCGGTATTCTGCAGTACAACCTCCAGTACCTCAACACCCAAGAAAAATGTCAATATCTGACTGGGAAAAAAAAAAAAAAAAAAAAAAACAAAAAAAAAAAAAAAAAAAAGCTAAGTTTCTTCGCCGCAATCGAGATTCCTGTACACCGTCAAATGCTGTATGAGCAGCAGCCCATGAGACTTTCAGCCACGGCCCGGTGGTGCCCTGTGTTGCTAGCACCCATAGCTTTGACAGACGCATGAGCATGGCTAACTTTAACCTTAAATCAAATAAAAACTACTGAGGCTAGAGGGCTGCAATTTGGTATGTTTGATGATTGTAAGGTGGATGATAAACACCAATTTGCAGCCCTCTAACCTTAGTAGTTTTGATTTGTTTTTGTTTGTTTGTTTGTGTGGTGTTTTTACGTTGCACGGAACCAGTGGTTATTCAGCAACGGGACCAACGGCTTGACGTGACTTCCTCACCACGTCGAGAGTGAACCTCTATCACCAGAAATACACATCTCTCACTCCTCAACGGAATGCCCGAGAATTGAACTCGCAGCCAACGAGGTGGCACGCCAACGCCATACCGACCACGCCACTGAGGCGCTTCAGTAGTTTTGAAGATCTAAGGGCGGACAGACAAATACCCATCTAAACAGTTTTCTTTTACAGAAAAATAGAAAGACGAAAAGCTCTAAGATTAAATGGGCATTTCCGGATTTAATTAAGAATGCGGCCCTATGGCCAGCTGGTTGGTAGCAAAAACCTCTTTTACCTACCGGGATTAATATAATTAAGAGGAACCAGGGATTATGGCTGACGGTTCAAGCTGAGGGCCGAGCATTCTATTTTAGACGAAGAGAAAGAGATTGAATCATTTCCGTTATCATTTACGTGTTTACACAATTATCTTCTCAATGCACTGGCTACTTTCTTCGACTTCTACTATGTAATTAATAAGTTTTGTTGCTCCCTATTAACTACTGCTAATATTATTACTGAAATATGGGGATTACCTCATGACCGGTTCCAAGCGGCAGCAAATTCCTGAGATGTATACTATAGTAGATTCACATCAACCGTGCATTTGATGTCTAGGCCACTCCCTTACGATGCTCCTGATTGGCTGTTGATAAGCCAATCACAGGGCTGGAAACTCTCAGTCTTTCTCGAGAGTTCACAAGGGCAGGATCTATGTTCCACCTCTCCTGAGGGATACTTTTGAAAGACGTATCCCTCAGGAGAAGTGGAACATAGATCCTACCCATGTGAATTCTCTCGAGAGACTGAGAGTTTCCAGCCCTGTGATTGGCTTATCAACAGCCAATCAGGAGCGTCGTAAGGGACTGGCCTAGACGTCAAATGCACGGTTGATGTGAATCTACTATAGTATTGCACCAGCTCCGTTTTTTTTTCTGCCATGTCCCTAGGTTAGGTTAAGTTAGATTAATACCTGCATCGTAATTTGGTTGTGGGAAACATAATGAGACTACTTTCATGAAATCTTAATGCTTGGTTTTCAAGATATGGCGTCCCGCTGTTTTTCAGGGAAAGGTCCCGGTATTTTTTTTTTTCATCTTTCTTTTTTTTAAGCTGATAGGTAAGACGGGTGAAAGAAGAGTGAGGGCAGTTAGCTTAGCTAACCATGGTAGTTATAGTTTAGAAAGTTAAGTATTGGTAAGAGATGTAAAGTGTGGTTTAACTTTGCCTTAATATAACATATTACAATAATGATTTTACATTATATTAACACGGTGAATTGTACAGATTATATATTTTAAATGTTATTTCTTAACAGTATAATTCTATTTAACAAAATTTCCAATTTTCTAATTTTAACTTGGGTTAAATCTCGGGAAAATGTCACCAGGTAGCCTGACTCTTTGCCGAAAGACAACTGGACGAATATGTTTGGCCGACTGAGAACTAGTCGCAATACAAACAAGTCGAATGACCATTTGATAGGTGGGACAATTTGTCGAAAAGGCTCACTTTTTCAACTGGCTCGTTACCTTTACACGTTATTATGATATGGCTATAAAACGTTCTTATCCACGCCGATTGCTTACGACCTTTCGCTACGATTCTGAAGATATGAGTCGACCATATTAAATGGTCGAAGATGAATTTAGCATTTTATTGTAATAATATCTTTTCCATTAGGGTCAAGATAACGATCAAAGTTTCTTGATTTCCTACAAAAAAGTGTGTGTGTGTGTGTGTGTGTTCCAATTTGTCCCTGTTAAAGGTCACTCGTTCATTTGCACCCAGGGGTGGACGTAATCTCTAGCTCATTTTATTTGTTTGTTTTGTTTGTTTGTACGTTGCATGGAACCAGAGGTTATTCTGCAACGAGACCAACGGCTTTACATGACTTCCGAACCACGTCGAGAGTGAACTTCCATCACCTGAAATACACATCTCTCACCCCTCAATGGAATGCCCGAGAATCGAACTCGCGGCCACCGAGGTGGCAGGCAAATACCATACCGATCACGCCACTGAGGCGCTTTCTAGCTCATTTTGAGACTTGACAGTTTCCTAATAAGATGATGACGCTCGAATCATTGGCACCTCAAGATACAAATGAGCTTTGCAATGAGCTTTGCAGGCTGTCTTTGTCAATATCGCTAACCACTGAAATAAACGAACGACTGAGAACACTATTTGCAGGATGCCTGATGTTTTTCTTTGAACTTGTTACATAAACAAAGACAATTCCACGCCTCAATCTTATGAGACTCATAACTACAATGCCTTTCACTTTTAAACAAATTTTTAAAGAAGTAATACCACTACAGCAAATGGAATAAGGAAAGTGAAGAGAAGACAAGCACAGTAAACTACCAACGAAAATACATGAAAGGACTCAAACAATAAAAGTATCAAATTTGGTGCATGTTCCTTCAAACACAATTTTGCCGAAGGAAAAGTGTGGCAATGTGAAATCGTGACACCCCTCACAAGACGTAGCGCGGACCACCTTTTTAAAGAAGTTCGTCCACTAAAGGCAGCAGCAGACGTTTCCCTGTAGGGAGGGTAGTTCCGTCAGCGCACCTCATTCAGTGCACCGTAGGTATTACTTAAGGATCTTTGCAGCATCCCTTCTGCCCCTAACTGCACCCCCTTTCATTCCTTTTACTGTACCTCCGTTCTTGTTCTCCTTCTTCCTTCTCACTTTCCACCCTCTTCTAACAATTGTTTCATAGTGCAACTGCTGTGAGGTTTTCCTTCTGTTACACCTCTCCGACCTTTTTACTTTCATCGCTGAATGACCTCATGGGTTCCAGTGCCTGGCCTTTGGCCTAAATTATATATTCAATTCCATTCCAACAGTAGACGTTTGCTACTGAAGCAGAATCTATGTCAAGAGGGTTAAAAAGAACCAAGATATAACAATAACTAAGGATAGTTAAAGCACAACTATTACAGGGGGAAAAATCAAGCACCTTACCCATTGACATGATCTTCTTCTTCCCAGCTTTATCGCTATCGGGGTCGCCGTTTTGAAATCCTCGCGAAGAATGTCGGGAACTTCAAACTTTTCTTCGAAGGGTAAATAGTGTCGAAGTAACCAGTAACTGACAGAAAGTTAAAGGCTTAAAACGGCTGAGACGGGAGGTGGAAGTAAAACAAGTACAAAATGCGCCCCAAGTTTCTTCGGTACAACCGAGTTTTCTGTTCAGCATATAATGCTGTATGAAACTTTCAACCACGGCCCATGAAACTCTTAGCCGCGGACCATGAAACATTCAGCCATGGTCCGGTGGTGGCCTGTGCTGTTGGTACCTATACCGGCGCCATGCATATGATTATAGCTAACTTGAACCTTGAATAAATAAATAAATAAACTACTGATGCTAGAGGGCTGCAATTTGGTATGTTTGATGAGTGGAGGGTGGATGATCAACATACCAGTTTGCAGCCCTTTAGCCTCAGTAGTTTCGAAGATCTGAGGGCGGACAGGAAAAGTACGGACAGACAGACAAGGCCGTCACACTAGTTTTCTATTATAGAAAACTACAAGGGGGACAGTAGACAGAAACGAATGCTAGAAAGAATGTTTAAGCGAGTTCCTAATGAGCTATGGCCGTTCTTTCAACCCTATGAATGACTCAAACAAAACATGTGAAGCTGCGACATAAAAAAAAGTGAATAAATCCAGAAGGCACTGAATATTCCAAAAATTACCATATTTTTTAATCAATTTGTATTTTTCATAAAAGTGGAATAAATCCAGAAGGCACAGAATATTCCATAAATGACCATATTTTTTAATCAATTTGTATTTTTCATAAAAGTGAATAAATCAAGAAGGCACTGAATATTCCAAAAATGACCATATTTTTTAATCAATTTGTATTCTTCACAACAAACCTTCGCCTATTGACGTAAGGATAAATTCTGTAGCGCCCCAGCTCGTGCTGAAAGTAAATTCTTTATGTGAAGACCGAGGGTTTATAAGTACAGGAACAAGTAACTAATTTTTGAAGAAATTTGTAATTTTCCTTAAAGAATAAATAAATTAATAAATAAATATGGATTTAATTTCAGTGCCAGCTGGAAGCCAGAGAATTTATCCTTACGTCAAGACCAAGGTTTGTTCCGTGTATATTATTATTATCATTATTATCATTTCAGTAGATGAAACATTCACTTGGAACAAGCACACAAGGACCATTGACTTGAAATTCAAACTTCCAAAGAATGTTAGCTTCAACCTCCCACCGGAGACCCCACACTGCAGCAGTGACCGATCATGATACAGAGCCAGTGATTTTTCATCGCCCTGGAGGAGACGCGAACCCGCAATATCTGAGCGGCATACCACGACGCTAGCCACCATACCAGCTCACCAGTAACGAACAACTAATCATTTCCCACAAAACTTATTGCAGGACCCTCATCGTTTTTGCTTCCCACAATTCCTATAACCTTTCCCCAACTTTAAAAGATTTCTTTAGCCATTGCCAGACGGCTAAGAATTTGGCACTGGAAAGAAATATCATTAAACTGTGATCTTTTGTGACGTATGAATGAAGGCCATTTACTTTTTTTTTTTTTGACACCTCGTTCGCCTTGACGCGAATGTTTTAATTACTACCATTATTATTATTATGGCAATTCTGGACACGGAGAAAATGTCAACGGTTTTTTCCATTATCCTTTATAAAACAGTGAAAAAAATTACAATATTACAGATGCTACAGAATATAATAATAATAATAATAATAATAATAATAATAATAATAATAATAATAATAATAATAATAATAATAATAATAATAATAATAATAATAATAATAATAATAATAATAATAATAATGACAGACCAGCTATTGGCAAAATATCAGCTCTGACGAAAAGAAAGAAGAATTGAAAAGATGATAAAAAATCAATTCCACTGAGCTGCCACTCTTTTAAACCAAATAATCATAATAATAAAAATAATAATAACAGAACAGAACAGAATATAGAATTTAGCTCAAAGACCAAGCGATGGTACCTACGAGGTCATTCAACGCTGGAAGGGAAATTAACTGCACGAAGGTTTGGAAGAGGTAAAAGGAGGAAAACTTCGCAGTTACACAACGAATCAATCATTAGGAGAAGGTGGAAAGTCAGATGGAAAAAACTGACACAAATATAAAGGAAATTAGAGCCAGAAACAAAGTAAATTTCTAAGACAGAAGTAAAGAGAAAAAACATAGTAAATTTCTAAGTAAAAGAGAACAGATGAAAATAAAACGTTTTTTCAAAAATTAAGAGAAACCTACAGAGCGAGTCTTAGTTTTAGGACTATTTTCTGTGCACAGAAAATGGAAGAGGAATAAAGAGAATATGAACGGAGGTACAGTAAAAGGTATGAATGAGGTTGCAGCTAGGGACGGAAGGGACGCTGCAAAACATTAAGCAATACCTACAGTGCACCACGGAGGTGCACTAACGGCACTTCAATAATACTCATCATCATAATAAAACAACAGTACAAAACAATAATAAACACAACAGTATTGACGGCACTTCAATAATACTCATCATCAAAATAATAATAATAAACACAACAGTATTGACGGCATACTAATAATCTCATAATCAAAATAATAAAAATAAACACAAGTATGACGGCACTCAATAATCATCATCATAATAATAATAATAACACAACAGTATTGACGGCACTACTAATAATACTCATCATCATAATAATAATAATAAAACACAACAGTATTGAGGCACTCACTAATAATCACATCAAAATAATAATAATAACTACAACAGTATTGACGGCACTACTAATAATACTCATCATCATAATAATAATAATAAACAAAACAGTATTGGATCGGCACTAACGTATTGAGGACAATACTAATAATACTCATCATCATAATAATAATAATAAACACAACAGATGACGGCACTACTAATAATATCATCATCAAAATAATAATAATAAAACACAACAGTATTGACGGCACTACTAATAATACTCATCATCATAATAATAATAATAAACACAACAGTATTGACGGCACTACTAATAATACTCATCATCAAAATAATAATAAACACAACAGTACAAAAAACAATAGCAATGACTGCAGTAATCCCACCCACAGATAACAATAAAACGACCCGAGTTGCAAAGGTTCCACCTGATAGGTTGACATCCGCATTAGAATTCACTGCAAAGGAATCCCAGAGGAGATTCCTGGACATACTCAACCACTTGTACCTACCAAGTGCGTCGACCTTCCAGCACCTGAACGCGGGACACATTCGCACGCACGCACACGCTGACACTTTCAACCCTTACATCTGCCAATACCCTCAGCAGCTGAAAGGGTGTTCAAATGAAATGCTGAATGAAATACTATTTCTCGCCGTAGGCATATATACCTCGTGACATTTTGTTGCTTATGGCATGGTGGAATGGCATATAGTGTGTAGCCTAAAGGCCAAGCGCTGGGTCCTATGAGGTCACTCAGCCCTGAAAGGAAAACTGATAGTAAAAGGCTGCAAAGGTGTAACAGGAGGAAAACCTCGCAGTTGCGCTATGAATCATTGTTAGGTGAAGATGGTTAGCAAGATGGAAGAAAGATAATAGGAACTGAGGTACATTATAGGAACGAAAGGAGTTGCAGCTAGGGGCGAAGGGACACTGCAAAGAACCTTCAGTAATGCCTACAGTGCAGCCCGTGAGGTGCACTAACGGCACTAACCCCCTACGGGTTTTCGTTGCTTATAAACGTGAAATTACTGGTTGCGTAAACAAGGAAGTCGCTATAATGTGAGGGGGAACAGCGGCTGCCTCAATATAAGAGCTAAAATATACGTTATAATATTCGTCAGGTTGACAAAACTAAATATCTAATATAGATATATACCTATATATTATATATATATATATATATATTATATATATATATATATATATTATTAAATATAAAAGGCCCATTAAAACACTCAGGTTTAAAGCTAAGGACTATATTTCGGTGGACTAACTTCCGTGCCTTAGCAAGTAGTTAGGTCCACCGAAATATAGTCCTTAGTTTTAAAGTGTTTTAATGGCCTTTTTATACTTAAGATGTATCCTGTTTTAACAGAAGAATTTATTTACATTCTATAATATATATATATATATATATATATATATATATATATATATATATATATATATATATATATAATATAAAGATATTAAACAACAAGCAAGCTCCCCCTTGTGGATCCCAGTCCGACCATAGATAGGAAAAGGTTTTCACTTTTAGCAGTGTCACCATAACTCTTACTACGACCGTCTAATGAAAATGACAACGATCATTTAGAAATGCTAAACCACCGACTGGTGTCAGTTTAACATGCAATGGGGTATCGGCATTCCCTCGCGAAGGTCAAGTCCTGTGGCATTGATATTCCCTCGAGTACCCTGCCATTATCAGAGTTAATTCAACCATATCGAAAGGGCTTTGGTAGCCCACAGCTTCGTGGGCGCTCTTCTGTCTACAGTGAGTGACTATCTTTTTTTTTTTTTTTTAGAATGAAGCTATAGTTATCCTATTTACAACAGTATTTTCTACAGGTTCTACATGGAACCTCTATTCGCTTTGCATTTTGAAGCAGGTATATATATCTATATACATATATGTATGTACTATGTATGATATTAAACCACATTCATCGTGTAATATCAAAATCAATACACACACACACACATATACTACACACACACACACACACACACACATATATTTATATATATGTATATATATATATATATATATATATATATATATATATATATATATATATATATATATATATATATATATATATATATATATATATATATATATTTATATATATATATATATATATATATATATATATATATATATATGTATGTGTGTGTGTGTACATAGAGCTACAAAATATATTAATTAGCTCGACCTCGGAATTAATGTATTATTTTCATATATGTTAACCAAAGGGAAATCTTCTAGTCGATAAATTTGTCGGTTCACGGGCGCGAACCATCAAACCCAACAAATTTAGGACGCACAGTGAAGCCAACACAAGAGGATATATAATATGTATAATAAGTTTATGCCGCCTCTCAACTACAAAATACCTGTAACATAACCTATACGTCATTTATATATAAACACATACATATATATATATATATATATATATATATATATATATATATATATATATATATATATATATATTCATATATCAAACTACAATCATCCTTTAATATCAAAATCACCATACCTTTGGAACACAGTAGCCCCAAAAGGGAAAAAAGGAGTTGAGCCATAAGTCACAGCTTTCCAAATATGCCGAATGCTGCGTCACTATCATTTTCTACCAAAGCAAAGGTTATCTGCCTTGATTCAAGATCTCACAAAATGTGAGGAAATACATACACACATACATAGTAAATGTAAGTAAAATGCATCTCGAAGTCATAAAATACATCAAGGTAACGTAATATAATAGCAAGAGGATTTATGGATATTGCTTCGGCAGAGAGAGAGAGAGAGAGAGAGAGAGAGAGATCCGAGAGATGAGAGAGAGAGACGAGAGAGAGAGAGAGAGACTTTGTTAATGAACTTAAGCGACAACCTTCCAAACTACATTAAATTAAAATAAAAAAATTATAAATAAACATACAACTAAAACGCAACCCATACCCCAACATCCTAGTCCATCAGTTCCTACACGCCTCTAGGCTTCCCCCCCCCACCCCCCCCACCCCCCCGCCCCCGGGCCCTCGATTTCCCATCGAAAATCTAATGAACCAATTTAAATTCGGGAAGCCCGGAAGAGTTATGACGCGCCCTGTGATCCTTCAGCCAGCATGGTCTGACACTTCCGGAAGATTTGCGTACTGAACACAATCCACGACAGACCACTAATACGGACAAGATTGAAAAAGATACATAAACATCCTTGCCTCTCACCTGACTGATGATAAAAAAAAAGTCTAGAATATATACACAATTTAGGCCAAAGTCCAAGCGCTTGGACCTATGAGGTCATTCAGATGTATAGAATTCAGGCCAAAGTCCAAGCGCTTGGACCTATGGGGTCATTCAGCGCTGAAAGGAAAATTGAGAGTAAAAGATTACAAAAGGTGTAACCGGAGGTAAACATCGCAGTTGCACTATGAAACAATTGTTAGGAGAGGGTGGAAAGTAAGATGGAAGAAAGAATATAAACGGATGCACAGTAAAAGGAATGATAAGGGGTTTGCAGCTAAGGGCCTAAAGGAGGGACGCTGCAAACAACCTCACGCAATGCCTACAGTGCACCGTGTGCTTAGGTGCACTGACAGCACTAACCCCCTGCGCAAAACCTTTCGAACTTCATGGACCACTAAATGTATAATTTTAAATTTGACGGACCACTAATATTAATTTTTAAAAAAAAGGGAGTGACTGCATTCATTTGATATGCACTTCATGCATACTACATTAGAATAAATTCATTTTTGCAATGTTTAATTTACTGTAATTAATAATGTTGTTAGTTAGATAATGTGTTTTTCTGCTTAATGCTGGATCCAAATTTTAATGCAAAGTCTCCATGAATGCTAAATCTGGCATTAAAAATGCTAAATTGGCAACATTGGGCTCTCTGTCTTCTGTGCAATTTGTATCAGGGTTGCATGAAGGGGAATAAGAAAACAAAAATGTAAATAATGTCCCAATTTTTCTGCGGACCAACAAAATTTACTCATGGACCACCGGTTGGCGACCGATGGATGGAAACTATCTATGTTCAGGTTAATACACAAGTAACGACACGATGCTGGAATCTCGGACGAATTTGAAAGACCATGTGCATCGAGAAACACTTTAAAAAATTCTAGTGCAATTTAAACATTCTTACCATAACATCAAACATTGCAGCATGCGAGGGAAAAAATTTAATACTGCTAACACGTTTTCAGGAAGAGAATGGAGTCAGCTTCATAAAAATTCGCCAGCAGTCTTACATAATTATCATTTATACAGACACGGATGTGCCACACACCGTGAATAGGTGTCACGCAATATTAAAGAGACTTTGATCACATTTTTGTGGTTTTCCAAAAAAGGCTAGAGGGCTGCAAATTGTTATGGTGACCATTCACCCTCCAATCATCAAACATACCAAATTGCAGCCCTCTAGCCTCAGTAGTTTTTATTTTACCTAAGGTTCAAGTTAGTCATGATCGCGCGTCTGACACAGTTATCGGTATCAACACAGCCACCACCGGACCGTGAATTTAAGTGTCATGGGCCGCGGCTGGGAGTTTCATGAGCCGTGGCTAAGATTTTCACACAGCATTAAACGCGGTACAGAAAACTCGATTGCACCGAAGAGATTTCGGCGCATTTTTTACTTTTTAGTTTCACAAATTTGAAGGTTGAAATTTCTCCGCCTACGGTATTGAGGTAATGTGTTTGAAAGTCGGTTGATTGATGGTTCGTGTTTAAATGTTGTTTCTAGTTTTTTTTTAACATTAAATGTTCAGTATTAGCAACGTATTCAATTCATGACAATCTCTACCTTTTTTTACAATAATCATTATTCAGATATATATTCTCTTAACATTCGGAAGCACTTAATAATTATTATGCAATTGCAGGTATGATTTCATATTCTGATTTAAGTAAAACGTGTCAAATGACACCACGAGGGTCATAATCGCTGCAGTTTTCATTTTACTTTGAGTTTCTGGTCAAATTAAAATAGCATTGACTCAGGAGAAAGATTTTCAAGCACATGTAGTTCCTCATTGGACGCGTGGGTTGTGTACTCGCCTATCAATCTGGTAGCCGGAGTTCGCTCCCCCGCTGCCGCCAACGCGGAACCAAAGGAAATGATTTCTGGCGATTATAAATTAATTTCTCGATATAATGTGGTACGGATCCCACAATAAGCTGTAGGTAACCAATTGGTTTCTAGCTACGTTAAATAAAAATCTAATCCTTCGGCCCAGCCGTAGGAGAGATGTTAATCAGCTCAGTGGTCTGGTTAGACTATGATATACTTAACTTCTAGCATAATGTTGTCTATCGCTATTAAACGACGCCAGCAATTCTGAAAAAGGCTCGGTCCAAAATGAAAATCACCCAATACCAAGACGGCACATAAAAAAAGAGAAAATCAGAAAAATAAACCAGCATTCCCTCAAGCGAGAAATACTACACTACACATCAACAATGTCACTAATGTGTAATAAAAGTCCACAATTATATAGTCAACTATAATACTAGGTAAAAGTAAACAGGCGAAGACTTGCGTCCTCATCAGTGTTAACTTAAAATGCAAAGCGAGAAGGTAGGTTTCTTATGAAGAGCATTTAAAAAAGGGGGCGGGGCGAGAAGATGACAGCCCATCACGGAAGTGCTGGTTCGGGTGTTGCTAGGTTATTCCAAATTGTTTATATTACCTAGTAATATAGTTTACTATAGAATTGTCGATTTTTAGGACAATCGTTTTTCACAAGATTGTGAATTTTTTAAGCAATTTCACTATTACTACAACCACATATAGCGAAAGCTACTACTAGTAGTCTCTCTCTCTCTCTCTCTCTCTCTCTCTCTCTCTCTCTCTCTCTCAGACAATTAGCAGCTGGTATTAACAAACAACGTGGAGTTACAACACTAATGGGCAACATTTCGTCGAGGGTCCAATTACTGTAATGTGCAGAAACTATTGCATACAGCTGAATGCGCCGTCTACCTCAGAAATGAGTCGACTTCATTCAAAAAATATCGTTCATATCATAATGTACATTTCCATCCACCTCATGAACAAAACTGACGTTTACAAAAGTAGTAACTGTATAGATATTTAATGTTATGCTGTATATTAATTACATTACGTACAGTTTATGAACATTTTTGTACATTTGCTTTGTATTATTCTATAGAAGAATTATATTTATGTTTCCATGTAATTTCCCATTGCACATACTTTGAGACCACTATTTCATTATGCATCGTGCCACATTGTAATTAGATGTGTCAACACTGCCTTTATTTCCCGCCATATGCATAGTCAGTCGCTGTCCAGTGGTCATTATAGTGACATGCCGCGGACCTGCTTCCGCTGCTGTCGTCTTGATGTCTGTTTATCTTCATTACAAGATTTTACAGAATCTACGGGTTTAATTTGTCACCCCTTCATTCCATTTCTTGCATGGATGTATGTGGCAGCATCCCACACAGTAACATATAGAACAGAAAACAGAATTCACTGGCACCTATGAGGTCATTCAACGCTGAAAGGGAAATTGACAGTAAGAAGTTTTGAAAGGTGTAACAAGAGAAAATAAAATCGTTAGGGTGGGTGGAACATCAGATGGAAGAATACGAACGGAGGTACCGTAAAAGGAATAAAAGAGGTTGCAGCTAGGGGCCGAAGGGACACTGCACAGTCCTTTAAGTAATGCCTATAGTGCACCATGCGAGGTGCACTGATGACACCTTCCTAAAAACAAAAATAATAATACAAATAACACTCGTAACTAAGGCCTCGCAAGTTTAAAAACATGGCATAGCAATCTTAACAAACATACTGGACTTTCATATGCTTCACTTTACCCTGTAAACTGAACACAAATTCAGAAAATAACTAATTGCTTCAGCAAATTATCAAAATATTATTATTATTATTATTATTATTATTATTATTATTATTATTATTATTGTCAAAATATTCATATGGAACAAACCCACCACAGGGGCAATTACCTTGAAATTCAAGCTTTCAAAGAATACCGTATTCATTACGAATGAGTAAGAGGGGGGTAAAGGGAAATATAGAAGAAATCCAACTTATCAAAAAGAACAAATAAATTAATACATCGATAAATAGATAAAACATGTATTAAATGCTAGGAAAATACCATTCGGGTAGTTATGCATATCATATACAATAACACAAATGGTTCATAGATTTTCTTCAGAATATATACGGATTCTAGGTAAGCTGTTTCGCACAACTGACACTTACATGGTGATACAAACGTATTAAAAGCGCCTCAGTGGCGTGATCGGTATGGTCTTGGCCTGCACCTCTGTGGCCACGAGGATTCTCGGGCATTTCATTGAGGTGTGAGAGATGTGTATTTCTGGTGACAGAAGTTCACTCTCGACTTGGTTCGGAAGTCACGTAAAGCCGTTGGTCCCGTTGCTGAATGAGCACTGGTTCCATCCAACGTAAAAACACCATACAAACAAAACCAAACAAACGTATTAAAGGCACATTAAGAAAAACAGACGAGTAAATAATAAACCAAAGAGAATGCATGAAGAAAACGAATACAGTTATTGAAGTATTATAAATGCCCTCCTTACTTTATCAGCGGCATACTAATCTTCATCAAAACCAACTCAGTGCGAATGTCAGCAAAAATGTTAAATACAACTGCAAAATCACTTCAAACGGTCCGAATGATTTAGACTGGCATTTCAGTCAAGGACGCCGCTGAAATCTGACAAGAGCGCAAACCGATCATGCCCAAAACCCCTGAAAGGGGAGGCTCAGTGACCCACAATAATCAATAAACCGCCCCCCCTCCCTCGCCCCAACCCTTCCGTCTTTCGCCTCTCTGCTCAAAGGTTTTTAGGGGCTCTCCGGGTGATCTTCAAGACGGGAACAGACAACAATGGAACCACCAATCCTGTGAGCACCAACACCCCAAAACAAAGGCCACAGCTTCTACATATACGATGCCCTCAGACGGAATCACTCCACCTGTACTTCTCTTCTTCAGAGGGACCTCGCTTTGGAGAGGAATAATGAGAAACAACAGCAACACAAGTTTCGGGGGAAAGCAGATACAGTAATAAAGATAAAAAAAGACTCCCTATTCTTCAGCATTTTAACTGTTTTTTCTACTTAAAGTCGTGATTTCATACGGTCCTGCTCTTCCTTTATTATTATTACAATATCGTGGTCTTTTTTTTTTTTTTTTTTTTTTTTTATTTTTTTTTTTTTTTTTTTTCTTTTTTTTTTTTTTTTTTTTTTTTTTTTTTTTTTTTTTTTTTTTTTTGCGCAGACAACTAAAAGTAACACCTCCTTAGAAAACAGTAAATGAACACCATAAATAGTTCTGTTTTTTCCACTCAAAGTCGTGATTTCATAAGGTCCTGCCCTCCCCCCCCCCCACCTTTTTTTTTTTTTTGCAGACAACTAACTGTAACACCTTGGAAAAAACCAGTAAAGGTACACCATAAAGTTCTGTTTTTTCACTTAAAGTCGTGATTTCATAACAATAATATCGTGGTCCAGTTCTTTTCTTATTTATTTATTTTCTGCAGACAACTAACTATAGCGCATCCTAACAAAAAACATTAATGAACACCATAAATAATTGGGTACAATTTATGAATCGATAAGGCATAAGAGAATATCAGAGAAACCTATACTCAGTGACTGATGATAAAAATTTATGTACATATTGCAATTCTGATTTTCAACTTTATCAAAAAGCTGCCTGATAACAAGACGAATCGTCAGCAGGAAAAGACATCGCAAATCGCAAAAGGTCTGCGAACTTTTTTATCGACATTTTGAGACAATCTGCCTCCACTAAAGAAGAAACACTTCCACGGCTGATAGTCTGGCTGACTGCAAACTTTGTCTGGATATTAGACACAGAATAGAACATAGAATTTAGGCCAAAGGCCAAGCGCCTGGAACTATGAGGTCATTCAGCGGTGAAACTGAAACAGAGTAAAAAGGTTTAAAAGGCCTAACAGGAGGAAAGCCTCGCAGTTGCACTACGAATCACTTGTCAGTTAAATAGAGTTAAGTTGAATATAGAATTTAGACCAAAGGCCAAGCACTGGGTCCTATGTGTTCATTCAGCGCTGAAATGGAAATTGACAGTAAAAGGTTTGAAAGGTGTAACAGGAGGAAAACCTCAAAGCAGTTGCGAATCAAGTATTAGGAGAAGGTGGAAAGTAGGATGGAAGAAAGAGAATATAAAAAGAGTTACAGTAAAAGGAACGAAAGCGGTTGCAGCTAGGGCCGAAAGCACGCTGCAAAGAACCTTAAGTAATGCCTACAGTGCACCGCATGAGGTCCACGGACGGCACTACCCGCCTACGGGGGAATCACTTGTTAGGAAGGGGATGGCAAGTAAGAAAGAGAATACAAAAGGAGTTACAGTAAAAGGAACGAAAGCGGTTGCAGCTAGGGGCCGAAAGCACGCTGCAAAGAACCTTAAGTAATGCCTACAGTGCACTGCATGAGGTGCATTGACGGAACTAACCCCCCCCCCCCCCCGGTTTCCTTCAATGTGATCTCCTTTCACTCGTTATTTCACCCGACTGAGACTCCATCCTGCGGAGGCCTGTAAATCAAGGCAGGTCTATTGGCCTCCTGATTATTCGATGAGTATCCCAACACACGAAGCATAATACAACTGAATGCTACTTAGAAGTGCGTCAACTACAGTACACCACTCAGAGGGGTAGTATGCTTGTGCTGAAGAGTTTAATCATCTGAGAATCTCTTAATGGATTTCTCGCTGGGAATAACTATCCAGACAGCAATCCAATCACCAAGAGAGAGAGAGAGAGAGAGAGAGAGAGAGAGAGAGAGAGAGAGAGAGAGAGAGAGAGAGAGAGCAAATATTTGGTATGTAGAGAAGAGGAGGCAAACATTTTAAGTTTGAGGCTAGAGATAACGGATGACCGAATACTTCACACAGAGAGAGAGAGAGAGAGAGAGAGTGACGATGATGATGATGATGATAAGTATATACTTTGAGAAGATATAGGGAGAGATACATTTTAATTTCGTAAACTAGAAATAACGGATGACTGAATTCTTGACGTTGAGAGAGAGAGAGAGAGAGAGAGAGAGAGAGAAACCATTACAGCATATAGAGTGACCTAATTTCCCCCTCCAACGGCCAGCATCAACCGAGGAAAGGGAGGGGGGGAGCCTTCACGGAAATTACAACCAATCCATACGCCTTGCGTCTCTACGCCCCAGTCGGAAATCGGAGCTGTTACGCAAGAGTCTATCTAAAGGGGCTTGGGAATAAGACCATTAGGAAATGAATGGGGAAATTCTTTTTTAGTGTTCTGTCAAAGGAGGCTCTTTGTCTGTCTGTCCGCACTTTTTCTGTGCGTCCTCGGATCTTAAAACCTACTGAGGCTAGAGGGCTGCAAATTGGTACGTTGATCCTCCAGTCTTCAATCATCAAACATACCAAATTGCAGAGCCGTAGCCTCATTATTTTTTATTTGATTTAAGGTTAAAGTTAGCCATGATCGAGCGTCTGGCACCGCTTTAGGTGCCAACAACACAGGCCGCCACCGGGCTGAGGCTGAAAGTTTCATTGTCCACGGCTGAGTTTCATTGCAGCATTATACGCTGCAAAGAAATTCGGTGCATTTTTCTTACTTGTTTTCAAATACAGGAAGCTTCTAAAGCCACGGCAAAGGACAGTTGAAAATACAAAAGACACCAGGAGTCGGTCCTAATGACATCATACTGTCAACAGAGTAAGTGAGCGTCAGATTTGTGGTGTGACGTGACTTGCTAACAGAGCAATTACACAATCACACAGCAATGACACATCCACCCTCCTCCTGCAAACTTGTTTGTCATGCCCGGGTGGGGGCGAGGCTGGTAAAGGATCTGGAGGTTAGGGGATGGTTCCAGCATGTGTAACGCATGCCATCAAAACTGTATACAATATATTATATAATATATAAGTCTGCCCCTGCGAAGATTCGAACGAATGCCACTAAGTTATTAAGAGATATTAAAGTTGACTTCGACTTTGGTGGACACATTCCTGTCGAATTGAGATCCAGTACAAATAACCATAAATGTGATGCTGGTAACCGGCTGTAAACGTCTTCCTTAGTCAAAGGAATGTCTAACTTACTGGACGTTACTGTAAAATGAGTCTGATTGCGCATGCGCTCTGCTTTCATAAAATACTTCAGTCAGAAAACCTTAATACGTTTGCAGGTCATATACATTTTTCAACACGAATCAATTACTAAAGCTACGTAGGTGGACAAATATAAAGATACAGTCATTGAGTTAACTTGAATAAAGAATTTTGGCCAAAGGCCAAGCATTGGGACCTATGAGGTAATTCAGCGCTGAAATGGAAATTGACTGTAAAAGGTTTGAAAGGGGGAACAGGGGGAAAACCTCGCAGTTGCACCATCAATCAACTGTTAGGAAAGGGTGGAAAGTAAGATGAAGAAAGAGAATATGAAAGGAGGTACAGCAAAAGGAATTAAAGGGGTTGCAGCTAGGGGTCGAGGGGACGATGCAAAGAACCTTAAGTGATGCCTACAGTGAAAATACAGCCGTTATCTTCCTGATTAAACGAAGATTTGTCAAAATAACGGACGTTAGTATCAATAGCAATATTGAAGAGATTGCTATTTATACCACTGTCTTTTATTTTGACAAATCTTCGTTTATTCAGGAAGATGACGACTGCATTTTGATATCTGTCCACCTACGCAGCTTTAGTAACTGATTCGTGCTGAAAAATGTATGTGACCTGCAAACGTACAAGTTGTTTAATAGGGTTTTCTTACTCTGAAGTTTCCAAAAGCAAAGCGCATGCGCAGTCAAATTCAATGCACAGTAACGTCGAGTAAGGACGCAGTCCGATGCCTCTTTTATAAATATTAAATCTGAAAAAAAATTAATATGATCTTTGGGAAAAAATCAATATAATTCTCAACTTGACCAATAAACACTTCACCAACAACAGCTTTAACAGAAAGAACTGAAATTATTACTCAAAAAGACATACAAGTGAAAAAGAAACTATATATCAAGATACATGGTAAAAAGTGCACTTAAAAAAGGGTACAAAACAAAAACCAGCTTAGAATTTACTTTAAAAAAGGAATCAATAAACCCGAGATTATTGACACTGTCCCATTTTCCCAGTTAATGCAAATAAAACGGCCAAGACCACCCGCGATTATCATTATTATTATTTTTATTATTATTATTTCAATACATGAAACCTATTCACACGGAACAAGCACACAGGAGCCACTGATCTGAAATTCAAGCTTCCAAAGAAAGTTGGTTTTAAGCTACCACCGCAGACCCCACACTGCAGCGGTGACTGATCAAGGTACAGAACCAGTGATGAGGAAGGCGCGAACTTGCGCCATCTGTATGGAACCATTGGTTATTCAGCAACGGGACCAACGGCTTTACGTGACTTCCGAACACGTCGAGAGTGACTTCTATCACCAGAAATACACCTCTCTCACACCTCAATGAAATGGCCAAGAATCGAACTCACGGCCAACGAGGTGGCAAGCCAACACCATACCGACCACGCCACTGAGGCGCTACTATTTCGAGATGAAAACCAAAGCGCACCACCAGCCCTGGTGGCTGCGAGGCCTCCTGGCAGAGGAAAAGAAACCCAACACCTTCCTCCTTCAGCAGGTCCAGTTAGGAGTCGCTCCCTCCCTCCAAGCCAACGGTCAGAAAGAAAGAGAGAACCATCGATTGTCGCTGACGCACAAACATGTATCGGATTTTACATTCCACAGGAAGTCAGTGGGGAACTATAGTTGGGCGAGGGAACGAATCTACTAAATGTAAGCTTTTCAATAAGGGTAGCTCCACCTGCCCTCCTCCCTATACTACACCCACCGGCATCGTTCCCCTACTATAATTACAGGGATACGAGCATTACACAGGTACCAGTTCACATTCTTTTACATTTACCAATCTAGGTCTGGTGGAGTTTTGTAAGGAAACAGATGCAAGATGCACACTGATGTTCTAAAGCGTTAGGCAACTTTACTATAGTCGTTTAATATACAATTTATATATATAATATATTCTGTTCTTCTAAACATCCTGTCTAGCAGCAAAATATCAAATGCAGAAACAAGGACACACACCAGCAGGCAAAATGCAACGAAAAATGTACATATCTCTCTCTCTCTCTCTCTCACACACACAATACACGCACACATATAAACAAGGTGACGCGGGGTTCGTTTCCCGCTACCGGACATCATAATTTCTTTCATATATCTTTGAAGTTGTAGTGGCAAGCGTACCCAAAAAAAAAATGAGCAAAGAATTTGAGATGCTAAGAGGGCATTGTGGCTATTACAATCCCACACACACGCATACATATAGTATATAAACATATACGTATATACATATATCTAAAGATACACACGCACACACACACTACGGAACATAGCCACCGCACCACCAGTTTTCCCCCTTGCATTTCCCCGGAGCTGAGGTCGAATCCAGAAGGTAACGCGATCCGCGGAGCCGCCTAACCGCAAGATAACCACTTGTGCGGGTCCAATCCACAGCTGGCTAAATCCTTGTCCTCAACTTATATACTATACTTCACGCTCGAGTACATAACATTAAAAGGTCCGGAACAGAAATAAACTTGGAGAAAACAGTTATGTCAAACTGATCCGTTACAGGGCAATAATTTGTGACGGTCGCAACGACACTTTCTGACTTTCTGGATGAGTGAAATCGCCTCTAAATGAAAGCGATTACAGAGGGAGCCAGAGGCCCTCTATGGTGTGTGTGTGTGTGTGTGTGTGTGTTTTGTCGTCACAGCTAAATTCGGATATAACCAGTTTGTTTGTTCGTATGGTGTTTTTACCTTGCATGGAACCAGTGCTTATTCAGCAACGGGACCAACGGCTTTAAGTGACTTCCGAACCACGTCGAGAGTGAACTTCT
>NC_061098.1:22030249-22060249 GCF_015104395.2 Macrobrachium nipponense | reverse complement strand
TGGCAAGACAAAAGAAACACAGCGACACCTTTCCTCTTTGTGAATCAGTGTCCCGGGGAGGGAATCCTTGGTCAAGCAATTGCCCCAAGAGCAGCACGGGGTCCGGAGAGCTTCCTTGGGCTGACATGCTGTGGGAATTTTTCCCAGACAGTCATCGGCTTTCCTCTTTTGGGGATATCCGTCTAATCACTTTCCCTGAAAGTGGTGACCGAAACAGTGTTTTACTTTCCCCTTCTTTTCCTTTAGCCTTCTGGCTGAGAAAGACAAAGGTTCATAAAACAATTAAAAATAGCATATTAGACGGAAAAACCAACGGCGTTTCATTGCTGTCAAAGTTAAGTGTATCTTAGTTTTACCAGACCACTGAGCTGATTAACAGCTCTCCTAGGGCTGGCCCGAAGGATTAGATATTTTTGCGTGGCTAGGAACCAATTAGTTACTCAGCAACGGGACCTACGGCTTATTGTGGGAACCGAACCACATCGAGAAATGTATTTCTATCACCGGAAATAAATTCCAAATTTACTTCCAGTCATAGTGGGTATAGGAGATACGTGGTAACCACACAGTAACGAAGACAGGACAGATGCCTTGGTTAAGTATCATCAAGTAGTATTATCAAGTATTACCACTACCGTTGATCAAACTAAATGCTGTATCATCAACCTTCTATGAATCACACAAGACTACTTCATATAATAATGAAAATGAATCATCTTTAAAAATGAAGTTTGCGTCTTCTGATAAAAACGATAACAGAATACAATGGGTTTTTCCAAATATTAACACAGCTTAGATAAACAGAAGCGTAAACAGTTGAATTCTATTACCTATACCAGGGGTGCCCCCAGTAGTACATTTTCACTCTTCAGGAGATACATTGGAACTGAGAGATTATCTAGTACTGTGCAATACGTGATGTAATCTGCTTTGAGATTGTACATTGTCGTGTCTTTTTTTTTTTTTTTTTTTTTGTGACATTCCTCATTTCAGTAAACAAAGCTTTTTCTTGAGCCACATCAAGAGTAGGGTGAATACCATTTATCTTTCACTATTATGGAACTTCCCGCGGTTGTCATCTGCACTGTGGTGACTCTGACCTGAGTCACTCAGTCCTACTGACACAGCTAGTAAAGGTGTGACACACTGTCAAAATATCATTTCATCATTTTTTTTTTTTTTTACCATCCTCAAATTTTAGTGGTAGACAGGAATCTATAAAAATTCCCAAGGGGTTCAGAAGAACAAGAAAGTTGGGAACCCCTGACCTATACAAACAAAAGAGCTGAATCATATACTGTATCGTGGAGTAGAGTCAGTTGCTTAATTGGATACCAATTCCTGATTCAGAAATATATCTGACAATGGTAGCTACTTTTGTCTTTCCTGCCTCTTCAGGTGAAAGACTAAAACCGAAGAAGATAATAAGTAAAAAATTGCTGTAAAAGTTTCTTAGGCGCAATCGAGTTTTCTATAGATCTATCTTTCGGTGGTCTCGACATAATGGTGTATGAGCCTCGGCCCATGAAATTTTAACCATGGCCCAGTGGTGGCCTGGGCTATATAGTTGCCAGACGCACGATTATGGGTAAATTAAACCTTAAATAAAAAAAAAAGTACTGAGGTTAGAGGGCTGAAATTTGATATGTTTGATGATACAGGGTGGATGACCCTCAAGCCAATTTGCGGCCCTCTAGCCTTAGTAGTTTCACAGATGTGAGGTCGGAGAGAAATGGCCATCTTAATAGTTTTCTTTAACAGGAAACTAAAAACAACGACATCAACAGCCTCTGGGAGGATATGGTTAAGTAACGAACATGTTAAATAGAGTAGGAGCAAGCCAGACTAAGAGAAGATTTGTTTATAAACAAAGAAACGTTCAAAATAAAAACGTCTCCGTTACAAACAGAACATTTAAACACAAACGTCCCATTGAAAGTCAACCTATAAATTTATAGCACTATATAATATTTACTACAATATTTTCCCACAAAAACAAGGTCATTTGTCACAGAAGACCATTGAAAGAAGGTCATATAATGTAGTTAAACCGTTTCGCTTTACGAGAAAGGGCAAAAATAAATGGGTGTTTCATACGAGATGGGCCACCCACCTTTAAATGTCCAGACCCTCTGGAGGGGATTTGAGGGAGGGAAGATTTGTGCCAGATGCCAGAAAACAAAGGGAAAATTCCAGTAGACTTACAATTCAAGTCAATGGAAAGATAACGGGATCCATAAATGATTTAAAAAATCGTCAACCAAAAACACATTCCTTTTAGTTTCCTGTAAAAGACAACTGATGAGGTGGCTATTTGTCTGTCCGTCCGCACTTTTTCTCTCCGCCCTCAAATCCTAAAAACTACTGAGGCTAGAGGGCTGCAAATTGGTATGTTGATCATCCACCCCCAAATCATCAAACATACCAAATTGCAGCCGTCAGCCTCAGTAGTTTTTATTTTATTTTAGGTTCAAGTTAGCACGGCTATTGATGCCAACAACATAGGCCACCAATGGGCCATGAATGAGTTTCATGGGCCGTGACTGAGAGTTTCATATAGCATTATATGCTGTACAGAAAACTCGACTGCTCGAGGAAGAAAAAAACTTGTTATTCATTGCGCTCCATAACATATTTTCATAACCCGAAAGATATCAACTCGAATCAAATTTCATTCCTTATTTAAGGAGGGCCAGTTTAAAAAACTGAGTATACACTTCTACAGGAGAAAGACAGATAACCTGTAAAAGAGAAATTCTGTAACACATTCAGATATTACTGCAATAACCTTGAGAATAAGAAGGTTAATAACTCGACCATTTGCGGGTCACAAGTGACAGATGTGAAACTTGCCACGGTCTGTCTTGTACGAAAATGTATATCTACGGGCTATTTCTTTCTTCAGTTACCTGTTACGTATCTAGATAATTCATATGTATATATAAGTGTGTATATATATACTATATAAAATATATATACATATATATTACATGTGCTATACATATTTCTGAGTACATGTCATATATGTATTATATAATACTCGTACATGTACACACAAATAAAAGCTTGTAAATAAGAAAATTTACTCCTGTCACTAACGAGGTTAAGACAACACCTGCAAACACCTGTCAGTACTGTTACTGGTTTTCCATCCGTTTGTGTATTCGGATGTACTGTACTGTTGACGTTTTATTATGAATTCCTACCACTTTGTATCACACCTCTGAAGATGGCTTAATTAGCAATAAAGCATAAACAGGTCAGGATCTACAACCGTGTTCCGCTTCTTCCCTGTGATGTGTGACACATAAAATCACGTGTAAGACTGTAAACACCTCATGCTTTCATATACTGACACGATCCCTTACGGAAACAAGATACCAATACAGGTAGAGTTTGATGCAAGAACAAAAATTAAAAATTAAATGCTTCCTTCCCTTAATCTCACTAACAGACACCGTACTTTTTGGATGCTTGAATTTCAAGTCGGTGTCCCCTCTGGGCTTGTTCCAAATGAATAGGGTTCACCTTCTAAATAATAATAATATAATAATATGAATAATGGGCACAGTTTTCCGTGTCGAAAATGATGACAATGGTTGCAGATCCGCAATGATATAAGCATGTGAGTTTATGGTCTTTAATGTATATTAAAAACTCTCGAACCTTGTACAAGGTTCATCTTCACTCAAGATGAACCTAGCAAAAAGGTTCGAAGGCTTTTAATATACATTAAAGACCATAAACTCACATGCTATATCACTGTGGACCTGCAACCAATAATAATAACAATAATATAATAATAATAATAATAATAATAATAAAAATATTATTCTATTATTATTATTATTATTATTATTATTATTATTATTATTATTAAATTTGTTGAGGATGGCAGCATCAGTGGAATTGATTTTATATATGTCTTTTCAATTCTTCTTATATATAAAATCAATTCCACTACGTTGCCATCCTCTTTAACAAAACATGTTTGAGAGAGGGTCTCCTACCTTCATATTATTTTTATTATTATTATTATTATTATTATTATTATTATTATTATTATTATTCAAAAGGCGAAAGAATATGATGTTTATCACGATAAGAGACCCTACTTAAAATAAATAAAAAAAATATTATATAAAAAAACTTATTAAGCGCAGCAGAATTGATTTAGGTAGTAATGTATTGCACCTTCACTTGAGCTTTTTAAGTACCAATTGCACGACTTCTCTGGGAGGCTGTTCCACTGTCCAACGGTTTGAGGAATAAAGGACCTTGGAAATGAGTCCTACATTATCAGAGACCGATAACAAAGAAAGTTCCAGGTTGCCATACCCAGTGTCAGACACCTCTTTCGTCAGACCACGGGGAACTTTCAAATAGAGGACACTTTGTACCCTTTTTTTTTGTCCGACCGACTTCCCGAGACAGCTGTCGCATCCAAGATATCGTTGGGTACAAAGATCCCCCATTCGAAAGGAGACGGATCTGCCTTTCATCACGTGATGAGAGAGAGAGAGAGAGAGAGAGAGAGAGAGAGAGAGAGAGAGAGAGAGAGAGAGAGAGAGAGATTCGAAAACTTTCACCATTACCACTCATCGTTTTTGGATGTCCAGTTGTGCTGCACCTAATGACTTAATAAGTAGGGTACACTTGGAAGAAATAATAATAATAATAATAATAATAATAATAATAATAATAATAATAATAATAATACGACGTCACTTTCCTTCAAAAACTTTTTTTGAGTTTCCCGTTAAATTTGCGCATGATAATAATACGGTTTTATATTTCAAATTAAAAAAAAAAAAAATTAAAATTCGACCCTTTATTTTGAGAGAAAACCTGACCGACATAATTTACAGTTTCATACATAAAGAATTCAGCATTCGAATAAACCCTTCAATCATAAAACAATCATCAAATTTTCTCTCTATAAAGAAATTCTAAGAACTACGAAATTTATCCCCAAGTTCCTAAATATCATTAATTCTGCAGATATTTTAATGATGACAAAAATAGCAGGTGTGGAAATGCAAGTCAAATTTCCTACAGAAGAAAGAGTTAATAGACATAAATTTGCTTTATCAAAGTTAAATATATAAATATATTATGGTTCCAAAGATATCAGCCAACAGTCATTCTCCTGCTGGCTAGTTCAAATGCGTTGGAATATTATGGTTAAGAATAGAACAGAATATCGAATTTAGGCCAAAGGCCAAGCACTGGGAACTATGAGGTCATTCAGCGCTGAAACGGAAAGTGACAGCAAGAAGGTTTGAAAGATGTGACAGGAGGAAAACCTCGCAGTGGCAATATGAAACAGTTGTTAAATAGGGTGGAAAGTCAGATGGAAAAGAGAATATGAACGGAGGTAAAGTAAATGGAATGAAAGAGGTTGCAGCTAGGGGCCGAAGGGAAGCTGCAAAGACCTTAAGTAATGCCCACATCACTACCCACCTACGGGGCATTATGGTTAAAATAAAATTTAAAAAAGCTTAAGTATACTTGCACCTCTCTCCTGCATCAAAAGTACAAAAGCAAACCTTAGCGAGCACCAGATCGTATCATTTCGTCAAAAGTACAAACCACGTGACCCATTCGGATGAGTGTCTTGTAACCATCTCGACCAACTGATCAGAAAAAAATTTACACATTGACGTAGCTGGGGGTCTGTCACTTGCATAAGAGCCTGGTGGTTGTCGCCCGCTATCAAAGCGAACGTACTTTCAGTCGATGACTCACACAAGAATGCTTATCGCCAGGTGAAAGCGCACTCTGTATACTCGGTACACATAAGGTTTTTGCCACCTTTTCCATGAGAATATTTGGTCACCTTAGTTTGGGAGATTCAATACGTCATAAGGCAAAAAAAAAAATTCCAACTTCATTTATTTCATTGATACTATAGCGCAACCGCTGACTCTACTTGCCCAAATAACAGGCATACTTATTTCATTGTGTACAAAGGTATGAGCACAGTTACAGCCATGAAGGAAAAGTGAAACAATAAGATGCTAAGCACTTTCGTCTTATTACCAAGACATGGTCACAGCATGTCTTGGTAATAAGTTGAAGGCACTTAGCATCTCAACTGTTTCACTTTACCTTCGTGGCTATAACTTTGTTCGTACAATCCTCACGTTTTTACATTCTTCGTGACTTGAAATCAAAGATGTGCAAGAAGTTTAATTTGCTTAAAAAACATTTACTGGACTGTGTCTAACTCAAAGTGACATTATCTGTGAATCTTGTTAATCGTGCGTCAACATTTCTACTACAAATGGAAGCCAATGGAGACGCTGCCACCTCTATTTCGAGCTCTTAAGCCTCAAGGTTTATTATCTTCATTAGCCTCTCTCCACATGGGGTCTAATAATCCGGTCGTAAATGTCCTCGTTGTGTCCTTCAATCCTATCTACTCCCAATATAAGAGTCTTAAAAGTAGTTTACAATTTAAACGTGAATTTTTCATAAGCATCTACACAAAGGAAAAAACTCTAAAGTTAGTTAGCAAAAGGGAACATGCAAAACAAAACAAACACGTAAGCACAACTATTCCATATACAGTTACTTTTAATAAGAATGAAGCCAATTTAATTCCAGGAACTCTCGGACACCGACTTGATCACTTACCCTACCTGAGGTCAAAGCTACCCACCCTTAGGAGTTCCATGCGGATTATTGAACTACCTCAACACTTGCGACTATTTTCGTTCTTTTTCTTTCATCGTCTGAGGAAACGTGCAAACCCTTGTATATACTGGCTTTCACCTTTGCATTCACGGTTAACTGTACTTCTGCATACCTTAGCTGCAGCCATAGATAGATTAGATTATAGGATTTAGGCCAAAGGCCAAGCGCTGAAACGGAAATTGACAGTAAAAAGGTCTGAAAGGTGTAACATGAGGCAAAACCTCGCGGTTGCACTATGAATCGATTGTTAGAAGGTGGAAAGGAGGGACAGTAAAAGGCATAAAAGGTGTTGCAGCTAGGGGGGTCGAAGAAGGGACGCTGCGAAGAACCTTAAAAGTAATTCCTACAGTACACCGCATGAGGTAATCAATCTGACGGCACTATCCCGTACTGGGAGTTGCAGCCATGGTCCGTTGCAATGCATAAAAAAAAAGCTTGATTTCCCTTCTCCCACTAGAAACACTTGCAAACATTTCCAATCATTTCTCGGCCTTGGAGAGATGCAAGGGAGTAGTACACCGTTACTGAAGTCACTATAACCTACTTATAAAACATCCCTTCATCTGTGACCCGCAGACAAACGTATATACCAAAACGTAAGCCACATCGACGATTTCTCCCTACTTCTCATGGAGACGAAAGTGAGATCCGTAAGAAAAGACAAAGACTGAGTGGTGCTCCATGTCACTACTTAAAACGGTATGACAATGCCTATTTCACCGCGAAAAAAACTACTACAGCACTTGCGCGCGCACCGCAACTTGCCGGGTCAAGGTCGCTCCCGACTCACCCACCCCTTTCGATAATTCCTTCGCCCCTGGACTGTCTCGCTCCTCCCTTCCTGAGGAGTGAGCAGGGCGTTTCGGGGGGTGAAAGGGGAGGAGGGTTGCTGGGGAAGTTCACAAACTTTCTCTCTTTGTATGTATCACGTCGACCGAACCCCAAACTGCACAGCCGTTTCAGTCTTCAGAGAGTCGTCCTCTTGATAACGACGTTGTCTGGGAGGCGATTTCATTGTGTTCGCGCTGAGCTGTAGAGAACGGAATAGAATCTACAATGTTGGCCGGAGGAGAAGCGCTGGGACCTATGAGGTCATTCAGCGCTGAAAACTTGACTTTAAAAAGGTCTGAGAAAGTTGTAACAGGAGGAAACTCCGCTGTGCCAACATGGAATCAGAGGAATTTATTTCGGCTGATTAGAAATTCATTTCTCGATATAATGCGGTTCGGATCCCACAATAAGGTGTAGGTCCCGTTGCTAGTTGACCAATTGGTTCTTAGCCACGTAAAAAATTATTTAATCGTTCGGGCTAGCCCTGTTAATCAGCTCAGTGGTCGGGTAAAACTAAGTTACACTTAACAGGAGAAAAACCTCGCAACTGCGCTATGAAATAACTGGTAGAGGAGGGTGGAAAGTAAGATGGAGGAGAAAAGATATGAACTATGAAAGGAGGTACAGTAAAAGGAATGAAAGGGGTCGCAGCTAGGGGCCGAAGGCACGCTGCAAAGAACCTAAAGTAATACGGGTGCGCAGTCACACATTAGTTGGGTCACAGTGACATATGGCATTATTCAAATTCTCAATTGCAGTTTACGCTGTTAAACGAAACAATACAAACCTTCTGAAGAGAATAGGAAACAAGAAACTAATGAGAGAGAGAGAGAGAGAGAGAGAGAGAGAGAGAGAGAGAGAGAGAGATTAATACTTCATATCTGGCTACAATTACCTTAAAATAGAGCGGTGCGTATATACCGTGAAATAAAGAGCTTGAACGCAGTGCGTAACTGCCCGAGGTAGTTCCACCTGCCTAATCATAATCTCAGCTATGAAGCCTGTCAGTAATTACCACGCCCGATACGAAAAGGGAGCCACGCCCCCCCAGGTGAGCAAGGCATCAAGCCTTCTTCGGTAAGAGTTAATAACGGATTTCCTTCCTGACGATTTACTAAAAAAAAAAAAAACATACACACACTCACACACAAATATATAAATAAATAAATAAATAAATAATTTTTTTTAAAAAGTAGAGATTCCTTTAAGTTTCCTCGGCGTAACTGAGTTTTCTGCATGAGCCGTAGCCCAAGAGGCTTTTAGCCACGGGCGGATGGTGGCCTGTCATATCGCGTTCCCAGACGTAAGATCATGGCTATTCTTCAGCGTAACCGAGTCTTCTGTATTATGAAGAATGCTGCATGAGCCGTGGCCCATGAAGCTTTTAGCCACGGGCGGGTAGGGGCCTGTCATATAGCGTTCCCAGACGCACGATCATGGCTGTTCTTCAACGTAACCGAGTTTTCTGTATTGTGTAGAATGCTGCACGAGCGGAGCCCATGAAGCTTTTTGACAGGGGCGGGTGGTGGCCTGTCCTGTCCTGTAGCGTCGCCAGACGCACGATCATGGTTTTAACCTTAAACAAAATTAAAACTACTGAGGCTAGAGGGCTGCACTTTGGTATGTTTGATTATTGGAGGGTGTGTGATCAACATACTAATTCGCAGCCCTCTAGCCTCAATGGTTCTTAAGATCTGAGGGCGGAGAGAAAACGTGCGGACGGACAGACAAATAGCCATCTCAATGGTTTTCTTTTACAGAGAACTAAAAACCTTGACGAGATGACACTAAAGGTGGATATGATTAAGCCCAGCATTCCTCGATACTGAGATCCTCTGGTGCAATAATGAAAGTGAGACTTTCGTTGCGTCTCGACAAAATGTGCGACCACATCTCGTACCCTAAAGAGGAAACGAGATGTGGCCGTACTGTTTCTTCCAGTCCCGGTTAGTATATATATATTATTATATATATATATATTATATATATATATATATATATATATATATATATATATATATATATATATACACACACACTTACCGACAACTATATATACATACAAATATACATACATACTTATGATTGTGAGTGTTTGTTTCTTCATCTAGACCTCAGGTTTAGTTGCGACAAGTGTATCCAACAAACAGAGTGAAGAAATCGAGAAGTTAACAGGTCATCACAATTATATATATATATATATATATATATATATATATATATATATATATATATATATATATATATATATATATATTTATACATACAGAGAGAGGAGACAGAGAGAGAGAGAGAGAGAGAGAGTAGAGAAGAGAGAGAGAGAGAGATTTAATGTAATGCCTCCTCCTTCTACTTGGAAATTTTACACGGCTACAGCAACACCTAAACGCACATTTGCAGAAGCAGAAACACACCTGTATAGTCATCCCGGCACTTAGACCCAAAGGAGAGAGAGAGAGAGAGAGAGAGAGAGAGAGAGAGAGAGAGAGAGAGAGAGAGAGAGACTCAGGACAAACCATTAGTCGCACCAAAACTCATTCCAGATTCAGGCCCGACGCGGCGTGTCGAGTTCGAGCTTCGCGTTCTTCATACCATATTCAGCATTTGAACCCGAACTGTTGTTGCAAACACTTCCTCCTGCGATATCTCGGATTTCCGAACAGATTTAGTCTCTCTCTCTCTCTCTCTCTCTCTCTCTCTCTCTCTCTCTCTCTCTGTTGCCATGGGGGAAGACAATCGTGAACAACTATTTTCCTTTACATTTTCTTTCGCCACAAAGTGGAATTTTGGTTGTACTACGAATGGGTTATATAAATACAGTGTTTGTCGAGAATACAATAGCCATATATTGAACAGAACGGTCAACAGAATTTAGGAAAAAGGCCAAGCGCTGGGACCTATGAGGTCATTCAGCGCTGAAACGAAAATCAACAATAAGAAGGTTTGAACGGTGTAACAGGAGGAAAACCTCAAAGCAGTTGAAATAATTGATAGATGAGGGTGGAAAGTGAGACGCAAGAATGAGAATGTAAATGGACGTACAGTAAAAATAAGAAAGGTGTTGCAGCTAGAGCCCGAAGGGACGCTGCAAAGACCCTAAATAATGCCTACAGTGCACCTCACGTGCGGCACTACCCGCCTACGAGACTAATAATATGGATGCCGTATAGATGGTTGACAGAGCACTGAATTAGTATTTGCCGATATCAAGTGACCCAAGGTGGGTGGGACCAGGTCTGAGAACCTGGAAACGGCGTCGGATGGAATATATTTATTAAAAAAAAAAAAAAAAAAAAAAAAAAAAAAAAAAAAAATCCATGAAACGCCCAATAACCCCACAGAGGGCTTCTCTCCTAAGTTGCAAAATCCACTTATGGGTTACACCGAATACCGTCATCCCTCTCCAGGGAGAGAGAGAGAGGATTTTCATTTAACCTCTAATGAAACGAAACATTTTGGAAATAAATTCAACCTAACCTTCCACTCTCTAAATAATTTCCCTAGGCTTCATTCTGGTCAAGTTGTCTCTTTAACCTAACTTCCAAATTTTTGCCCAAACATGTGCTCGTGCCTTCAGGGAGGTTTTTAAATCTAACCTCTATGAAACGAAACAATAATTCAACGTAACCTTTAACCCTCTAAATAATATACCCATGCTTGACCAATAACAATTCTGGTTAAGTTGTCTCTTAATCCAAAACCTAAGTAATTTTGCCCAAACATGTACAGGTGGTAACCAATGTGCACATCTTAATTCATTCAGCTGGAAGCTGGATGAAATTACAGAAGCCAGCGGCAAATTCTCTCTCTCTCTCTCTCTCTCTCTCTCTCTCTCTCTCTCTCTCTCTCTCTCTCTCTCAACACACACAAAGTCTTTTAGCGACGAAAAAAGACTAGCTATATTACGCATGAGAGCGTGTAGTATAGTTGGAATATTTGCATACACATACAAACACATATATGTTTGCAAAGTAAATATACACTACACATAAAAATATAACCTATTATGTTTGAACAACGTTCAACATCCGCTTACTCGAATGGGGATAGCGCCGTTAGTGCATATCACCGGGATAACTGTAGACAATACTAAAGGGAAAGCTTCCCCTTAGCAGCTAGCTGCACCCAGTTTTAGCTTTCCGTTCAAGAAAACTATTGAGATGGCTATTTGTCTGTCCGTCCGTACTTTTCTGTCCGCCCTCAGATCTTAAAACCTACTGAGGCTAGAGGGCTGCAAATTGGTATGTTGATCATCCATTGTCCAATCATCAAACATACCAAATTGCAGCCCTCTAGCCTCAGTCGTTTTTATTGCATTTAGGGCTAAAGCTAGCCATGATCGCGCATCTGGCTATAGGTGGCAACAATACAAATTTTGTTTCTTAACAAACTACATCCGACAACATACGAAGATTTTAATCAGTCCAAAATGTTAAATTTTATTATGATAATTATGTTTTTGAAAAGACGCAGAGGTGAAATGCACTCGATACTTATTCCATTATAGTGTTACTGAAACAAGCATGATATTAACACCAAATGCATAGAAAGCAGTGACTGACTGACTGGATTGTTTGTTTGTATGGTATTTTTACGTTGCATGGAACCAGTGGTTATTCAGCAACGGCTTTACGTGACTTCCGAACCACGTCGAGAGTGAACTTCTATCACCAGAAATACGCATCTCTCACTCCTCAATGGAATGGCCGAGAATCGAACCCGCGACCACCGAGGTGGGACGTTAATACGATACCAACCAAGCCGCTGACTGGAGCGCACTGAGTAATCGATTACCCCTCATAATTTCAGTAGATGAAACCTATTCACATGAAGCAAGCACAGAGCAAGCACTGACTGGAAATTCATGCTTCCAAACAATACTAGTTACAACCTCCCGCCACAGACCCTACACTTCAGCAGTAACTGATCATGATACAGGGCCAGTGATTTTTCATTGACATGTTGGAGACGCGAACCCGCGACATCTGAGTGGCAAGCTACGACACTAACCACAATACTGGCAATAATAAAACCAACATAGATCTCACAGGCATTTATCGAGAGGGGAAACGGAAGAGCTGACATTAAAAGCATCCAACAAACAAGTAAAATATGCCCTGAAGTTTCTTCGGCGCAATCGAGTTTGCTGTACAGCATATAATGCTGTAAGAAACTCTCGGCCACTGCCCATGAAACTCTCAGCCGGCTGTGTTGGCCTGTGTTGTTGTGCTGGCTAAAGGGCTACAATTTGGAATGTTTAAGGATTGGAGACTGGAAGATCAACGTACCAAATTGCAGCCCTCTAGCCTCAGTAGTTTTTAAGATCTGTGGGCAGACAGAAAAAGTACGGACGGGCAGACAAAACCATCTCAATAGTTGTCTTTTACAGACAACTAATAAAAAGCCGATTGAATATTTCGGTTATATAGTCAAGCGTCACCAAGATGAACACAAAGAGGCTTTTGCAACTGAATATAGAAATGGGGTATCCCAAAGAAATCAACCATCCTGAAAACCCAAATGAAAAATTAAGCAATAAAAAGTAAATCTGGTATCGGTTATGAAGATCCGTAAGGGAAAGTTTAAGAGAGAGAGAGGGAGAAAAAAAAAAAAAACCAGCAGCTTCATATGATCTCGACTGGAAAAGCCAGCTCGGACCCAACGTACCAAATCGAGAGTTAACGGTAATCAACATTCACACAAACACCGATGATTTTCCTTCGTCCTTTGAACGATTAGTTGTAAAATATCATTATTATTATTTTAGTAGATGAGACCTATTCACATGGAACAAGCTTCCAAAGAATGTTGGTTTCAACCTCCCACCGCAGATCCCAAACTGCGGCAGTGGCTGATCATACTACAGAGCCAGTCATCTTTACATCGCCTAGGGGGGAGGCGCGAACTCGCGTCCATACCAGCGGACCTCTTCTCCCATTCTAAAGGGACAGATTAATCGCTTATCCTAAGTGAGAAGACACGCTCAAGGTCTAAAGAATACTTGGATTCGCTACCCTTCTACTTTTTACCTCTCTCATACAGAATGCGGAGAGAACGCAAGCATAGAACCAGTTCGAAGTAGTTCGTGAAAGGACTTTCTTTTACACAATTTATGCAAAGCATAAAAATAAAAACAAGGCTTTACAAATCTGCTTTTGAGTGAAGGTGCGTGCACACCTGCTTAGGCTTGTCCAGCTCGGTCATAAAAGCGGAGTATAATGAAAATATCCTCTGTTGAAATAACAGAAATATATCCTCTTTGTTGAAATATCAGAAATATATCCTCGAAATAACAGAAATATATCCTCTGTGTTGAAATATCAGAAATATATCCTCGAAATAACAGAAATATATCCTCTGTGTTGAAATAACAGAAATATATCCTCTGTGCTGAATAACAGAAATATATCCTCTGTGCTGAAATAACAGAAATATATCCTCTGTGTTGAAATAACAGAAATATATCCTGTGTTGAAAAAAATAATCTCATCAAGATATTCCAAAGAGATGTGAAGTTAATGACAGGCTATCGTGATCATTACCAAATACACTAATTACTTCCGCTGAATAATAATAGCTTTATAACGACTTCTTTCATTAATAAAGCAACAAAAATGATTCAACTCTCGAGTGGTCATAAAAGTAAGAGTTAACCTTGATGGTTCTGCTCACGAACTTTCTTTTCCTTTGGGATACGTGGATACAAAACTCAACCGATAAATATTTTTTAAAAGAATCTTTATCTAATTCTGAGAACTAAATCTAATCTTTTGCCTTTGATAAAAGATTAGGCAAAGAAATTTAGTAAATAAAATCAGATGCAAATTCCAATCAGATATGCTGCTTTGGAAATCAAATAGATTGAAAATGTACAGGGTGTCCATAGAGTCCCAGTACCATTCTGAGCAATAAATACTTTTAATGGTACTGGGACTTTATGGACACCCTGTAGTCTATCTGAATTCCTTTAATCACGGTATGACCATGAAAATATTTCTTAAAAGATTCTGACTCATCTACTTATTTATAATAATAAATTCCAATTAGATCTTTATTTCTCCTCCCCCAGGTGACAGTGAGGGGGAGACGTGACACAGCCACCCTCCCCCTGCAAACCGGTTTGTCCACCCCGGGTGGGGGTTAGGTAGGGATAGTGATGGTAGGGGAGACAGCAGCGCCAGGTTCCAGCGCACGTACCTGTGGTCCCAAGAAGAGTTGAAACTCTGACCTACTTGGATTAAAATGATGCCAAGGGGGGTTGGACATGAATAGGGATTTATGGAAGATAAAGCACATGAATTGAACTGAATATGAAATTCAGGCCAAAGCCCAAGCACTGGGACCAATGAGGTCATTCAGAGCTAAAACGGAAATTGACAGTAAAAGGTTTGAAAGGTGTAACAGGAGGAAAACCTCAAAGCAGTTGCACTACGAATCAATTGTTACGAGAAGGGGGAAAGTAAGATGGAAGAGAGAGAACATGAAAGGAGTTACAGTAAAAGGAACGAAAGGGGTTGCAACAAGGGGCCGAAGGCAAGCTGCAAAGGACCTTAAGTTGCGACTACAGACACCAAAATGAAAACGCAACTAAAATCTCACGACGCAAAAAGGTCATCAATCACTCATTGAGCCACAAGAACAAACTAAGTAAATCAAGGAAATACTAATCAATAGCGATGCTAGAATGACCGTTGAGTAAAAATAATAAAACAAGAGTGGATCTTTTTTGTTCGCGCCGGGCGGCATGTAACCGAACTGTAACCTAGTAATGGGACCTTCCCTGAAAAAAGCAGGTTGCCATATCTTAAAAACCATCCATAGAATGTTCTTGAAAATGATCTCATTATGTTTCCCACGCCCAAATTTCACGAAAAGTTATATAATTTCTAACCTCACCTCACCTAGGGGCAGAGAGAGAGAGAGAGAGAGAGAGAGAGAGAGAGAGAGAGAGAGAAAACAGGGGTCTGTAATACTATAGTAGATTTGCATCAACCGTGCATTTGATGTCTAGGCCAGTCCCTTACGACGCTCCTGATTGGCTGTTGATAAGCCAATCACGGGGCTGGAAACTCAGTCTCTCTCGAGGGTTCACATAAGCAGGACGTATGTTCCACCTATCCTGAAAGATGTATACCTCAGGAGAGGTGGAAACATAGATCTACCCATGTGAACTCTCGAGAGCCTAAGAGTTTCTAGCCCTGCGATTGGCTTATCAACAGCCAATCAGGAGCGTCGTAAGGGACTAGCCTAGACATCAAATGCACGGTTGATGTGAATCTACTATAGTACACATCTCGGGAATTCACCGCCGGGTGGAGGCAGAGTAGAAAGAGGATCAAGATGCTAGGGGAGACATGACACATCCACCCACCAAATGCAAACCGTTTTGTCCGCCCCGGGTGGGGGGCGTGGTGGGTTAGGGGATCGGGAGAGTAGGGTAGACACGACATATGAACCACTATGAACTGACCTGATAAAAGCTCTTGATGTGATGAAGCAGGGCGGCTAAATTCAGGAGACGAGAAGCGGCGTCGGTCGGGTGGCGATTCACGGGGCGCCCACCACTGCGAGGATCACTGCAAAGGGGCGAGAGGAAGAAAATGTTATTGCAAACACATCAAAAGAAGAGGCAAAATGTTACTGCAAACATCTCAAAAGAAGAGGCAAAATGTTATCACAAACACACGAAGAAGTAAAATGTTATCATAAACACATCAAATGAAGAGGCAAAATGTTAATACAAACATCAAAAGAAGTAAAATGTTATCATAAACACATCAAAAGAAGTAAAATGTTATCACAAACACATCAAAAGACGAAAAATGTTAAAATAAACACATCAAAAGATGAAGGAAAATGTTATTAAAAACATCAAAAGTAAAATGTTAATCCAAACACATCAACAGAAGAGGCAAAATGTTAATCACAAACACATCAAAAGAACAGCAAAATGTTATCACAAACATCAAAAGAAAAGGCAAAATGTTATTATAAACATCTTAAAAGAAGAAGCAAAATGTTATCACAACCACATCAAAAGAAGAGGCAAAATGTTATTACAAATACATCAAAATAAAAGGCAAAATGATAAATGTTTAATTCGTGGAAATAAAATGACCCTCACAAAAGTCATAACAGGAAATTATGTGGATCCTTTCCAAAGGAATTTTATTATTCATACTAGTGATCATTTAAACTTGTGCACAAAAATTCCGGTTGCACACAACTGCAGAGATTTTTTTTTTTAAAGGCATGAACCACACAGTGCCAATGATGAAAGGCTCCCAGGAAAATAAAAGGTAGAAATGAACCTTAAAATTAAAAAAACGACGACACCTTGCACACTATCTAAGAAAGGGTCTTCTTTACTGTCTCGTTTGGAATTATTGGCCTCTGCTGCTGCTACGATAACAACAAATAGTACGAACTTGCAACACAATTACATAAAATAACTAGCGATAGATGACTCTTTATTCCCGCTGCAGAAAACGAAAGGAATTCGGTTTGTAAAACAGTTTACTGCAGCAATAGTGCACCTCATGCGGTGCACTGCAGGCATTAATTAAGGTTCTGTGCAGCGTGCCTTCTGTCCTTAGCTGTAACCCTTTTCGTTCCTTTTACTGTACCTCCATTCATATTCTCTTTCTTCTATCTTACTTTCCACCCTCTCCTAACAATTGATTCATAATGCAACTGCGAGGTTTTCCTCCTATTACACCTTTCCAACCTTCTACTGTCGATTTCCGACTCAGCGCTGAATGACCTCGTACGTCCCAGTGCTTGGCCTTTGTCCCAAATTTTATATTCAATATGGACCATCTCCCGAGGCTTATCATTGGGGTAATTGCTTTCCCCAATAGTAGATTCACATCAACCCTGCATTTGATGTCTGGCCTGTCCCTTACGACGCTCCTGATTGGCTGTTGATATGCCAGTCACAGGGCTGGAAACTCTCAGTCTCTGGAGAGAGTTCACAAAGGCAGGATGTATATCCCAGCTCTCCTGAGGGATACGTCTCTCAGTCCCTCTCGAGAGGGACTGAGAGTTTCCAGCCCTGTGATTGGCTTATCAACAGCCAATCAGGAGCGTCGAAAGGGACGGGCCTAGACATCACATGCACGGTTTATGTGAATCTACTACAGTACTGTATCTCCAATAGTCAACTCTCATCAAAGACGCCCACAACACCAATAAAACGGGTTGGTATCGACTTCCTTTTGTAGATATGAAACCTAGAAAACCACCAGTTGCCTTTAGTCAACAACCCCAACTGAACACGTGGGCAATCCCACACATGTGTGTAGTAACACAGACACACATTAAAATAAGCATACCTACACATGTCACTCGCTAGCAAAATATGTATCAACACAATCAACACCACAATGTGTGTAAGAATACACGCAACATTTCGAAAACCAATAAAACCATGGAAATGCCACAACGCATATACCTACACCTGCAAACCCCCACGAAGTTGCCAATACTGGACCAACGCGAGTAAACAGAACAGACTCAAACGTGAGAGCGTTCACACGCAAACGCAAAAAGCATTATACATCCAACCGCACGTGTTGTATCGACGTAACAGAGAGCTAGGAAACGGAGCATTCTTCCACTGAACAATACCTTCGCTCCGCTCCCACAAAACCTGATCGATTAGTAATGCAATGTTGGCGGCGGTTACTGAACTTTAATGACGGTGTGGAGAGACTGATTGAACGCACACGGGACATGGTCACGGTACTTTCGAGATGTATACAAATTGCGAGTTACTGTCAGTACCTTGCCAGAGAGAGAGAGAGAGAGAGAGAGAGAGAGAGAGAGAGAGAGAGAGAGAGAGAGAGAGAGTTAAAAATTAAGTGTATCTTGGTTTTACCAGACCACTGAGCTGATTAACAGCTCTCCTAGGGCTGACCCGAAGGATTAGATATGTTTTACGCGACTAGGAACCCATTGGTTACCTAGCAACGGGACCTACAGCTTATTGAGAGAGAGAGAGAGAGAGAGAGAATTCCTGCTCATTCCAACCTGAGAAAGGAAATGGTCTCTCAGCATTCCAGACGAAATCATTAAATTTTCAGAACTGATCATTTGGAGGCGGCGTCTGAACATGACTGGATATATCCCCCCACCCCCATTTTTTTTCCGCCAAAGCAGAATCCTGCAAGGCGATGCGGTTGAGGCATCGCCACTTCCTCTTCCTCACACTTATTTCAGTCCGTTTCTCCTACTCTTTCCCCCTTTCCCCCCTCCCTCAATAACTTCTCCCTTTCCTTCCAATAAATGTTAGGGTCTTCGTGTGGTTCCAAAAGTCTGGAAACGGAACTTGCTCCTGCTCAGGAAATGTTAAAAACCTCCATGCATATTATGCACCACGACATATGCAACGAATCAATACTGATTAAATCCAGGACTTACTAAATTTCGGCGTCCAGGAACCTAACAAAATAATGCAAATAAATCAACAGACTACAAAGCATCGATTATTCAAGAAAAAGTGAGAAAATCAGGGAGAGATCAATACCAAAATTCTGCAGGAAATGTATATCTTAAAAAAAGGTTTCTAGGTTTCTTCTTGGCAAACTGATGCTAACGTGTTCGCAAAAAATAAACAACTCAAATGGCATCATCACGTACTAATAACAATATAATATCGATAACAACCATGCAAAACGTAATAACCATAGTATCTTGTTATCTACACCGTGCAATATGAAGGGCTTTTGCGAAAACTTCTGAGCTTTATCTGCTACAAATCTTCAAATACCCTACTTCTAATTCTCGCATAGTACATTTGGCAAAGGTCTTCATAAACCATGCCACGTTTAAGACGAATATCAGTTTTTTTAATCTGGTAATAAAAATGAATAGAAATCTGTAAAAGCGTGCTTTTAAAATACTGCAGAAGAGTGCTTTCAAAATCCAAGTTCAACATAATTCTTATACCATGAACTTTGTATATTTGACACCACTGTATTAACATACATTAGCTCCCCCGTCTCTCGATTTTGGTCTAACTATAATAGATGTTATCCTTCCATTAGATTGCTAATAGTCTTCTGAAAGCTAGCTTGTTTGTTTGTATGGTGTTTTTACGTTGCACGGAACCAGTGGTTATTCAGCAACGGGACCGACGGCTTTACGTGACTTCCGAACCACGTCGAGAGTGAACTTCTATCACCAGAAATGAACATCTCTAACCCCTCAGTGGAATGCCCCAAGGCCGTATCGATCACGCCACTGAGGAGCCTTTTCTGAAAGCTAGTTCCTCTAGTGCTCAATGGAACCAGAGGAATGTATTTCTGGTGATTAGAAATTCATCTCTCGATATACTGTGGTTTGAATCCTACAAAAAGCTGTAGGTCCCGTTGCTAGGTAACCAACTGGTTCCTAGCCACGCAGAAAATATCTAATCCTTCGGGCCAACCCTAGGAGAGCTATTGATCAGCTCAGTGGTCTGGTTAAACTAAGATAATCTTAACTTTTCTTCTGAAAGCTTATCTATAGGAACTGACTATCTTTCAGTCATGCCGTACATTGATACAGATCATAACAGACTTATCTGTAGTCTCACTCTTGAATACAATTTCCCTCATAAGGGGTTAAGTGCCGTCAGTACACCTTATACAGTGCAACTGTAGGCATTACTTAAGGTCCTCTGCAGCGTGCCTTTGGCCCCTAGCTGCAACTGCGAGGTTGTCCTCCTGTTACAACTTCAAAACCTTTTAGTCAATTTCCGTTGCAACGCTGAATAACCTCACAGGTCCCAGTGCTTGGCTTTTGTTGTAAATTCTATATCCATTTTCATTGAATACAATTTCAGTCTATCTGATTTCCAAATTTCTTTCAGCCTATCCACTGCTTGATTCGCCTGTTTTCACCTTCCACTCAAGGGATAGGGAACCTACACTGAATAGTAACTGCTTCAAAGATTCAACTTAATCCTAGCTCCAGCTAATGCTACTTCACCCTTAAGTCCCCCACCTGTTAACAATTAGGTATCACCCTTAATTACCACTATGTTGAGCACTTGATTCTATCAAAAGGGCCTTTGCTTCCTTCATATTGTTTGTTTGTATGGTGTTTTTACGCTGCACGGAACCAGTGGTTATTCAGCAACGGGACCAACGGCTTTACGTGACTTCCGAACCACGTCGAGAGTGAACTTATATCACCTGAAATACACATCTCTCACTCCTCAATGGAATGCCCGAGAATCCAAGTCGCGGCCACCGAGGTGGCAGGGCAAGACCATCCCGATCACGCCACTGAGGCGCTCACTTCTTGCCCAGTCTTGTTTACCAAGAGGTTTTTCTCATCTTTCCTGAAACCGGTCAACCATAATACCGGCCTTTTCCCACTTTCACTGCTTCGACTAAAATATCAACTCGCCGCCTTTCTTAACACTCGTCGAGCCACCAAACTCACCATCCCACCTAACTCGTGTATAACACTTTCCACTTCGGGTCTACTTAGTCAATCCAAAGACAAGATTACACAAAGAAACAGGGACAGAACTGAATATAGAATTTAGGCCAAAGGTCGTTCAGCACTGGAACAGAAACTTAAAGATTAAAGTTTGAAAGGTGTAACATGATGAAAACCTCGCAATTGAACTAATCGTTAGGAAAGAGTGGAAAGTAAGATGGAAGAGTATATGAAAGTAGGTAAAGTAAAAGGAACGAAACGAGTCGCAGCTAGGGGGCCAAAGGCACGCTGCAGAGGAACTTAATAATGCCTACAGTTGCACCGTACGAGGTGCACTGACGGCACTTAACCCCCTACGAGGGTAATTGTATTCAAGAGTGAGACTACAGATATGTGTCTGTTATAATCTGTATCACTGCACGGCATGACTGAAAGATTTGTCAGTTCCTGACGGCACTAACCCCCTAAAAACAGGGGTCAAGATCTCTCTCTCTCTCTCTCTCTCTCTCTCTCTCTCTCTCTCTCTCTCTCTCCAAGGAGACTTATTTTCGTTCTACTCTGGATACCACAATGTATTTAATGTCACTGGCTTTGTGCAGGTGCGGTGTCATAAAATCTGCGAAGGTCTGAGAAAAGGTGAGGGTCGCTGTCGGAGAAATCGCAATCATCGTCGGTCGTTTCACTTTACCTCAAATAAAGGCTGAATTGCTTTTAGTGGAGGAGAAGACGAGAATCATTTAAATCTCGTGCCGTGGTGATCTTTTCTGACACAAACACAAGCATTATATATATATATATATATATATACTATATATATATATAATATAATATATATATATTATATATATATATCTATATATATATATATATTATATAGATATTATATATTATATAATATATATATATATCTATTATATGTCTGTACTATATAAAGGTGCCACGGAAGAAAATGAAAAAATTTTTCTCCAAGGCATTACCTTTATTTAAAGATACCATCTCGTTTCATATATTTCGTGATCAAGTTATTCTCACACACACACACACACACATATACGAATCTGTTCTGGGATGATGCTAATTTCTGGGTTTAGACAACACAATTACTTATTTACCAAACGGAATTCAGGGCTCTGACTGCTACAAGAGTAAGAAATCGCAAATATATATATATATATATATATATATATATATATATATATTATATATATATATATATATATATATATATAAAGGTTTTTTGCCACGAAAGAAAAAAATGAAAAAGCGAGTTAGCAGAGTACTTTCGGTCCTATTCGGACCCTTTACTGAGGGTCCGAATAGGACCGAAAGTACTCGGCTAACTCGCCTTTTCATTTTTTTTCCTTCGTGGCAAAAAAAAAAACCCCAAACCTTTTATTTATACATAGCATCACGTTTTATATACTTCGTGATCAAGTTATTCATATATGTATATATATATATATATATATATATATATATATATATATATATATTTATATATATATATATATATATATATATATATATATATATATATATATTATACATTCGCACATGTATATGCATATATGTAATTTCTAAATAAGACTCACGGTTATCATAATTAACAGCAACCGTTAAAAATAACTACATTCCATTCACACGACATTCATTACGAAATACCGAGTTTCCTATGACGGACATTACTTCAAAGTGTTATTTTTCATGCATGCGACGCCTACTAAGAGTCTACAAACCGGCTGACACAAGAAGTAGGACTGAATAGAATCGAGTAATAGAATATAGAATTTAGGCCAAAGGCCAAGCACTGGGTCCTATGAGGTCACTTAACGCCGAGACGGAAACTGCCAGAAAAAAGGTTTGAAAGGTGTAACAGGAAGACAACCTCGCAGTTGCACTATAAATTAATTTTAAGAGAGGGTGGAAAGTTAGATGGAAGAAAGTTACAGTAAAAGGAATGAAAGGGGTCGCAGCTAGGGGTCGAAGGGACACTGCAAAGAACCTTATGTAATGTCTGCAGTGCACCGCGTGAGGTGCACTGACGGCACTACACCCCCTTACTGGGAGGAGGAGGATGGAGACCTAGGTCTAAAGAATACTGAAGACCTTGGGGGCGGCATGGAGGCGACACCACACACTCGCCCCTGACACCAATGAAAGTCGAAGTCAGGTGGATCCATTTATTTACTTTTCTTCATTCGTTCCATTGACTGGAATGTTTTAAGACGTAAAATAAGAGAAAACATAACCTTACGACGGAGTCCATTATCATTATTAAGTAAATCCACTGTAATATAGCCGTTGGATTTTATTTAAAATATATAAAGCAGAAAGCTTTCGATGACCTGCACGGTCCTCCTTGTCAATCTAACTATAATTACAAAAAGTGGCTACATAAAAACTTTGTTTCTGACTTATGTTTACAAATAAGTAAAAAAACAAAGTTTTTATGCAGCCACTTTTAGTAATTATAGTCAGATTGACAAGGAAGACCGTGCAGGTCATCGAAAGCTTTCTGCTTCATATAATTTAAATAACAAAATCAAACAGGCATACTACTGTGGATATACTTTCCCATTTTATTGACTCATGGAATTATGAGTTTTCCTTGAATTATTATTATTATATCATTCAGAAGATGAAACCTACTCATATGGAACAAGCCCACCAAAGGGGTCTTTGACTTGAAATTCAAGCTTCCAAAGAATATGGTGTTCACCAGGAAGAGGTAAAGGGAAATACAGAAGGAAGGGATCCCACTTATCAAAAAAAAATAAATAAAATAAATAAATAAATAAATAAATCAACAAATAGATAAAAATGTATTAAAATGCAAGGAGAAGAGTATTCGGGTAGTATATAATGTATTGCATCTTCGTTTCAACTTAAAACACAATCTCCTATGAAACAGGCACATAGCCATGCTGTAGGAGTTAGTATAATCGTGTTGCAAAATTCACTGGAATCGGAAAATGCAATTTTGGCCAGAGCCCAAGCGTCGGGACCTAAGAGGTCATTCGGCGCTGAAAATACAGTTGAAACGATTGTTACAAGAAGGTGGAAAGTAAGATGGAAGAGAGAGTATATGAAGGGAATTCATTAATCCTGAAGGAATGAAAGAGGTTGCAGCTAGGGGCCGAAAGGGCGCTGCAAAAAAAAATAATAATAAAATAAATAAATAAATAAATTTCAGCAATGCATACAGTGCACCGCTTGAAATATACTGATGGCACCAATGCCCAGTTGCAAAATCATGATACCTTTTGCATTTTTTCTTTCCGTGTTCCTTTGCAATAGCTGGCATTCATATGAGCATACTAAATATCGATAAAAAGGTAATTTGTTAGTTTGCAATATGCAATATAATTAGCATATCTTTTTTACCAGACTCAATGACTATTTTTAACATGAAAAACTTAATTTTCGGCTGAAGGTTTTCATGTTAAAAAGTTCTCTCTTTTTCAACTGCTCAGTTTCAAAATAACGACTAAATCAGTATCATGTTCATGATACACATATTAACTATATATAAAGAAATAAAAACAAGTAAAAATGCTTTTGCTTCAATGGAAATGACTAAAAAATCTAATTTTTTGTTCAACGTATAATACCTACTATATGAATCTTTAGGCCACGACCCAGTGGTGGCCAGTGTTGTTGGTGCCTAAAGTAGTGCCAGACAGGCGATCATGGTAAACTTCAACCTTAAACCAAATAAAAACTACTGAGACTAGAGGGCTGCAATTGCGTGTATTTGATGATTGGAATGTGGATGATCACCATACCAATTTGCAGCCCTCTAGCCTCAGTAGTCTTGAAGATTTAAGGGCGGGAACAAAAAGTGCGGACGGACATACAGACAGACAAATAGCGACTTCAAGGGTTTTCTTTTACAGAAAATTAAAAATCGAATAACAAAAAATTCAAACGTCGAAGCGATCATGAGATCACCTTGTAAGCTGGCAGATGTCCGCCTCACCCTTAGAAGGTCTTTCTTTATAGTAGCAGGTTAGCTTCCTTTTCCGACGACTTAAGCCCTTTTCCACACACACCGCAGCTATCCCATAACCCCAACCTATCCCCCCCCCCACCCCCCCCCCCAACTGCTCCCCCTCCCCTCCCCCACCCCCACCCACCCCCCCCCCCCCCCCCCCCCAAAAAAAAAAAAACCCTCTACATAGCCGCCGAGTGAAAGAAGAGGACATGAGGCCATTACCTGCCTAATCTCTCACATCCGGAGTCTGAGAGAGAAAGAGAGAGAGAGAGAGAATTCCTCGAAGGAACATAAACTTGTGTAACTACGCGTTCAGATCAATAAAATGCGAAGAACTCTGAATTGGGAAAGCTCCCCGCGGACGTATAAATGATTTAAGTATTTTTGCTCTAACACAACCTGCAAGTGCTTGACATCAACAGAACGAGCGAGCGAGCATATCATAACAGATAGTCACATCAACAAGAGATGGTCTCAATCAAAATTTGTCTACGCCAGGACGTCAGGACACCCCCTCCGGGCAGATATTGTTAACATCTCAACATGACGAGATTCATAAAAAAAACAAAAAAAATGGTAAGATTGTATAGTATATAATTCGTCTATAATTATCACATCAATATATATATATATATATATATATATATATATATATATATATATATATATAGATAGAGAGACGAGAGAGAGAGAGAGAGAGAGAGAGGAGAGAGAGAGAGAGAATCAGGATTAGGAGAGAGCTTATTCAAGAATAATAGTAACAGCTTCTCTAAACGGGGAACGTACTTTGTAAATAATGATTCTACGTCTTTATAAAGATCCCATTCATTTTGTTAATGGATTCAGACTTATCTAGAAATGCAGTCCCCCTCCCCTTATCCCGTGAGAGGAACTATAAATATATATATATATATATATATATATATATATATATATAGTATATATATATATATATATATATATATATATATAATTCCAGTGTAATCCAGTAAGAATCACTACAACCATACACTGCTTTTGACCTCACACCTCCCCTCAAACTATAAACTCTACACATGTTCAGACTAACAAAGGCAATAAAGTAATATCGTTATGGTTCCAAGCTTCCAAAGAGCAGCATCTTGCTACTCAAAACTGGCCTTTTTCTTCGCCCTGCAAGTACAGGAAAGGCCAAAGTTATTCTATATACTACCTTGGGAAAGGCAAAAGGGGCCTTCGGCAAGGGGGTGAGGGCCGAAAGGGAATGTTGGATGTAGCTGTGCTTATATTATTATGCCAGTGGAATTTATGACCGTTTTTTGCCTACTCGGGCAGTAAGCCTACAAACTACTTCGTTGTTGTTGCTGGGGTAGGAAAGCCCATTGGAGGAGCCTGAAAAGGTCTGATAAAACGCGTTTCGCGTTGAGTTAAAGATACAGGAATTTTAGGATAGGATATTTATGATTTATTTACTTGAATGAAAAGGTAAAAACGTATTTATTTTAATTTTCGTTGGTGAAACAAGGCTCTATTTGATCGTAGATTTTAGCACGTTTTAATTTACGTTTAAGAAGTTAGGAATATAATATTCACAACTGATACGTGAGGGGAAAATCTTCCACGCGTCCCGAGTCAGCTGGAGGTCGGATCACGCCTTGTTACATAGCACGACGCTAGGTAGACTATAATGAAAAAGTTTTGATTGGGTACACAGTATCTGTCTCTCTATATATAATATATCGTTATGCACGATGAGAAGGACGTCCCGACAAATAATATATAAATTGTAGTAGTACAGATAAAATGTTCGTTGTAGACCTTCTAATTACATTTCTACAGTCAGTACACAGCCATATTATAGTTAACATAAAATAACTAACTATAATCATTATTATCACTTCACGTTCGGTAAATCATGAAAAATTAAGTACAGCCTTCTGCTTATCACTTCACGATCGGTAACATGCGAGACATTCTGCTTTCTGAAGAAAAATTGAGTAGCACAGCCTTCTGCAAGACATTTCTTACTATTAACTCTGCAAGTTATTCTGCATTCTGAAGAAAATGAAGTAGCACAGTCCTCTGCATAACATTTCTTGCTATTAACTCTGTCAGATATTGTGCATTCTTAGGACTTTTAAATGTCTTTGACAAAGCTGACAGACAAATAACCCGGTATGAATTAATTAAAATGGGCGTAAAATTGTAAGCTGTTGGCGTGGATTAAGGATTATCTAGCAGGCCTGAAGGTTTCCGTACTTTCTCCAAGGGAAGAGGTGCTCTGTATACGACTTATCAATGTTAATGTTAAGTGCCAAGTTGCCCAGGGGAACTACAATTATCCTTTATTCTGATATATCTTGACTCAAGCATGAACGCATCTTCAAATGCAACATTCGCTGAATATTATTGGCAAATTTTGTGATGAGATGAGATTTGTGATCTCAGATAAAGACAAAAGTTATATGTAACAAATAGGGACCTAGGAAGATCTAATACTGCAGGAGTATAAGCTTAAATACGTTGGTGTATAACTGAGAAAGTCATAGTGAATGACTAAGTAGCAGATGATACACAGGCATCCATCTTTTTTTAACGGAGTGAATGGGGTGAGCCCTTGATGTTTTTAATAAATTACCATAGAAGGGCTAAATAATTACTAACTGAAGAGGTCAAGTTTTTTTTTTTTTTTTTGCCCAAAGGAAATAGCAAAGAAAGGGTGCACTGCCTATGAAAGGTGGATGGATGCCCAGGCCTGCTTTGAAATCAAGACATATGAGCGTCTAATGGCGTGTATGCGTTTGGAACATTTTTTCTTTTTAAGGATAAGTCAGAGAGGATAATGTGTTTGCTCCCATCTTCTTCTCCCAAACGACTATAGTACCTACAAGGTCATTTTAAAGACCATGGAGCATCAGAGGGGCTTCTTAGTGCAATTAATGGAATTTCACAGTTTGCTCCAGAACATGAGCAATGTTCCTATTAAAACAAAATATGACATGACATTAGCAAGTGCTGGAATAAAGAAGACGGTTCTGGAGCAACAAAAGTCAATGATCTATACAGAGGCCAACAACAATAACTACTACAAGGATATACAGGTAATAAACGCTGATGAAGTGAAGAAAAGAAAGAAACACAAAAGACTGATGGAATTAAAAGGAAAGCGTAGTTGCTTACATTCATGTCACTGTCACCTATAATGACACTTAGATGAGTATGTGAAAAGACTGCTACTCTTTTAACATTTGGCAGAAGCCAGATTGACAATCAATATCTCAAGAATGACTTTAGGACAACAAAGGTCGAGGATTAGTTGCATCTGCACGCAAAAGTTGAGAGTATACAGCAGTTCTACAAAACAGCATTTTCCTGGTATGAGTGAATACTACAGGAATTCTGTGAGAACTATTACGTCATGGCATTGGCCCACTGATCTTTTCAAAATGCGTGGAAAATGCGTCTGGTCTACTCGATGACACGAGACATTAACTTCGCTCAAGAAATTCACCAGTTTAAAGCCTGTTCCTAAGGTAACTAATTCCAAGAAATAATTTGGGATAGAAGAAATCCAGAGAAAAAGTCACACAGGAAAAAAAAGAAGTCACATTAATCTTTCCTAGATAGTGATCAACAACGGTTTTAACCCAGCATGTATCCACTTTTGCAGCATGTTTAGTACAAGCTCGTTGGGGATTACCGTAAAAACATAAACAGAAGACTGTAATTATCACCCCCAGTATTATTTTATCCCCTGACTTTTCTCCTATGCCAAAATTGTAACTTTTCTGTTACTTTTTCTCCAGTGACTTTGTTACCCGCCACCAGCTGAAGATACTAAATAACAGCAGTGTAATGTTGCAGAAAGGAGATCGAGGCATCAAGCATCCTGGAGCATTTTCTCCGGGAAATGTAACAAATATATACCAGGAATAAATGTGCAACAGTGGAGGAGCTACAGGCCTTGGTTCTTGTCGTGAAATATTTCTCAATTTACATCTTCTTTAACATAAAATCCGAGAGAATCTGATCTTGTTTGTTCTCTCCTGGGTGACTTACTGCCACCCAGGAGAGGGAGACATGACACAGCCACTCATCCCCTGCTAACCAATTTGTCCTTCCCAGGATGGGGGAGCAGGAGAGGTAGGGGGGAACGAGAGGGTAGGGGAGGCATCCACCCTCCTCCTAAAAACCTGTTTGTCCACCCAAGGTGAAGGTGGGATAGGTTGGGGATCGGGAGGGTAGGGGAGACAGCAGTCCTGGGTTCCAGTGCGCGTAGCGCGCGCCAAGAAGCTCGTCAAAGATAATTCCTTTCCTGTTTCTCACTGACCGCAACCTAATTGTACTTCTTGCTTATCGCCAAATATCAAATCTCAGATGTTGAATATAATCCAAGTCAGTTCGATCATTCAAATGCACCAAATAATAAAGCACTTCCTGACCACCTTTCAAACGTCAGCATAGATTAAGATGGGATTAAGTTATTTATCACCATCCGTTTAAAAAAAAAAAAAACACCCTCCAGAAACCGCGTGAGAGACCAGTGATCATTTCCATCCTAGTTATGGCAAAGAAGGAGACGATTTCCTTTCCAGTGAACTGGAAACTTTTCTCTCAAGAGGGAGGCGCCGAGTGACTCAGTCTATTTTGGTAACCGTTAAGAATTTACTACGTCTAAAAAAGTTGTTCGGAAGTTAAACAGGAAAACACACATAATTATGTATATATATATATATATATATATATATATATATATATATATATGAATGTCTTTTATTGTAATACAACAGTACAATGTGAAGATAAAAGGCCCGTAAAACACTTTTTTTTTTCAACGTTGCAACCATGGGCCTTTTATCTTCATATATATATATATATATACCATATATATATATATATATATATATATATATATATATATATATATATATATATAATTATATAAATATATATATATATAAAGTAAAGGGTCGTGTAGACCGAAAAGATCTTGGCAATTCTCTTTTCACTTTCCTCCATGGCATCACCTTTATTTATAGATAGCATCACGTTTTATATATTTCGTG
>NC_061098.1:21970249-22027749 GCF_015104395.2 Macrobrachium nipponense | reverse complement strand
GGCATAACAAAAGTAGACACTAGCCTATTTACGTTAAACGAAAACCAGACAGGAAATAATGGATGGAAATTAGAACTGAAGAGATATAACACATCTCATTGTGGAAACTTCTTTAAATACAAGATATGTGATACGCGGAATAAACTGCCACCAGAAGTCGTAAATAGCAACAGTGTAGAAGATTTTAAGATTTTAAAAGAAAGCTAAACAAAATCATTAGAACACTGTGAATGAACAGTGGAACCTGCTCATACAGAGAAGTAACTGCTAGTAACCTTGCATTTTAATACATTTTTATCTAATTACTAATTTATTGTTCATTTCAATAACAGATCTGTCCTTTCTGTATTTCCTTTTACCTTTTCTTACTTTCTAATCAGCACCATATTCCAGTAAAGAAAGTAGAAATGACCAAAGGACATAAAGCAAGCTGCACTGACTTTTATCACTGTTATAAATATATGATAGTAACGCTTTCCACATGACATTCTGTGACGACTTACACTATTTGAATCAGTGTTGCATATCTTATAGAGATTATACGTGCAAGTTCACCGTATTTCTGTATTCAAAATATATCCGTAATTTTTCTCAAGTCAATATAAACTCGTTGTTATACATTACAGAAATTTGACGATTCATGCTATCCATGCTAGCAAACATAGACAAATGTCAGAGAGAGAGAGAGAGAGAGAGAGAGAGAGAGAGAGAAATCACGGAAATTACTTTTTCTCAAAAGTAATCTGCTTCTTCGACATCTTAGCAAAAAGTCACTCCATAGATATAAAAAGATAATTCTGATTCTTAAGCGAGTCCGGTAATGAGACATAATTATTGCACGAACCGTGGGAACTTCATGGTACTGAATCCAGACAGAGTAAAAAGCAACTCTTTCATTAGAGAAAAGAAAGTAAGAGAAAAAGGGAATGCATGATTCATTTCCTCAATTCCGCTTTCTAAACCCTTTCTTTTTTTCTGTCCTTCTCTCTCAACCGAATTTGAATTTTTCCATTCCTTGCAGATGGGTGTCAGTTCTAACAAGTGTTGTTCTCTCTCTCTCTCTCTCTCTCTCTCTCTCTCTCTCTCCTTTCCCTTTCCTTACAATTGGGTGTCAGCCTCGAAGTATCATTGAATACTCTCTCTCTCTCTCTCTCCTCTCTCTCTCTCTCTCTCTCCTTTCCTTGTATATAGCTGGCTTTCAAGCCTCGATGACACTTGGTTAGGGAAACCCCTCCCCCTACCTAACCGGCCCCCATTCCCCCCCAACCCCCCGAGGGGCTTCCGAACGGGACAAGGGAGATACAAGACGACGACTTTCCACGGAGGCAGCCGTGAATCACATCCGGTCACGGTCATGCTAACGGACGATTCGTTCCTTCGCTGAAGCGGATGCACGTCGTGACCCGCCCGTGCCGTGTCTGACGAGAGAGAGAGAGAGAGAGAGAGAGAGAGAGAGAGAGAGAGAGAGAGAGAGAGAGAGAGACTTGAACCTAACACTCGGATTTTAATCACATGTAACAGACGAAATTCAAGACGAGCGATCGACCTCGCCTTCGAACAATTTCCCTTTTTAACAGGTAGATTTCCCGTAGGGGAGGTAGTGCCGTCAGTGGACCTCATGCGGCGCACTGTAGGCATTGCTTAAGGTTCTTTGCAGCGTGCCTTCGGGCCCCTATCTGCAACCGCTTTCGTTCCTTTTACTGTACCTCATTTCATACGCTCTTTTTTCCTTTTACTTTCCACCCTCTCCTAATAATTGATTCATAGCGCAACTGCTTTGATGTTTTCCTTCTGTTACACTTTTCAAACCTTTTTACTGTCAATGTCCATTTCAGCGCTGAATGACTTCATAGGTCCCAGTGCTTAGCTTTTGGCCTAAATACTATATTCAACTCAACTCAACAGGTAGGTTAAGTCATTGCACAGGTTGCAGAAGCAACTGAATATAGGAAACGAGTCCAGAACATTCCGCCCTTGTCCAAGATTCGAATTCAGGATCTCTCACAGAGGGACAGGATTGCTACCGCTTACACCACGAGAGAGAGAGAGAGAGAGAGAGAGAGAGAGAGAGAGAGAGAGAGAGAGTACAGGACAGCAAAAACAAAACCGGAAGGTGTCCCAGTCCCCCCTGTAGGACTCCGAAAGGGAGGAATGAGAGAAAACTCGAACCACAATGACAGAGTGTAACAGTTCAAACATGAAATTAAACCACAGGGTAAAAGATGGATCATAATCCTAGTTATTATTATTATTATTATTATTTATTATTATTATTATTATCATTATTATTATTATTATCATCTTATAATTATTATTATTATCATTAATATTATCATTAATTATTAATTATTATTATTATTATTATTATTATTATTATTATTATTATCATTAATATTATTATTATTATCATTATATTATTATTATCATTATTATTATTATTATTATTATTATTATTATTATTATTATTATTCACAAGAAACAGGGCCCACAAGGACCACTAACTTGTTGAAATTCAAGCTACCTGAGAATATGGTTCAATAGGAAGAAGTAAGACGAGGTAAAGGGAAATACAGAAAGAAGAGACCCCACTTATCAAAACAATAATAAATCAATAAAAATGTTTTAAAATGTAAGGAGAACAGTATTAGAATAGCAGTGTATTGCCTCTTCGCTTCAACTTCTGAAATAGCTTATTTAAGATTGACCAAATTCCGTCAGCTCAAACGACAAATATGAGAGTTATACCTCGTAAGGAGATGAAACGTATCTTCACAACCTTCCAACTCTACAAGGGAAAGAAATATTTCAACTGAAATTAATAAAAAGCCCGAACACACAAATTTTCTAAAACTGTATATGCGATTAAAGGATTAAGGGAATTATTACAAAAACTAATACAAAGCCTACAATCAATAAAAAAAATTAAGCTAGACACCGAAAATGTAAACGAAAACAATGTTTCAATTATGAGAGATTACGGGAATTATTACAAAAACTAATACAACGCCTAAAATCAATAAAAAAAAATAAGCTAGACACCGATAATGTTAACGAAAACAATGTTTCAATTACGAGAGAGAGAGAGAGAGAGAGAGAGAGAGAGAGAGAGAGAGAGAGAGAGAAGAGAGAGCAACTTCCATAAAAACAATTCATCCATCACCTAAAATGACTGGCTTTTAAACAGACCCACTTCGCTCCCAAGATCTTTACTGAGGTGGAGCAAAACTATTACCCTGTTAAAAGGAAGTGTGTGAATCTAAAATACAGACAATGTGCACGCAAAAACATCATCACACTTTCTCTCCAAAGTGCGATGTTCGATGAACATTCGACCCTTGAAGGAATGAGCTGAGTTAAGTTGAATCTAAAATTTAAGCACTGGGACCTATGAGGTCATTCAGCGCTGAAATGGAAATTGACGGTAAAAGGTTTGAAAGGTGAAACGGGGAAAACCTTAAAGCAGTTGCACTATGAATCAAGTGTTAGGAGTGGGTGGAAAGTAAGATGAAGAAAAAGTATATGAAAGGAGTTACAGTAATAGGAACGAAAGTGGCTGCAGCTAGCGGCCGAAGGCACGTTCCTAAGACCCTAAAGTAATGCCTACAGTGCACCGCATGGATCCTTGGTGTTAGAACGCACAAATCTTTCTTGAAAAGATAATGTCCCACAAGAAAAGTTAGTGGACATTGCTCCACTCTCCTTTTGAGTACTGTTTCAAGGTTGACTAAGACGCTAATCGTGGGTTACCAAGAAATCAATTCAAATCAATCATATTCCATCTAAAAGGAATTTTTCTGTAAAGCAATACACGTTTTAAACTATGGTTTCAACTACTAGCTGTCTCAATCCGTAGAGCAATACACTTTTTAAAATATTGTTCAACTACGAGCTTTTTCAATCCGTAGAGCAATACAATTTCTAAATTATGGTTCAAACTATGAGCTTTGTCAGTCCGTAAAGCAATAGCACACATAAACGTATCAACCTATGTCACGGTTTCAAACTACACTGTGTCCAGTCGAAAGCAACTACACATTTCTATGGTTCCGACTACGAGCTGTTTCAATCCGTAGAGCAATACACTTTAAACTATGGAACATACTACGAGCTGTTTCAATCCGTAAAGCAATAAACTTTTTAAACTAGGGTTCAAACTACGAGATGTTTCTATCCATGGAGCAATACAATTTTTAAACTATGGAACATACTACGAGCTTTCTATCAGCAGCGCAAAACACTTTTTAAAACTAGGTTAATCTACAGCTGTTTCAATCCACAGAACAATACACGTTTTAAACTATGGCTCAAACTACAAACTATTTCAATCCGTAGAGTAATACAATTTTTAAACTATGGAACAAACTACAAGCTCTTTCAATCCGTAGAGCGATACTTTTTAAATTATTGTTCAACTTCGAACTTTTTCAATCCGTAGAGCAATACATTTTTTAAACTATGGAACAAACTATGAACTGTTTCAATCCGTAGGGCGATACACTTTTTAAAGTATTGTTCAAACTACGAGCTGGTTCAATCCGTAGAACAATAAAGGTTTTAAACTATGGTTCAAACTATAAACTATAATCCGTAAAGCAATACACTTTTGAAACTAGGGTTTGAAACTAGGGTGCAAACTACGAGCTGTTTCAATATGTAAAGCAAAACACCCATTCTTTTTTCTTCGCCACTTCTAACCACAAGACCTCTTTGCCAATTCCTCCGAGTCACCAATGAAGATTCCTCTCCTATTTGAGTCCATGGCATCACACGGTCCAACAAACTCATTACCATGAATGACTTTCTTTTAAAGAACAAAGTCAAATCTCTTCCCGCCTGGCGATTTTTCTTTATTTATGAAGTCAAGTGGCTACGCATTTCTTAGGCGCTTGCAATATATCCCGTTAAATGATATACAAAAAAAAAAAAAAAAAAAAAAAAAAAAAAAAAAAAAAAAAAAAGATGCCAGTGACTTCCTCTTCCCATCTATTCTTTAGTTAAATAATGAAAATAAGAAAATTTCCTCCGTATTTTTAAGAATACATTAACGTATCTGAGATTTCTACGTGAATCCCTAAAGTATATTACGTATTTCGTACAAATATCCAAATCACCATTAAACATATTCATCTTTGCTATGCAAATCACAAATCTGCTACCGTACCACCAGTTTTGTCAATCAGTAAATATATCTGAAGTTCACAGCTTTATACCTAAAATCTGATGTACTCTATGGTTGTAAGCCTTGGACTTTTGGACACAGTATTAAGAGGAATAGTAAGACCAAGGATATGTAAAAAGAGTGCAGAATAAGGCGGCATAATCATAATTTTTAAAATTCCAACTGATAATGGGTAGGACATGAAGCTCTTGGCAAAAGAGACCCCAGAGACAATGGGGGTGAATGACTGAGTCACCTCTTCAATCATCCAATCACGATTTATAAAATAATAAAAAAAAAAAACCCACAAGTTATGAGTCACATCTGCTACTAAATCACTACTCATAACATTCACTTATGCTCTTTTGACATTTCAATGTATTTATTTCTAATACTTGAGCGTCCATGAGGCAAAAATGACCACCATTTACGAAAGGGTCTACAAGAGACATCTGAAACATAGGCGACAGTTTTATCAGGAGAGAGAGAGAGAGAGAGAGAGAGAGAGAGAGAGAGAGAGAGAGAGAGAGAGAGAGAGAGAGAGAGAGAGAGAGCAGAATATAAACGGACAAGAGTTTGTAAACTGTTTATAAAGCTTTCATGAACCGCGAACAGTAGTATAGTTGACATACGAGTAAATCTGTCTTAACAGATGATAAGGCCCAAAGAAAGCAATGAATTAAAAACTTTACCTTGTTGCATTTAATTCTTTGAAATCAAGCAACACCGAATATATACCAATCGAATATCCCTCAATATAATAATAATAATAATAATAATAATAATAATAATAATAATAATAATAATAATAATAATAATAATAATGTTGTTTCTAAAGGGTCCAAAATAATGAAAAGTGTTAAGAGTCCGTGTATAATTTTTTAAACTTTACAAATTTGTAAAGTTTTAAAAATTATACGCGGACTCTTAACACTTTTTATTGTTGTGGACCCTTTAGAACATTATATATACTCTCGCGATAGAGAGTTTTTTTCCCCAAAATATAATTATAATAATAATAATAAGAATAAATAATAAAACTAATTAATAATAATAATAATAATAAATAATAATAATATTAGAAACGGCGCACAGTGAGAAACGTGATGGACTCCTAATGAGGCAGAATGAAAGCCGGAACCCCACACTATAAATACCACCCAGTCGAATAGGATGACTGAAAGCAATAATAATAATAATAATATTTTGTTGGTACGGACGGCTGCGTTGTGCGAATTAATTCTATATCGAGTTTTTTTTTTTTATCTTTTCTTATAATGCGCTTTTCCTGAAACTGTACGAAGTCAATTCGCACAAAGCAGACACCCTTTTCAACAAAACATGCTGGAAAGAGGGTCTACTTCCTTCCAATAACAACAACAACAACAACAAAAACAACAACAACAACAATAATAATAAATAAATATAATAATTCAAAGAAAACTCATAACCACGAGTCAATAAAATGGAAAATTAAATCCACAATAGTATGCCTGTTTGATTTTAAATGACAAAATCAAACAGGCATATATACTACTGTGGATTTACTTTTTACAAAATAATAAGAAGAAGAAGGAGGAGGAGGAGGAGGGGAGGGAGGAGGAGGAGGAGGAGTAGGAGGAGGAGGGAGGAGGAGGAGGAGGGGAGGGAGGAGGAGGAGGGAGGAGGAGGAGGAGGTGGTGGTTATGAACAAACAACATTCCTATGGTACAGAGGCATAACCATAATAAGAGCATTAGCAAGCACTCGCCATATAATTTCCACTTTCCCTCTATTACAATTTACCCTCCATTACAGCTGCAACACGCCGCCCCCTTTCAGACAACCAAGACAACACACCATGAGGACTTTCCAAATAAAAGCGGCGCCAAGCAATCTAGTCGATACAGACCATGTGGCCTCGCAGGGACACAGAAAAGACAAAACATATCCGGACGACTTTCCAAATAAAAGCGGCGCCAAGCACTCCAGCCGATATAGACACACAGACAGACAGACAGGCGAACACCCTAATGCCCTAGATGACAGTCAGTCTGGACCATAAGCTGGGGGCGCCCACGGGGGCGCCAGGCTTCTGACGACCGCCTCGGAGGTTCAGTCCTCAGAACTGGGACCGTTTGCGAAGGGGAGACGAAAGGCAACCGCCAATGAAAAGGAAGGAATCTCGAAAGGAAGAGAGAATCAAGAGCCTTTTTGCAATCTGATCGGGACTCGCCGGTCTCCGAAGTCTTGGAGCGGGTAGTTGTCATGACGATGCTGACTTTTACGACGCATGGAAGCAAGCATATGAATATACAGTTTCTTAGAAACACACCACAGTGTAAAATCAGATAGGAGGAAAGAAGCTTGTATCTACGTTACAATCTTTCTCGTAACAATGTCAGTGTATATATATATATATATATATATATATATATATATATATATATATATATATATATATATTCTTCTGTTAAAACAGGATACGTCCTCTATATAAAAAGGCCCATTAAAACACTCCTTAGCTTAAAAACCAGTGAGTTTTAATGGGCATTTTATATAACTATATACATACTATATATATATATATATATATATATTATATATATATATATATGTGTGTGGTGTGTGTGTGTGTATGTGTGTGTGCGCGTGTGAATTTGAAACCAGAATATAATATTTTTTATCTGCAACTTTGAACCGCCCAAACTCGGAAACAAAGACATTTTTGTAGCCGATATATAAGCCATCAAACTAAAACTTCTCCCGACTAAAAATTGCCAATTACATGATTATTATTATCCCGTTTCACGTCACAAATGTCCCCGAAAGAGACAAAGCGACGAGGCAGAGCTTTCGTTGAATGCAATCATTCGGAAACCACAATTCTTCATTCCACGACTTTCTGGCCCCCGTAGGAGGGGTGGTGCCGTCAGTGCATCTCAAGTGGTGCACTGTATTGGCAGTACTTCAGGGTCTTTGCAGGGTTCCCTCGGCCCCTAGCTGCAGCCACTTTCGTTCCTTTTACTGTACTTCCTTTCATATTTTCTTCCATCTGGCTTTCCACCCTCTCTAATAATTGTTTCGTAGTGTAACTGTCTGGCTTTTCTCCTGTTACACCTTTCAGGCCTCTTATTCTCAATTTTCCTTCCAGCGGAATGACCTCATAGGTCCCAGGGCTTAGTCTTTGACTCAATTCTATATGCTATTATACGACTTTCTGATGAAACACAACGAAATCTCAACTCTTGCACGAAAGCAGACAATTGAAGCAATGGACCCTTCAGAATTGTCTCGAGAGAGAGAGAGAGAGAGAGAGAGAGAGAGAGAGAGAGAGAGAGCGACAAGCTATATTGTATCTTTCCATTGAATGGAATATAGAATTTAGGCCAATGGCCAAGCACTGGACCTATGAGGTCATTCAACGCTGGAAAGGGAATTGAGAGTAAGTAGGTTTGAAAGGTGTATAACAGGAGAAAAAACCTCGCAATGCTCTATGAAGCAATTATTGGGAGAGAGTGGAAAATAGATGAAGGAGAATATGAACGGAGGAACAGTAAATGGAACGAAAGAAGTTGCAGCTAGAGGCCGAAGGGACGCTAAGAAGAATTTCGAGTAATGCCTACGGCACTGCCTTCAGGGGAGCGATGGAATGAAAGAGGTAACAGCTATAGTAGATTCACATCAACCTTGCATTTGACGTCTAGGCCCGTCCCTTACGACGTTCCTGATTGACTGTTGAAAAGGAGAGGTGGAACATACATCCTGTCTATGTGAACACTCGAGAGAGACAGAGTTTCCAGCCCTGTCATTGGTTTATCAACAGCCAATCAAGAGCGTCGTAAGGGACTAGCCTAGACGTCAAATGCATGGTTGATGTGAATCTACTATAGGGGCCGAAGGGACACTACGATGAATCTCAAGTAATGCCTACAGCGCAACGCGTGAGGCGCACAGATGGCACTACCTTCCGGGGGAGGGGAAGGAGGGGCTCTACTATACGTACATCTCCAACCGGGCTTTCTTCCAACAAGCGTTTGCATCGAAGCAGGAGGAGTCAGGGCAAACATCCTCTTACGGCGATGTATTCATGGGGTCACGTAGAGCGTGATTTATGACCAGACGAGGCACGCGGTGCGGCCCCGTAATGAACGGCGAAAAGTCAATCACGCTGTCATTTTCTTTACACAGACGTACACTAAAATATAGGCATAATTTGCCTTCGGATATGTGCATATTAAAGCATGCATATACATTTGCGTAGGTACGCGAACTTGAACACATCACCATGTTTAATATTTCTTATTCTATCGAGACGTGAATTTTTCGCAAGGAATGAGTCACTTGGACAAAGAATGACAAATTTTGAAATACAATATTTCCATGTATACATTCTGAGAGAGAGAGAGAGAGAGAGAGAGAGAGAGAGAGAGAGAGAGAGAGAGATTTTGACAAAGGATACAAAACGTTGAAATCAATATTTGTATGTATACATTCCTGAGAGAGAGACAGAGAGAGACAGAGAGAATATGTAAGTACAGCACTTCTATAAAAATGCTAATGTTATACAAGCCTAAAAGAGCAGAGAGAGAGAGAGAGAGATAGAGAGCGAGAGATAGAGAGATCGACTTGTGAGTAGACAGACTTCTAAGACTGCTAATGAGTTATACAACCTAAGAAGAACAAGGGGAGAGAGAGAGAGAGAGAGAGAGAGAGAGAGAGAGAGAGAGAGAGAGAGCATCTAAGTAGACAAGACCTCTAAAAACGCTGATCGAGTTATACAAGCTTAAAAGAGCAAGGACATATGTGTCGAATTAAATTTCCACATATTGCTAGAGCAATAATTCTGATCTCAAATTGGTTGCGGCCGTCACATACCTTCTAATTTATTCAAGCTCAGAGAGCGACCATTTGTTCCTCGTCATAAACGGATACATTGTCCGATGCGTTTACAGATATCGGTCTGCCAGGGGTGGGTGGCTGTGTCATGTCACCCGGGGGAGGACAAACAAGATCCACTCGGATGTTATTATATTATTAGGGAAAAAAGGCACTTTCTCAAACAAATTTAATTACATAATACAGCATCACGGCAAGCATTCTTCCTTAACGATTGGTTTTCTTGTTCGCCTCACTAATTAATTGGTTTTTCTACCCATAAAAACGCCAAAATATAGAGAAAATATTATATTTCAGAGACTGATGTCTCTCTTCATCTACCTGAAGAGAGAGACAGCAGTCTCTGAAATATAGTATTTTCTCTCTATATTTTGGCGTTTTCATGGGCTCCTTTTATTAGATGGAATTCTGTTGTAACAGAACATTTTTTCCAGTCTCATATATATATACGTAATATATATATATATATATATTATAAGATATATATATATATTATATATATACATATATATATATAAATATATATATATATATATATAATAGTATATCTATAGGATATAATATATATATATATATATATATATATATATAGAATTATACTATATATATATATATATAATATATATATATATATACTATACTATATATAATATATATATATATATATATATATATATGTATATATATATATAAGCACCTAAAAAGGAAGTTTCAACAGTTTAGCGTGAGTCTCGAAATGGAGAAACAAATCCACAGTTATGTATATGTACAAGTATTAAAAGATAAATCTGTACAGAAAGCTTTCCGCAAACTGTTCGATTCCCCTTTTAAAAGTCTCGAACAGTTCCCGAAAACTTTCCGTACAGATTTATCTTGATATATATATACATACATATATATATATATATATATATATATATATATATATATATATATATATATATATGTGTGTGTGTGTGTGTGTGTGTGTGTGTGTGTGTGTGTGTGTGTGTGTGTGTGAAGAGGGCTTGGGATGAACCTGTTAAGAGGAAGAAGATCGAGAGGGAGATAAGAGAATGAGATGGCGAGATAAAAGTGAAGGAAGAAGATATGGAGAAAAGAGGTTCGGTGGAGAATGATGCCTTTGATAGGAGGCAGTGGGGGAGAAGGCGCTATCAGGCAACCGACCCCTTCATGTACGGATAACGGTGGGAAAGGAGAAGAAGAAGAAGAAACATACATAATTGTGGATGTGTTTCTCCATTGTTGTTGCTTGATCATACTGTCTCATCAAACAGCTAGAGCTGTAAGTCATTCTAATGATACGCGACTGGCCGACATGGGAATGACTTGTGTCAAATTAATGATTGTGCAAGTAATGCAAAGGCCGTGAGAACCTGGCAGTAAGTCAACTGTGCGGACGGATAATTAGCAACACACGAGTCATGACTGGAAAGACATCGTACATCTGCCACCTCTCGCTCGTGGTAATCAATCAAGAGTCTTGGTCTGAAGCCATATCGATTTCTTTGTTTTATATCCGATATTCCTCGGCGTACTTTTACACTAATTTTTTTTCAGTTTCATTTTTTAATTAATGACGGCGTCAATAACCTAGGCGTTGTGACGTCAGTTTTTGTAGCTAATAATCAATCTCTCGGCGTATCTATAGCTGTGAGATAAAGTCTGGTTTGAGCTCTCTTCATTGGCATTATAATTTATATATTATTCTCCCGCTAGCTGGACTGTCTGGTTCCGGCCTTCTTGGCTGAAGAGAAAGTTCCGTAAAGGAATGGAATATACAGTTTAAGCCAAAGGTCAAGCACTGGGACCTACGAGTTCATTCAGTGCTTTAAAGGACACTGAGAGTAAGTAGGTCTTTAAGGCTTAACAGGAGGAAAACCTTACTGTGTTCGTTCCTTTTACTGTACCTCTATTCATATTATTTTTCTTCCCTCTTGCTATCCACCCTCTCCTATGAAATAATTGTTAATTCTTATTTCTTACAGCTGCACTATGAAATAATTGTTAGGAGAGGGTGGATAGCAAGAGGGAAGAAAGATAATATGAAAGGAGCTACAGTAAAAGGAACGAAAGGGGTTGCAAGCTAAGGTCCGAAGGGACGCTGCAAGAACCTTGAGCAAAGCCTACAGTGCACCCAGTGAGGTGCACTGGCGGCGCTAACCCCCCTACGGAGAGAAAGTTTTGTGTATTCCCTTTTCCACTTTAACGTATCTATTATTTGTGGGTTTGGTGTGACGAGGGGGACAAATACGCATCCAATTCTCGCTTTCCTCACACCCGAGGAATGGATTTGTTTTTTTGTTTGTTTCGTTTGTTTTGTTTGTATGGTGTTTTTACGTTGCATGGAACCAGTGGTTATTCACCAACGGGACCAACGGCTTTACGTGACTTCCGAACCACGTCGAAAGTGAACTTCCATCAACAGAAATGCACATCTCTGACTCCTCAATGGAATGCCCGAGAATTGAACTCGCGGCAACCGAGGTGGCAGGCCAAGACCAAACCGATCATGCCACTGAGGTGCTTTCCCGAGGAATGGAAGGAGGTCGCGGATATTTCCATACGTGAATTTACGGGCAGAATTGTCCTCAACCTACGTTTTAGCAATGTCAGTCCTTCCTAGGTTTGGAAGGGGACAAATGTCATCTATAAGACGAAAATAAAAGTGGGGCCTTTTGGGATGAAAGGAAAAAAATACTCTCTTCTATCCTCCCCTGGGGAGATGCCTATGACTGCACTATCCACTTGTACATACAATTTTGTCTTTCATGGTCAATAACGAGAGCTCTCAGAGTATACAGATTTCCAGGAGAGTCATGAGTCCAATTCAGGGATGTCAAGGTTTTGGGTAGAATCAGGATCATAAACTCATATAAGCTTCCTTACAGGTTCCGCTGGTTTGGTGTCGTGAAATGCCACTCATATGTCGCTGGTTCGCGTCTTCCCAGGGCGATGGAAAATCCCTGACTGTATTATGACCAGTTAAAGCTACAGTGTGGGGTCTGCGGAGGAAGGTTGAAACCAACATCCTGGAAGATAGAATTTCAAGCCAATGGCCCCTTTGGTGTACTTGTTCGTGTGAATAGGTTTCGTCTACTGAAATAATAAGAATAATCTGTGCAAAGGCTTTCCACAGCCAGTGCCCTCTAGTGAGAACTTAATGGACTAAAGGAAGGCGGCTGATGAATTCCAGGACGTAGGGGGACTGTAATGTACTGAACCGCTGTCTTGCTTTGTGGGTAGGGGCGACGTCTGCGAGATGACCAAATTAAGAACAAATAAGAACAATCTCGTGCAAGGAGGCCAGAATTAAGGCACTTTCTTCACCTGGTCAGCCCTTTTGATCACGACCCGACCGCGTCCATGGCTACTGCATCAACCAAGTATTAATAAGAGACATATGGGGGTTTATTCGTATCCTTTAGCCGAGCAGTACCTGGAGATGAACTGGGACCTCTCTCATCTAAGGTCGTGGAAGAGAGAGGGAGACAGAGAATGTGTGGTCAAACATGAATGCCATAGCGATCCTTCCTCCATTTCCTTGTTTTACTAGGGAATCATTAATTCCCTTAAGGATGAAGGACTTGGTTCAGGTTTCCTTTTAATGTCTTTGATCGGTTTCCTTTTTAATCGCAGGATATTTTCAATCATTTTCTGATGGTGAATAGAGAGGAATGGAATGGAATATAGTTTAGGCCAAAGGCCGAGCGCTGGGACTATGAGGTCATTCAGCGCTAAAGGGGAAATTTGACAGCAAGAACGTTTGAAAGGTGTAGCAGGAGGAAAACCTCGCTACTGCGATGGGGAAATATTGTTAGAGAGGATGGAAAGTCAGATGGAAGAAAGAGATTATGAATGGTGGTACATTATATGGAATACAAGAGGATGCAGCCAGCGGCAAAAGAGACGCTGCAAAGACTCTTAAGTGATGCCTACAGTGCACCACGAGAGGTGTGCATTTGACGGCGCTACCCCCCAACGGGGATTCAAGCTCAACATCAAAAATATTCAAGCAATTCGACAAAATTTATCATCCTCCCAATTACACGGCAATTCCTTCTTCTTGCTTCAATATCTCCTGCTTCGTAATGGAAATCCCCATCTGCTCCCAGCAATCACGCACGCCACTTAGTATACTTTTACCTTAAAACATGTTGCGATTTCTCTACTGAAGCCTCGTCACGCCCAGATATACTAGAACTCTTCTACACACCGGTATATTTTCACGTAGAACAGAATAAAAAGTTAAGTCTAGCTTAGTTTATCCCGACCACTGAGCAGCTGATAAACAGCTCAGTGGGCTGGCCCGAAGGATTAGACTTTTTTTACGTGGCTAGGAACCAACATGGTTACCCAGCAACGGGACCTACTGCTTACTGTGGGGTCCGAACCACATTATCAAGAAATGAATTTCTGATCACCAAAAATAAATTCCTCTGATTCCTTGTTGGCAAAATGGAATTCGAACTTGCGACTAACCAAATCAGTACGCGAGCACGTAAACCACTCGTCCAACGGGGAATTTGTAAAATAGAATAGAATACAGAATTTCGGCCAAAGGCCAAGTACTGGGACCAACGAGGTCATTCTTCGCTGAAAAGAAAATAAGAGTAAAAACTTTGAAATGTGTAACAGGAGGAAAACCTCAAAACAGTTGCACTATGAATCAAATTAATGGCAGAGGGTGGAAAGTTAAGATGGAAGAAAGAGAATATGAAAGGAGGTAAGGTAAAAGGAACGAAAGGGGTTGCATCCAGGGGCCGAAGGGACGCTGCAATGCACCTTAAGTCTTGCCTACAGAACATCGCATGAGGTTGCACTGACACCACTACCCCACTAGGGGATATTTTCATGTAGAGCGACGCTGATTGCATCCTTGCATGTAAAACCTTTAACTCTGTCTCTAAAGATAGCACGATTTTGCATCGTTATGTTCCAATAAGCGTGCACTCATAGAGCCCTGCGCATTCATCTGCAAAAAGCTGCAACCCTCTTCCACCGTTTATAATATTACTTCGTACTCGATATAGTAATCATTGGTCCGCTGATATCGTGGCTAGTGTCGTGAAATGCCGCTCAGATGTCGCGGGTTCGCGTCTCCCCAATGGCGATGGAAAATCATTGATGCAGTGTGGGGTCTGCGGTGGGAGGTTGAAACCAACATTCTTTGGAAGTTTGAATTTCGTGTCAATGGCCCCTTTGGTGTGCTTGTTCCATGTGAATATGTGTCATTTACCGAAATAATAATAATAATAATAATAATAATAATAATATCTAAAAGAAATGAAGTAACATACAATTTTGTAGTTCTACATAAAGCGTTTAACCCAAGTACACTGAATACGCATAAGTACATTTGAGTACAATAATGTAGCAGAGTAAAACAAATTCTCTCGCGTTTTCCTTATTGCCTAAAAGAAAAGGTCTACTATATAATAATTAGAAGTATTTCATAACCTAAGGGCTTTTTCCAAGAAGCATCACGTTCAAAGAAAATAACTCACGAACAGCGCGGTTCATCAGAACTCATGAATATTCTTGTGGATAATGAAGGCTAATTACCATAACACGAAAACATCTCTTAAGCAAAAGTGTCACGGTTCTCTATGACTACAAAGACGTTCATGAAAAAAAAAATTTTTTTACATAACTCCTGATTCCCTGAACCAAAAAGTCTCCCGCTGAGAATCAAAAATTTCCAACTGAAAGGATTAGTGGTGAATCCGGGTTAATTCCAAGGAGGTTGACTCGAGTGATTCCAAGAGCAACAACACAAACAAGTAAAAAAGGCGCCGACGTTTCTTCAGCGCAATCGATTTCTCTGCACAGCGTATAATACTGTATGAGCGGCGGGCCAAGAAACTTTCAGCTACGGTCCGATGGTGCCCTGTCCTGTAGTGTTGCCAGACGTAAGATCATCGCTAAATTTAACCTTAGATAAAAAATAAAAACAACTGAGGCCAGAGGGCTGTAATTTGGGACATTTGATGACTGGAATGTGGATGATCAATATACAAATTTGCAGCCCTCTAGCCTCATTAGTTTCTAAGATCTGACGTCGGAGAGAAAAAGTGCTGACGGACTGACAGACAGACAGACAGCCAGCCATCTCGGTAGTTCTCTTTTACAGAAAGCTAAAACAATAGAACAAAGCAGAGCAGAGCAGAGCAGACATGAAAGAGGCGACCTCAAATCCCGCAACAGAGCGACCGAGAGTTGAGACTCGTGAGCAGATGAAAAAGAAAAAAAAAAAAAAAAAAAAAAGTCAATCGAGTCGAAAACCTCACCAGAGTAGGTGGGCGGGGTTGTGAGGTGGAGGAGAGCATAAGATCAACGTCCTGGATGAGATGACAGGGAGGAGGAGGAGGAGGAGGAGGAGGTGGTGGTAGGACGGGAGAAAGGGAGGTGGTAGGACGGGAGAAAAGTAACTCTTAAGAACAGTATAAAAGCTGAATGGACTGGGGGTGGAGGAAGAGACGGGTGGGTGGATGGGTTGTTGGAAGAAGTGGGAGGAATTTGTTGAACGCAAAGACAGTTTCAGTATGCAGGCGTCTGACTGAAATGGAATAAAGAAATCGATAATACTGGGAAGGATACGAAAACAAAAAAGGCCAGTAAATTTGTTACATTATACAAGTTACATCGACAGAGCGAGTACACGAGTCTCCACAAATCTCAAACGCAACGATTAGTATATGAAGTGAGAGGTTGTGTTCGTTCCGTCTAACACATTATTAGTTTGACAAGTAACACAAATCAAGGATGTTCATGTATATACTAACATGCGTCGTCATTATTGATATAAATATAATTCATAAAAGTGAATATATATATACATATATATATATATATATATATATATATAATATATATATATATATATATATATATATATATATATATATCCCAATCACGAGGGATTTTCACAAGTATTTATTGTTCAGAAACCATAGAACGTAGAGTACTGCAATTTTTTTTTTAATGTTCTACAGTTCCTCAAGTTTACATTCAGAGCACTTCCTTCTAAAAAAAAACTGCATTGCTCTATGTTACAGTTTCTGAGCAATAAATACTTGCAATGATACTGGGACTTTATGGGCACTCTATACAGCTCACGTGTGTAATTTCTCTCTCTCTCTCTCTCTCTCTCTCTCTCTCTCTCTCTCTCTCTCTCTCCACACACACACACACACACACACAATGATGATGAATAAAAATATCAGCCGGCATTACGTGCCTAAACCCTTCTGAGTGATTGAACTATACATGCCTCGAGAGTAATTTCATTGTGGCTTTCTGAAATCACATATAAAGAAAAAAAAACCTTAAAGGGACAAGAAAGTTTGTGTATCAATCAACTTGATTGACAATTACAAAGACACACTACACACACACACACACACACACACACACACACACACACACACATATATATATATATAATATATATATATATATATATATATATATATATAAAATAAAAAGCATATGTAGTATATCACATATAAGTATATAAACATACATATATACACGTATATATATATATATATATATATATATATATATATATATAATATATATATATATAATAAAAAGCATATGTAGTATATACACATATATAAGTATATAAACATACATGTATATACACGTATACATACACAAACACACACACGCATATATATATATATATATATATATATATATATATATATATATAGGTATATATATGTGTGTGTGTGTGTGTGTGTATGTGTGTGGTGTGTGTGTGGTGTGTGTGTGTGTGCGTGTATCATAAAGACATGGGTAAAAATGTTGTTACAACAGAATTCCATCTAATAAGAGGGGCCCATAAAAACGCCAAAATATAGAAAGAAAGTTATAAATTTCGTGTGTTTTTAGAGTAAGAGAGAGAGAAACACCATCGCTTGAAAAGCCGCCCTCAGCAAAAAAAGCAAAAAATTGCCTCTGAGAAAAGCCGCAGTGGCAACACCAACTCGTACACCCGAGTGTCTCAGCGTGATCAAGAAAGGTATACATTAGATAAATGGATATGAAAAACAGTCAGTGAGTGAGTGAGTGACGCGTCCAGTTGCTATGGCAATGACCAAGCTTCCGCTGCTGCCCTTGTTCTTGAGAGCGACGCCCACCCATGACGCCTCCTCTCGGGCGTGACCTTTTCTCACCTCTCCTTCTCCTCCTCCTCCTCCTCCTCCTCCTCGCAGTCACTTTTACTGCAACTATGAGATGTTCGCGCAAAGTATACATACGTAATATCACACACAATATATATAATTATATATATATTATATTATATATATATATATATATAATATATATTATATATAATATATATATATATTTTTTATACTCGGGTATTTATAATTTTATCAATTATATCGATTAAGTTCATGAAAAAATTTTGGAAATAAGATCGATCCTAAATGTTTCTTTAATTATCAGATTATAAGATAAAATTTCAATTATTTGAAATTTATGACAAAAATCGAAGTACAGATTTTATTGCATAAGTTTCGGCATGTTTTGACTGATAAAATATTTCTTTGTCAATATATAATAATAATAATAATAATAATAATAATAATAATAACAATAATAATAATAATAATAATTTGTTAATCATAATAATTGCACTCCACTCCAAATACTTCTTCATGTTAGTTTTAAAAAAAACGTTGTAATATTATAACACATATGTATGTATATGTATATGTATATGTATATATATATATATATATATATATATATATATAATATATATATATATATATATATATATGCAAATTTTTTCACAACACCATGATTCATATACACACATTGAGCTACAAATGACCTTTAATATCCAATTCGCCTCTACCTCGGAATTTACGTATTTTCATTTATGTTAACGGAAAGGGTATTTTTTTAGTTGATAATGCCTCGTCTTCTAGTGGATTCGAACCAGCGCACATAGGAGAAATAAGGGCTTCAGTGAGGTTACCAACCAGGCCAACAATAGCCCTTCGGCTAATATATACGAAAATATATTAATTCCGCCAAGTAGGGCGAACTGGATATTAAAAGGACATTTGTAGCTTAATGCATATAAGGCTATATACACACACATATATATGTATGTATGTATATATACTTATTTTATCAAGAAAAGTAGTGAATATGACAGTTCAAATCGCATATTATATAATATATATATATATTATATAATATATATATATATATTATATATTTATATATATATATATATATATATAATTATATATATATATATATATATAATATATAGATATATATATATATTATATATATATATATATATTTTTTAAATTAACATGAAAAAAGGTTTTGAAGTGAAATGTAATTATTGTAACAAATAAGGACAAACAAATATACTATATATACTACTACTATACTATTATTTTTATTATTATTATTATTATTATTATTAATTATTATTATTATTATTATTTTAATTAACTTGCGAAATTAATTTTTTTTTTTAATTTTTTTTTTTTTTTTTTTTTTTTTTTTTTTTTTTTTTTTTTTTTTTTTTTTTTTTTAAATTTTTTTTATAACTTTCAAATAATAGAATTTTTTTTAATCTGATAAATAAAGAAACATTTGGGGTCCATTTCATTTCAAGCATTTTTCATGAATATTATCAATATAATTCATAAAAATATCTATACCCAAGTATACAATTATTCACACCAATTTGGCCAAAGACAGAAAAACATGAAAGAACGTTATCACGTGGTTCTTGCTGGACCAGAAAATAACCATTTAGTGTGTGTGTGTGTGTGTGTGTGTATTTGTGTGTGTGTGTTTACACTTTACATCGACACAAGTGGTGCTTTGGAGCTTCCGTTCCCTCATCACGACTCATTGTCACAAACATTCATACTTTTGTTAAAAAATGAAATCATAAAATGTCATAAACCAAAAAACAATAAACTAAGATTAACAATGACATAACACCACGTGTCTAATAACAATTACTAGTGAAAGAGTAACAACGAAATAACACCACATAAGTATAATAATAATTATTGCTGAAAGAAAAAATAATAACAATTATTATTGAGAGAGTAACAACGACATAACACCACATAAGTATAATAACAATTATTACTGAAAGAAAAAATAATAACAATTAATATTGAAAGAGTAACAACGACATAACACCACATAAGTATAATAGCAATTATTGCTGAAAGAAAAAATAACAATTATTACTGAAAGAGTAACAACGACATAACACCACATAAGTATAATAGCAATTAGGTACTATTGAAATCAAACATTTGAATTAATTGTATTCAGAAACGTAATTGAAAACAAAAACAAATACTTATACGTCCAAAAACAGACAGAGAAAAAGACTGGTCGAGTTCGGTTGCCCTGCAATCCTTAAGACAAAGGAGCTGATGTAAGTAAGTGTGTGTGAGTGTGGGGGGAGGGGTTGGGTTGGGGTGGGTGGAGCTAGATGGAGGGAGATCACAGCCCAAGGAGGTTAGAATCTAACCTTCTTGCCACAGCAGTGCCCCTGGGGACAAAAGGTGGCGAGGGTACTGTCCTACCGAACATCATGATCATCCCTGCAGGTCATCGGTAGATCTGACTACGAACTTCAGAGGTTACAGAAATACTTTCCTCTCTCCATTAAAGAAGAACAAGAATCTCCTGAAAGAATTCCTGTTTTTTTCTTAAAATAAAATCAAGTCTCGCTGCAAAGTATTCCTCACACTTAATAATTGATAGAAAGCAAATCTCGTTGCAAAGTATTCGTCACACTAAATAGAAAGCAAGTCTCGTTGCAAAGTATTCCTTACACTTCATGGAAAGCAAATCTCGTTGCAGAGTATTTCTCACACTTGATAGAAAGCAATCTCATTGCAAAGTATTCCACACACTTAATGGAAAGCAAGTCTCGTTACATTGCAAAGTATTCCTCACGCTTAAAAGAAAGCAAGTCCCGTTAAAAGTCTTCCTCATACTTCATGGAGCAACTCTCGTTACATTGCAAAGTATTCCTCACACCTAAAAGAAAGCAAGTCCCGTTAAAAGTCTTCCTCATACTTCATGGAGCAACTCTCGTTACATTGCAAAGTATTCCTCACGCTTAAAAGAAAGCAAGTCCCGTTAAAAGTCTTCCTCACACTTCATGGAGCAACTCTCGTTACATTGCAAAGTATTCCTCACACTTCATGGAGAGCAAATCTCGTTGGAATGTGTTCCTCACACTTCATGGCCACATACAACTTTGATATAATCATTATTTATAACACTTTTGATTTTTATTCAATTATTCCATATCGCACTTTTGATTTTAACAATAAATAGATATTACTGTTAATAGACAAAAAATACCTTCTAAATTATCGAAATAATATCTTCGAAACAACATTCACATGAAGTGACCGCTTTCTAACTTTCTTAACCTCCAAATTTACAGGTTGAAACAAAAATTGCATTTGCATATGTATACAGACAAGACCTCAATCTCATATTATGCTGCAGAACTGAGAGAGAGAGAGAGAGAGAGAGAGAGAGAGAGAGAGAGAGAGAGAGAGAGAGATTCCCCTTCTAGTCTCAAGATGCCATTCGTATTTTCGACTCGGAGCACCTTTACGGGCCACTTAGCAGCATCATCTCTGCGTCTGGTAGCAAGGGTGAAAAAACAATTGAAAAACCAATACAGGCAGCCACCGGTGAGAGAGAGAGAGAGAGAGAGAGAGAGAGAGAGAGAGAGAGAGATTTTTTTTTTTTTTTTACGTTGATCTTCATTCCATCACAACACGATGACTCCTCGCTTATGAAAACCCTCGGGAATCCATTAACAAAAAAATTTGTATAACTGTCTCCTCATAACGGTGTCAACAAGTTCAGAAATTAAAGTATCGATATGAATGACCCACAAGTTATTCACTCCGAACAAAAATGAAAAAAGGGGGCTGTTAATCACTGTAGTAGGCCAAGCGATGGGACTTATGAGGTTGTTCAGCGCTGAAACGGAAATTGACAGTTAAAATGTCTGACCTGTGAGGTCATTTAGCGCTGAAACGGAAATTGACAGTAAAAAGAGGTCTGACAGGTGTAACGGGAGGAAAACTTCGCAGCTGCCCTATAAAATTGTTAGGAGAGGCCGGAAAATAAGATGGAAGACAGATATGAACGGAGGTACAGACAAGGAACGAAAGGGGTCGCAGCTAGGGGCATAAGGGACGCTGCAAAGACCCTTAAAAAGCAATCCCTACTGGCCGGCCCTAACCCCATACGAGGTAATTGCTGTAGTGATTCTAAATGACAAAGAATGAAAACATCCTAAATGGCGAAGAATGAAAAAACAGTCGATGACAGACTGCGCTTGTACCTTCCATGGTCATGAAAAGTTGCGATTTTGTCCTGTGTGTGTGTGTGTGTGTGTTTGAAAACTGAAGGAATTTTGAAGGAATGTAACGAAAACATCGACTGGAGATAGCCTCCAATTAGTAACTTTGGAGAAAATAGATGTTTGTTTGTTTGTATGGTGTTTTAACGTTGCATTGAACCATTGGTTATTCAGCAACGGGACCAACGGCTTAACATGAATTCCGAACCACGTCGAGAGTGAACTTCTATCTCCAGAAATACACATCTCTGGCGCCTCAGTGGAATGGCGGAGAATCGAACTCGCAGCCACCGAGGAAGCAGGCCAAGACCAAGCCGACCACGCCACTGAGAATATAGATAAAACTGAAGTTTTTTCCTAAAAAACCGATAAAATTTTCATATATGAACCATACGTATATATCCTATGGAGGAGTTATCAACAATGCTTCCAGAGAATTTCATATACTTATCGTTTCACATGATCTAGGTACATATTAATTAAGCAAACATAATAATTCAATTTCGTGCCTACATTCCTAATCATATCTGTTTCACCGTCAATGTTCTCAGACAACTTAAACGTACGTAGTGTTTTTTAAAAATTGGATATGAAAGATAAATTTCATTTCTGCTGTGGGCAGAGTAGATTATACACCCAACCCAAAAATATTGGTAGTTTTCTGTACAAACAATACGTTTTTTTTTTTTTTTTTTTTTTTTTTTTACAAAATCTATTTTTACCGTTGAGATTTTTTTGTATCAGGCAATCCAAAAAGCTTCGGCTACCGCCCTTTTCCATATTCATGGCGAATTTTGTTGATGGGACCAATCCGTTCCGTTCCCAGCCATATGTCGTCAACATACCTGAATCTCATTTGCAAGGAATTATCTTGTCTCGAAGAAAAATAAATAAATACAAAATTGAGAGTAAACGTGAGCAAGAATAAGGTTTTATGGGTAAAAAGAAGCTAGAAAGAAAAAGCAATGTAAGTTAATATGAGTGTCAGCAGAACATTGAGAAGTGACTTTGGAATATATATATATATATATATATAATAATATATATATATGTAGTTATTCATCAATATATATATATATATATATATATATATATATATATATATACGTATATGACCTGGATTGTAGCGGGGCAGTTACTAGAAATGTTATGGGGTTGTCAATAAATAATTGTTTTATGGTCCTTTTAAACTATATTTATATATAGTATATATATATATATATATAATATATATAATATATATATATATATATATATAGTATATTTATATATATATAATATACTATATATACTATATATATATATTCCCATCTAACTATTTATATATAGCAAAATGTATATATATATATATATATAATATATATATATATATATATATATATATATATACACACACACAATCAACCTTTCTTATTGTCACCCAACATTACAATTATCTCAACACCCCACTACACCGTTAGAATGAAATTACCGAGACCTAAAAGCGATGAGTCAAACAACGAACCCTCCAAACTTTTATAGGATGACCAGTGGAGAGGGGATGGGAGGATGATGGACAGATAACATGGGTTGGAGGGGGGATGTGATGGGTGGGGGGGGGAGGAGATGTGGAGCGGAGCCCTCCCTCCCTCCGTCAGGTCGTTCCCACGGTAGCGCAAGTGAAGACCAGAGACAGAGACAGAGAGAGAGAGGAAGCGGTGGGCAGGTGGCAGCGGGTCTCTCCTGAGCAAATCGTTGCTCCGCCGTACCTTGGATCCATCCTGATATTATGTCTACTCTCGCAGTTTTAAGATCTGCATTTCTCTCTCAAACAATCGTTGATTCTTAACTGCATAGTAATTCTTAAGTAATTTATCTAAGCAGCCTCTCATATCCATCATGATAATACGTCTACCATTCTTCCCCCAATGCAATCCTCGCTATTTTAAGATTTGTATTTCTCTCTCAAACAATTGTTGACTCTTAATTTACATAATAACTTCCAAGTGATGTATTGAAATACAATGTTATTTTTAAGCAATATATCTTTGTGAAAAAGTGCAAGTACGTTGTTCATAGGACACCTCACAGACCTGTGATTTATCGCCAGAGATTGGTTGTGTGCAAGTGAAAATTTTTTTGTAAGAAGTATGTTTTTTTCAAGCATGACATACTTTTTATATGAAAATATTAAATATGTGGAAATTACTCAGATATTAATATTAGTGATTACACCCATATTCTGTGAAAAACTAATATTAAATGTTTAGCAAAATACAATGAGCGTTCTATATGGCTAGCTACAGAATGCTAGATCGGTCTGACGTCACAGAATGTAACACCCCTCAGAAATTTAAACCCCCATTGGCAGGCCACCCCCCTCCCCCCATTTTACCTGCGCGTGGGTAGACATGGTATTCTGCCAGCACGGCCTCTTGCTTCTCTAACTGCCTATAATAATAGCCCGATTACAAACAACCCTATCTATTTCGTGGCAGGGCGAAGCTAAAGTATAGACTAATATGGTGATGTCAAATGTACAAAATTCATGGTAGATAAAATATACTGAACTAGGTTTCTGAAAGGACTCACTCCTTTACAAATTTGTCCCATAATTATCCTTTTTCCACTAAAACGTTCTTCTATTCATTTTTATCAGGAGATAAAAAAATAAAAAAACTCGTCGTAAGCGTGCCACGGTTTTTGAAGACCTTAACCAAAGGTACCCACCTGATAATCTATCACATTCCTCTTTTATTTCCGTTCCACTCCATCCATCCCTCCTTCCCCCCATTCCCTTATCCCGACAACCTCTCGCTAATAAATCGATAATCCCGTATCCTTCAAAATCTAACAAGCTCCCTCCAACCATCAAACAAGCAGTTTCCTTCTCGTCCATCCCTGTCCGCACAGCACCGATGGTCAGTCACCTCACCTCCCTTTCCGTAGTACCACTACCACGGTTGTGGGTAGTACCACGGTCTAGGACTATCTAGAGTCCTAGACCGTGGATGGTACCACCTTCTCACCAGTACAGTTCAATCATGTCAAGGTGTTTTACCCTTTTTGGCCTGATAAAAGGAAGATATGGCAACGTTTTGCCACATCTACACCCCATCCCAACTTTCGTAAAGGATTTATGAATCAAATCCGGGAAAAGTGGCAACGTCGAAAACGTACTATATGTTCGTGATCAATCTGGTTTGATTATAGCTGCACCCACCGTTTCTACATCCATTCTTCCATCTTGATGTCGGACATCAACTCCCAAAGTCCCTTTTCACTGCTTTAAGCATTGAACGGCTTTTCAGCCATTCTTTTTGTAAGAGTTGCGTACTTTGCACTATTTAAGGCAAATCTTGCAGTGCAATCTTTTCATGAGTAACTTCTGCTTAATATATTGTAATTCCCCTATATAGTAGTTATCTGATGTGTAACTAATGCTTAATATATTGTAATTCCCCTAAACAATAGTTATCTGTAAGCATTTATATATTGTAATAATACTACCTGAGTACCATATCAGCCCTGATGAATGACGTTTGTCTACTAACCAACTGGAAGGCTTTCCCCTATACGCACAGAGTTTACGAATTGCCTGTCGTGCTGTACTGCAGGTTTTTGCATAGCAGATGGCTGCTGCTGCTTCTTATAAATCCAATCCAATCAAACTTTCGTCTGTATCATTCTCGAATCATGGCGTGAAAGTGTTGAGCTCATAGTCGCAACCACCTCTGCATACATAATGTCTGTCCTCACGGTCTAGGTCTAGGTGTTATATTGTACCCACGGTTTAGTTATACCTAGACCGTGTCCGTCCGTCCTATAGTCTAGCTACGAAAGGTCGAGACTTTCCTATAATTATAGCAGGCGTCGACACGTTTCCATCTTGCCGATGGAGGGAGGTATTTCATCCTAATCCAAAAAGGTGCACTCTTAAGACTCGCTTCGACGTTGTGGTGAATCCCGAGAATGGACATACTTATTCGAGCGTACTGCCCTGCTATTTGTTTTTGCGTACGAGTGACTTCGTTGTTATGTTTAAATGTGTATGTATGAATTTAATATATATATATATATATATATATATTATATATATATATATATAATATATAAGGTATAGGCCACAAAGTAATATATATATATATTATAATATAATATATATATAATTATATATATATATATATAACACAACATAGATTATAATTTTGTAATACGCCATATGAAAATAAAATCTGCATGTATGTTTCGATCCTTCTGTTGTTGCTTTTGTACTGACGAATGGAGAGATGTCATAGACCATTTCTGTTTTGCCGTGACCCGCAATGGAGGAGGTCATAGACCATTTCTTTTTTGCCGAGACCCGCAACTCAACTAAGAAAAAAATAAAAAACCTACCCGCTTTTCACCCATTTCCTTGAAAAGTGTGAATACCATTAAGAAAATATGCCAGAACTGCTATGTTCGCCTTCGAGTCTCAACCTTTTGTAGCCAGACTTGAGGAAAGAAGATCCGGGGGGAGGGAGAGGAGGCGTGTGAGAGAGAGAGAGAGAGAGGGGGGGGGGGGGGGTTCATAGCAGAGGAACATTCGACAAAAACACCGGGCTACCTACCGGTAGAGATGCTGAATTCGGGCGTCGTCTTAAGACCCAAGAGGGGGAGGTGGAATAAATACACGCCCTTCCGTTCAAAAACACCTGTCTATAGAGGGTCTCTCTCTCTCTCTCTCTCTCTCGCTCAGGGATTTTGAAAAGAAAACCGTTAAACTATATCATGGCTAAATTTAGCAATGAGCGATAGGATTCCCCACATTACAGGTCGGGTGAAACATTTTGCACATCACCTGCCGGATGTCATTACACGAACTTCTGCCGACAAATTTTTGACGGTTGAATTCTGGACAATAATCCTGTGGAGAAGCGAGCAATCGATCCATAAAAAGCACCCAATACCAGTCGCCAAATCAGGTCAACCGTTACTTCGGCTAACCATCATTATGGATAAAAAAAAAATTAAGGGTCAATCATCACTTTGGCTAACCATCATTGTGGATAAAACATTAAGGATCAACCGTCACTTCGGCTAACCATCATTATGGATAAAAATTAAGGATCAACCGTCACTTTGGCTAACCATCATTGTGGATAGAAATTAAGGATCAACCGTCACTTTGGCTATCCATTATAGATAAAATTAAGGATCAACCGTCACTTTGGCTAACCATCATTATGGATCCAATTACGGGTCAACCGTTACTTTGTCTAACAATCATTATAGATAAAAAAAAATTAAGGGTCTAACCATTATTATGAATAAATTAAGGGTCATCTGTCACGTTGGTTAGCCTTCATTATGGATCACATTAAGGGTCAACCATTACTTTGGCTAACCATCCTGGATAAAATTACAAGTCAACCGTTACTTTGGCTTACCATCATTACGTATAAAATTAAGAGTCAACCGTCACTTTGGCTAACCATCACCATGGACTTGCATATCTTTTTCGTACTTGCAGATTGGTAGATAATAACTACAGACGTTTTCTCACAACTATACTGTAAACAAAGTGTTTTTATATCACGTCGTTATAAAACGGCAAATAGTACAAAAATTTAAGTTTTTTATGAATTAACTTTAAAGTTGTAATAACATAAAGTCGGATAGTTCAGTGTACACACAAGAAGTTAAAGTATTGATAGTCACGATATTAGTCCCAATAACTGTAACTGGGTCATTCAATTATAAAATGTAGGTGAGATAAGCCACTGAGTATAGAATAGAATAGAATATACTAGAATTCAGGAATGAAGTTCCTCGTTGGACGAATGGTTTACCGATTCGGTGGTCCCGAATTCGATTCCCCGCTCTGCCAACGTGGAGTCAGAAACATTTGTTTCTGGCGATTAAAAATGAATTTCTCGATATAATGCGGTTCGGATCCCACAATAAGCTGTACGTCCCGTTGCTAGGTAACAAATTGGTTCCTAGCCACGTACAAATATCTAATCCTTCGGGCCAGCCCTAGGAGAGCTGTTTATCAGCTCAGTGGTCTGGTTAAACTAAGATAAACTTAAATTTAACTAGAATTTAGGCCAAAGGTCAATCAGCGCTGAAACGGAAATTAACAGCAGAAGGTTTGAAAGGTGTAACAGAAGGAAAACCTCGCAGTTTCACTGTGAGTAATTGTTATGAGAGTATGGAAATTAAGATGGAGTATGAACAAAGGTACAGTAAAAGGAAGGAAAGGAGTTCCATGTACGGGCCGAAGTGGCGCTGCAAAGAACTTTAAGTAATGGCTACAGTGCACGGCATGAGGACTACTGACAGCACTACCCCACGACAGGGACTAACAGAATATAACTCATATATAACTAGCATAGCTCTTTATCGTAATCTAAAACATAACCAAGACGGAAGGACGGCAAAACGAACACACTAAACACTATTATATACTCTCCCAAACCTTGTTGGGATAACAAAAGAATATTCAACCACATAGGCTGCCATACTGCCCCAGATACCAATAATCTATATTCTATAATAATAAAATTCAAGTGGACCTTGTTTGTCCGCCCCGGGTGGGGTGGAGGCGGGTACGTAGGGGATTGAGAGGGTAGGGAAAAAAAAAAAGGTTTGAAAAAGGTGTTGTGGGTAGCATTAAATATGCAGGAATTTTAGGATAAGATATTCATGATTTATTTATTAGAATGAGAATGTAAAAAAATAAATAATGTGCATGTTACATAGTACAGAAAAATAATATCTAATAAAATATATATGGCGTATTTATTTTAATTTTCATTGGTGAAACAAGGCTCTATTTGACTATAGATTTTAGCACGTTTTAATTTACGTTAAAAGTTAGGAATATAATGTTTACAACTTAAGCGTCTGAGTAAGCTGGAGGTCGGATCACGCCTCCTTCACAGATATCATTCAGCTTCGACCTAACCGACGCTAAAGCCAGTCTGTGACGAAAGCTATTAATAACGAAACAAAATGGTGACTATGGCAAACAAATCAATAAATCCGCACGAACGGAGAACTTTTACATTCTCATGCTCAATACAACAGAAAGGGACCGAAAGAGCTGTAACGTTCATTGCAGAAACCAATACAAATAACATAACTGTAATTTTGCACTGCTAACGAAAATGCCACATGCACAGCGTACTCTTGCTTGAATGAGGTCGTTATTTCTAGCAAGTGACATGCAGTCAATAACGTTGTATTAACTCTGATACAAACATAACATTGCAATCAAATCATTTGCATTATTCCAACATATACAAACCGGAAGTCTTTTGCATGGATACCGTGGGCGCTGGTCCATTCGTTGCAGCATAACAACAAGGTAGTTAACTAGCGAGAGAGTGGGGGACCCCCCACCCAGGCCGCTTGTGAGGGGGGTGGACCAACCAATACATTTTTTCAATTAGTATTAGGGCAAATGCCAGGTTGGTTAAAATTAAATGACTTAAGGTTGGTATATCTAGCAAAAATGTAAATTTACCTTTTGTTTGCAAACTCTTCCTGTAATAATACAAACCCTTGTCTTTATATATGGATACTCACTCCTTAGACAAAAAGTACCGCGTCTAAGAGATCAGGTCAGAAACCCAGATGCATAATATATGACAATGGGAAGGATGACTCCTGGAACCAGCTGTTCGTCATGGCAGAAAGCCAAGATACTGCTTATAGTGTACTGCTCGCAGATGATACCAATTTCTACACTTTATACAAATTCCACACAGTCAAAAACAGGCTTGCATTCATCACCTCGGCCAGCCAAAAACACAAGAATCAATCATCACTGACAAGAACCTGGAACACACATGTTCCAGTCCAGGACATCTTCACTGGCCATACTTCAAAGAAGAAATTTTACTCTCCAGCACACCAATCACAAGCACAACGCGTACAATCCATAAACCTGGATCATTACCTCGATCAAACACAAATGCTCCAACAAATCAGCTTCCAGTTCGGCAGCCATGATGACAGCGCAATCCAATACGTCTGCACAGCACCTCGACTGCCCCCCTTCCCCGCCCCCCCCAAAAAAGGGGGGGTTGTAAGAATAATCGAAGACAGGGACAAAAACGAGATATTCAAGGAAAATGCATACTATTATTATTATTATTATCATTATTATTATTACAGCATCTGTTAAGCTGCATGCCCCAACGGTTGATAGCGTCGCAAACCTACAATTCAATATTAATATCAGTGACAGAAGTAAGCAATGGTAACAATATACTATGAGATCGCAGTGTAGGAGCTAACAGAATTGTTCAGCAAGCTGCAATAGCATTACAGCAATAACATAAATAACAGCCCGTGTTGTGGTAAGATAAACACTAACATAAATAACAGTCCGTGTTGTGGGAAGATAAACAAGCAAAAAATGCGCCGAAGTTTCTTCGGCACACACGAGTTTTCTGTCTTTTATATTGTGCATTAGTGTTTTGCAAGGGAGGCGTATTTGACCAAGTTTTTATTACAACCGCTATTGTCACATATTATGAGGCTGTGATAATGACCTTTACACAGTTTACAGTTGTGTCCATTATTACATTGCTTGCTGCTATGACCCTGACTCAAGCAATTGAAACATCTCTGTGATAACACTTACTGGTGTTCTTTTTTTTTCGTTGAGACAGTGTCGTGTTCCGTAATGCTGTATGAGCCGCAGCCCATGAAGCTTTCAGCCACGGCCCTGTGGTACCGTGTCCTATATCGTTGCCAGACGCACGATCATGACGAACTCTAAACTTATTTAAAATAAAAACTACTCATGCTAGAGGGCTGCAATTTGGTAAGTTTGATGACTGGAGGGTGGATGATCAACGTACCAATTTGCAGCCCTCTAGCCTCAATAGTTTTTAAGATATGAGGGCGGACAGACAAAGCCATCTCAATAGCTTTCTTTTACATAAAACTAAAACGGAAAAACTATCATCGATTTCACAACGTAAATCATTTTTTCATCGAATTAATGAAGACGCTAAAAACAAAGTATAATCAAGAATCTTTTATTAGACTTTGGCTAAATAGAGCAACAATCAGGTCGCGAAGTCTCACGGCAGGCAGGTGATCATAACCTCACTGAAGAAAGGGGTCAGATCGAGGTCGACTACCGACCTTTCCTTCAGTTCCTTTTCCACCGTTGGCCAAAGAAAGAAGGGCTGCCAAAGGTCCCTTTCCGGTCTGTGAGAGAATGCGAGTCGCTCTCTTTCCTCCCGAGACATCTTATCTACTCATCTGTAAGTATAGTTACTTCCCTGATAACTACTTAAATGTGCAATGTTTAAAAGTAAGAGGTCCTGGTAAGAAGAAAAATTACCATTGTAAAATTATGTAAATACGATGAAATAACTGTAAATCTGCATTCAAGTATTTTTCCAATAAGATAAAAGACTTTATCACCAAATGTCAAGGATGTCAGACGCGAATTCGCTATTGTCTAACGCATTAAATACGTCAAACAGTTTTTTAAAAATCGCTCAACGACAGAGAACCATTAGTTAACCGAGTGTAAAGTCGCCGAACAAAGAATCTTCAGTTCACCCAGGATGACTAAAATCACCGAACAACAAAGAACCTTCAGTTAACAGGTGGTAACTCCAATTTAAAACGGGGCAACTACAATGCAAATCAAACAGAAATGCCAATAGAAAACAGAAGTCGTCCCTATATACTGTTACATCGTCACCTATTCTATACATAATTACCAGACAGATTTCGCGGTCAAAATAATAAAACAAACCTCGAGTTGACATTCCAAAACTGAGACTTCCCTACACTAGGCTAACTGGCTTTCCCACCTAAGAACATAGTCGATATTCATCTTACAATATAAGCAGTGTGTCCCTACCAGTCTCTATTCAGGAATGACTTGAGCTGAAAATAGAGCAACTCAGCAACGGCGGCATTCAAAACAGTGGACTGCCCGCCTCCCCCCACCAACCCCCGTCATTAACGCTATGACGGCTGTTCTGTTGTTGTGTCTTTGGCCAAGCTCTGTGGACGGGTCAGGGGAGTGGGAGCAGTGGTCAGGTGGGTGTTTCGTAGGATGGGGGGTTTTCCTCCTCCTCCTCCTCCTACTTGGTGGCGTTATAGGATGGAGAACGAGCCCCAACAGAAGCAAGAGACTGCACACCGTCTGTTCTTCGCCTCAGGCGTTTCCTGTCGAATTTTCCCTCACAAAACACACTCCCGAATGGCCACTTTCGATCACTCGAGCACAAACAAGATTCACTCACGGCGCGTAATCTCTCTCTCTCTCTCTCTCTCTTCTACCAAAGTCTAAGAAAATCTTGAACTTTACTTTATGCCTTAAATTATATTTTCTTGTGACAGATACGATACAACACTACCTTTTATTACCCACATACTAATATTCGAAGTTTTTTTTTTCTTTTATCCGCTAAATTTGAGTGTTAAAATAGAATTTCTCCCAAAATCTACTTGAATGGTCACAATCACAATGCGCCATATTATAATACCTGAAGACTCGTAGCTGATTAAACTGAACTGTCCGAAGTCCGCACATGATCTTCTCAAGCACATTCCAGGATATTTTTGCTGTCGGTTTTCAAACTTACCCATCTCTCAATTAGTTCGGTCTAGTTCTTGCCCCCCTACAGAAAATTACTTGATATCATTCCTAATAACTATATTGTACCTCCCTGCATGTCTGCCTACTTGGACTATCTGCTCAGGTCTCGCTTTGTTGCTCATGACACCAGTCAATGTAAGACTTCTTGTACTGGCACAATGAGTAGCTAGGCCAATAATCCCTTGCCTTTGCCCCCCAAAAAAACCCCAGCTTACGCATTTCACCAGAATCACTGGGGCGCAACGGTATTCAACTTCCAAGAGCCTGGGGCTCCGCCTTTTAGTGTCATCCAACCGGCCTCTTGGGCCACCATCCTGGCGAAATTCATGCAACACAGGGAGGAGATGAATATGAACAAGAGGGAAGCAACAGTATTAAGATAAGGGACGGAAGGAGAAACAAACGCCATGAGAACGAGGGAGGCAAACAAGGAAAAACAAAAGGGGAAATGGATAGTGACGAAGTGGAGAGAGACAGAGTAAGAGGAAGAGCGGTGACTAGACTAAGCTCAAGAGGAGGAAGGAGAGGGAAGTTTATTATCAGTGGCCGATGCTCCGGGAAACCACCACCTTAAAAACAGCAGAAAAGAAGCCTTCTTTCTCAGTGACTTCATAAAAAAAAAAAAAATTTTAAGAGTTCCTTGGAAACTAAGACTATATGTAATACACTCTAAGCAACATGCACCAGTTTCACCAAACACGATAAAGGGGGTGATGGGTAAGAGAGAGAGAGAGAGAGAGAGAGCAAGCACGTTTTACCACCCATGAAAAAGGGGGCGGGGGTGATGGGACAGGTAATCCAGAGAGAGGAGAGAGAGAGAGAGAGAGAGAGAGAGAGAGAGAGAGAGAGATTGTTAACTGGTGATCAGTTCTACCTCCCCTGGGTAGGGGATGACCTGGTCAAGGCCCTCCCTGTGTGGACTTCAGATACTAATACTTGCAATTACTGAAAGGAATGATGTTGGATCTACCTTCGGAACGGAGTATACGGCGCTAGACCGAGTCTGAATTGTGTCCGGTACTACTGTCGTCAAAATGACCAAGTGAACTACGAAAGACGTATCATACACATGCATGGCCTCCACCCATAAGCTAGGTTGCACAGGTGCTGCAAAAATTTTCAACATGGCCGTAATGTATCCGCTCAGGCTGATAGCCCCAACCTAAAATTAAAATTATAGTAGGAATTGAAGAACTTTCAAAACAAACATAAAATATTAAATAATCAGACAAGAAAAAGTCAAACCACCTCAACAAAAGGAAAATATTAACTAATAAAAAAATTCTGTTAAAATCCTTTACGTTTTCAACTTTTTGCCTTCTAAGATTTTATTACACGGCTAAGGATTAAAGTGCGCGTTACTCAGTCTTACTAAACGGTCAGTTTTTTTCTTTCTTTCTTTTTATAAACCAGTTGCTGCCTTTGATTCAGTAACATCTTGCAGATAAGTTATTAATATTTTGGGCGTCAGATAGCAGGATGCAATCAGGAACCATAAGGAACATTACAAAAGTTCCCATACGTAGATAAGATAATGATGAAGAGGATAAGATAGGTTGGGCATGTCCTTTGCTCAACTCCTGGGAAAGCGGTACGAAATAGTGGTAGCTGGGTTCCCGTGGGCACCACAAGAGTTGGAACACACACACCTACCTGGATGAGAACTAAGAGGAGGGAGGCTGGAAATAAGTGGAGATTCGTGGAAGATAAAGCACAGGAAGAAATGAGTGGCAGATATTTACAGAAGATATATATACTACACACACACACACACACACACACATATATATATTATATATATAGAAATATCCATTTAGTATATATATATATATATATATATAAAACAAGGTTCACATCTCAAGCCACTTTAGTACAGTATACATATATATAATATATATAGTATATACTGTAGTAAAGTGGCTTGAGATGTAAACCTTGTTATTTTCAAAACCTCTTTCGGAATGAGGTTCTAGTTCCTGCCTACATCTCTCGAGTTATGATCCCCTAAAACTCTTTGGGTACCCAATACAAAATTCTGATGCAACAAAAACACTACGAGATTCAACTTTATTTGCTTAAAGAACTCTAAATACCAGAGAATCAAACCTGGGACCAAATGCTAAGGGGGTATCAAGTATCTGAGCCCTTAGTCTAAGCGGGCTCTTAGGCCAAGCATGGTTTCGAAGCATGGTACCGGAGCTGCGCTCTAAAAGTGCTCGTGTAAAAATGATAATATTGTTGACTTGGGTACATATGTTTATGAAGTTCTTCATATTTATGAGTAATGTGCGGCTTTGTCTTCTGTTTTGTGTTTTTCTTCAAATAAACTTCATTTTTTTCAAGCATTATGTGTCTTGGGACTTGATGCTGGATGGTGATGTGACTACGTTTTTTCTCTGTAGTAAGTCCCTTTTTTCGTTTTTTATTGTCTTATGGGCTTAAGTCATTTGCGCTTGAAGTTGTATTTTTCTTGATGTTGTATTTTTCTTTGTAGGCCATGTACTTCCAAGAACAGAAGAGATTACTGTCCACTTTGTTTATTTTGTATTATGTCTCTTTGTGGACAAATTTGCACTAATAATTGTATATTTTTTGTCAATAAAATAACTAACTAGACAGAAACGCTGAACCACCTACACTTCCTGGGCAGCTACGAGCGAGCTGAGTATTTGCGTGCTTCGCTACCATAACTCGACACTGATCGCCAGAACCATAATTGTCCACGTATCGTGAGTAAGAGCCTTAAGTCTAGACGGGATAGAAATATCCAGCTGCCTCACACACTAACATTTGCAAACTAGATCACAAATACCTATGACAAATTCACGATAAAAACGCAAATTCAAACAGAGAGAGAGAGAGAGAGAGAGAGAGAGAGAGAGATAACAATCCACTATTACAAAGATCCTTAGTTGATCGTTCTGCCGTCATGACATAACTTTCAAAACTAAAACATGCTTTCTAGTATCGATCGCCTCCCCAACCCCTTCCCCTGGCGATCACGAATAGGCCAACCCTACCCCCGTCATCACATGAAAAGGGTAGTGAACCCATTCGTTACATTCCTTTGCACATTTCAAACCCTCTCCCTCCCGCCCCCCCAACACACACCTTTTCTCATTCTCACGAGCAGCTAAGTCGTTCCCAGGCCAACACCACTCACAGGCGTTAGTGTAAGTTACCTTACTTTTCTGTGGTGAAATTACTGGCGTGCGTGATATTCCGACCAGCACCGTGGCTCCCTACAATGAATATCGCGTGTGCACTGATTAGACTGCATTGAATTCCGGAATACTAAGCCTCTAACCAGTACAGAATCCAGTGCAGTCACGTGATAAAAAACATTAACAATAATAAAATTATTAGAATGCACAGCGCCTTGCACGGACATTGTGCAAGCTAAGATTTATCTGTAAGTAGGCTAAGTGAATTTCCAAGTGAATTTCCATTACTGGAGAGAAACCGCTGTCAAACCAAGACAACAATGCGTAAATATTCATACACACACATATATATATAATATATATATATATATATATATATATATATATATATATATATATATATATATATATATATAGATATATACAATCGTGTGTGTGCTTGCTTGCTTTCTCCCTCACAGGAGATGGCTTCTAAAAAGAGACAATCATCACTGCATACATTCACACTCCAAACAGCTGAACCGTAGATAAGCCCCTATGTGCAGAAAACTGCAGCAAACAAAATACACAGAAGCATATAATATATATATATATATATATATATATATATATATATATATATAGATATAGGTATATGGGTATATAGGTATATGAGCAGCGGGTTGGTCTAGCCTTCACGCGAGACACCACTCACCTGAATGGCGGCTACTTTCTGACTGCCAAACAATTCTCCATTACAAGTTGATTTAACACTGCGACCAGATGAGGATGACCTTTAACCCTACCAATAAAAACAATGCATTACGATCAATAATAGATCTTCTAACCTATCAACCATTACCATAGTTCTCCCACTCATCTCTGAGTCTAGTCCAGGTTTATAGAACCGGTAACAATTTCAAAAGAATTAGCAAGCCGGACAACCGCTCCGAAGAAGAGTTGGGGGGGGATTCCACTGGAAAAAAATTGGCCAAGCTCGTCGTCCATATAAACCATCTCATATTTCGATCAGTTCCTGATTCGTGAATATTTCCCCCCAAACTCGAAAATACCCACGTTCACTATGCTCCACCATAAATATCCACTTGTTCACAATAGTTGCATCATAAATAAGCACGTTGTTCACAACGCTGCATCATATTCACAATGCTGCACCATAAATTTATCCATATTGTTCACAATCTGCATCGTAAATATCCGCATTGTTAACAATACTGCACCATAAATATCCACACTGTTAACAATAATGCACCATAAATATACGTTACTCACAATGCTGCACCATAAATATCCATGGTATTCACATGTTGCTCCATAAATATCCACATTATTCACAGTGCTGCCCAGTAAATATCAAAGTTGTTAAAATGCTGCACCATAAATATCCACATAATTCACAATGCTGCACCATAAATATCCACAATGCTGCACCAGAAATATCCAAATTATTCACAATGTTCACCATAAATATCGATATTATTCACAATGATGCACCAAAAAGCATCCACGTTACTCCCAATGCTACACCATAAATATCCACGTTATTCACAATGGTGTACTACATAAAAATATACGGTGTATATATATGTATGTAGTATATATATATAGATATATATATATATATATATATATATATATATATATAGATATATATATATATATATATATAGTCTCAACCTGGTCGAAATTCCACCAACTCATATTCCCAGATTTCCGGCGGAAGCTGAATGGCGCCTCCTCCCACCTCTCTCCTCTCCCTTCCCCTCTCCATCCTCACCCATCTCCTCTCATTCCTTCCTCCCGTATCGGTGGTGAGTCAGCCGATGGTTCACTGTACTTCCTTCCGTCCCAATGCAGCAGCCTCACACGATCGATAAAAAATCAAATGAGAAAAGTCTAAAAATGGCGCAAAAAAATTTATATTAATTACCGTCACCATATTGTACTCAAGCATAACGCATGCATTCATTTAAGGACTGAAAGGATAATGCATATATTTTAATGAATGACTTATGGATTTTAGGCTCGATAAAATATCAAATGAGAAAAGTTTAAAAAGTATCAAGTTATATCATTATTAGTTACCGTCACAATATCGTACTCAAACATAACGCATACATTAGTTTAACGATTGAAAGCATAATGCATATATTTTAATGATTGACTGATTTATCGAATCAAGGCATACATGCCAAGCCAAGCCCTGGGGAAACTATGGTATTTCAGCTCTTGAAATCAAACTTTAATTTAGCTCGATTTCATCAAAACTATATAAATTAAGATTAAACGTGACAAAAATAATATACGGTTTTTCATAAGAATTTTAAAAAACTAAAATCTGATATACATTATTTTAATCTGGTTTCTTAGCAGGATCCATCTTCATATTTTTTTCGCATATTTCTAAACAAAGGAAAATGATTATGTTGGTTATTACATAGATTTAATATCGTTACCATATCAAACTCAAGCACGATGCGTAAATTATTTTAAGGTGATTTATTATAATACACCTATATTATTGCTTAGCAAATTTCTAAGAAAAGAAAAATTACTGTTATGTTCGTTTATGGGACTATCAGGAACACAACCAAATCTTTGAAAACTTAACCATAGTTGTATCTGTCCCATGCCAAACTAGAAAGGAGATGCATTAACTACCGAGGGGGGTAACTTCCCTCTTAAGCAAGTATTTCAAAAGGTAAATATTGTTCCAAAGTGCACTCTTAGCCTGCCAATAGATCTGAGGCTATGGCAAGTGAGAAAATCAAGGCCGGGACTTGTATCCGAATTGGAATCGGAATATAGAGAGTTTAGGCCAAAGGCCAAACACTAGAACCTATGAGGTCATAATGCGTTGTAAAGGAAAATGAGAGTAGGTACGTTTGAAAGCCGTAACAGGAGGAAAATCTCAAAGCAGCTGCACAATGAAATCATTGTTAGGAGAGGGTAGATAGCAAGATGGGAGAAAGATAATACAAGGGACGGGGACTTGTATCCTGCCTCCGAATTCTGGAAAATTGGCTACCTGATGTTAATTAAGTTTGCGAAGACAAAACGCCTAAGAGCATCAAGAGACGAGTTCTTGTGATAACGTCTTAACTTTCATAAAATTACCATAACCGCCCCACGAAGAGAGCGTGCAAGTACTACTTTCCTTTCTCGTAATCATAACGGAAAATGGCCCCGAAATTACACGAAAACACTTTCGCATGTACAAAAACCTTCTATTGCACATCTTTTTTTATAGGTTACGTCATGTACCTTATCGTGCGCGGACAAAAACACCCCCTCACACACCCAATATATATATATATATATATATATATATATATATATATATATATATGATATATATAAATACATATAGTACATACTCACAGAAATGTCTAATTGTAGGTGCTACAGGTGGACGAGCAGTTAAGATACTCGCTCTTCAACTCGCATTTACTTAACACCTTTTGAAATAACAGCCAGTTTACATACGGTAATTACATGCATAATTTCTTTGAAGGAACAGCACTCTTAGCTTTCATAAAATCAGCTTTGCTGACATCTTGGGTGGAAAGGAAATGAATGGTGAAGACATATCTCACTGAGAACTTCTTAACTAGCTGGAGCTGTGATCTACAGAACTGTACGAAAATAGTCTGAACCATCTGGCAACAACTGAAGGTAAGCCGAAGAAAATGTATTGTGACACAGGTACTGTCAATATTGTTAATGTGTATAAGCAATTTATCCAGCTTACTGAGTAATTGTACGTAAAATATGAATTCAGGCTTTAAAAATATTTGTATGAATTGTTAATTTATCGATATGAATGGAAGTACAGTAAGAGCAATGAAAAGGGGGTTTCAGCTAGGGACAGAAGGAACGCTGCAATGACCCTCAAGCAATACCTACGGTGCAACACACTAACCCCCCCTATGGAGCTCATCTTCTAGAACCGATTCTAGCATGCCTACCCATGTAGGAACTGCTGTATACTGCCAAAATCCGCAGGCAGAACTTCCGGTTGAAGTCTTATGCCTCCCCCTGTGGGAACTGCTGTATATATTGCCCTGATTAGCAGGCAGAACTTTCGGTTGAAATCTTCTGCCTCCCCATGTAGGAACTGTTGTAAATTGCCCTGAACAGCAGGTAGAAGAACTTCTGGTTGAAGTCTTATGCCTTCCCATGCTGGAACTGCTGCATATATTGCCCTGTTCAGCAGGCAGAACTTCTGGTTGAAGTCTTATGCCTTCCCATGCTGGAACTGCTGCATATATTGCCCTGTTCAGCGTCAGAACTTCTGGTTGAAGTCTTATGCCTCCCCATGTAGGAACTGTTGTAAATTGCCCTGAAGAGCAGGCAGAACTTTTGGTTGAAATCTTATGCTTCCCCCTCTGGGAACTGCTGTATAAATTGCCCTGATCAGCAGGCAGAACTTTTGGTTAAAGTCTTATGCTTCCCCCTGTGGGAACTGCTGTATATATTGCCCTGATCAGCAGGCAGAACTTTTGGTTGAAGTCTTATGTCTTCCCATGTAGGAACTGCTGTATATATAGCCCTGATCAGCAGGCAGAACTTTCGGTTGAAGTCTTATGGCTCCCCCTGTGGAAACTGCTGTATATATTGCCCTGGTCAGCAGGCAGAGCTTTTGGTTGAAATCTTGTGCCTTCCCATGACGGAAATGTTGTATATATTGCCCTGATCAGCAGGCAGAGCTTTTGGTTAAAGTCTTGTGACTTCTCATGTAGGAAATGTTGTATATATTGCCCTGATCAGCAGGCAGAGCTTTTGGTTGAAGTCTTGTGCCTTACCATGTAGGAACTGCTGTATATTGCCCAGATCAGCAGGCAGAACTTTCGATTCAAGTCTCTTGAACAACTAGTGTGGTAGTCCTTGGCCGCCTCAGTCATGCTTTCCAGAGCCTGTGTGATCAATGGCCTTGAGATCTAGTCGACTCTGCTTCTCAAACCTGACAGTTATGGTGGCATGGACTTCAATGGGATCTTTCCAGCTTTTTTTTTTTTTTTTCTAAACGATTTGCGATTTCATTGCTTCTGTGATTACCACTGTTTTGTGAAAGTTAGTGTAACCTTCAAGTTTTTCTTGTTTGGTGTTTCAGAAGCATTGCTGCATTACCTTTATATTTATTGTATTTATATATACATACATATATATACTATATTAAAAAATACAATCACCAGATCAGCTAAATTGTCACTAATCTCTGAATAAGTCAAGTGCGTATTTCCAGAAAGTACGAATCTGTCAAAGCAAGTACATAAAACGTAACCAGCGTCATAGGTTACCTCTACCTCGGCGCCTCGTGATCTAAACCTACCCACCCCCCATGAATAAATTAATAAGTCATCTTGCAGCAGTTCCATCAAACTGACAACAAAAATGACGAATAAAAACAAACATACTCGTTAATGAAGTTCTAATGATCTTACTGATATTGAAAAGCCATCAGTTAATGAAGTTTTCATGATCTTATTGAGATTGATATTGAAAAGCCATCATCTGAGAGCGATGAGATTATTTAACAGTGGTTCTCAACTGGGTGGGGGGTGTGTTCCCCCTAAAAAGGAATTTCAAGATTTCAGCGGATGAATTGTGAACCACAGATTGGCTGGCAGGTTCAAACTAGCTCTTGGACCACACAAAACGCAGTGTGCATCGATCCGCACTACTGAGTGAGAGGTCATGCTGGCTGGGCTTGCTATCCGCTGGCTTGTATATTTGTTAGTATTTAGTTGTATATTATTTGGAATGCACCTTTTGGGGGCAGACAATTTTGGAAAATGGGGGGAGAGGGTAAGATGTTCTGACATATGGTGAAAGGATGCATGGGGCAAAAAAGGTTGAGTCAGGCACTTCTCGATGAGAAAAGTTGTTAAGAGTTGCGAAGTGTCACGGGCGGGGGAAGGATTGGGTGGGGGAAGTATCATATACTAGTCTTCTGCTGAACCATGAAGCCAGTTGATAAGTGGAGGACACTGAACTTAAAATAAAGTGGCCCGTTTGAGCTGGAAATTAATGTTAGTTATGACGGGCGGAAACGATCAAGTTGCTTTCGCTCTCCTTTTCTGCTGTTCATGGACCAGGACAACTTTAGAAGTTGAATTAGAAACCTAATGTAGTGTATCGCAATTAATTTCGTCAATATAAAAAAGTCCGAGCAAGCACTTGTTCTGTTTATTAACCCGGTATGCATCTACATACGTGTCACTCCCAAGGTACTAGTACTAAAGGTCTCGTAGACCTTGCTAGTACTAGGCATGGCGGAAGCTCAATGGGACGCCGTGTTTAGTACTAGCCCCTCGGGGATCAAAGACATTGTTTATTAATATATATAGAAATCGGTGTATATAATAATTTGATCGCCAAGGGGCTACTACCAAACACGGTGTCTCCCTGAGCTTTCGCCAAGTTTAGTACCAGCGCCTTGGAGGTGACGCGTACGTGATTACATACCGGATTAATACCCTTGCTCTGTTAACACGTTAACTGTAGCAAGAGGCCTGACCGTCCTTTTCCTTAGTCTGTGATAACCTGCACCCCCATTCCACCTCTCTCTCTCTCAGCCGTATCTGAATGTGAAATAATGGCAGAGAGCAGTTGCAGCTTCTGAACAAAGAGCATATTATCTCTGTCTCAACCTCCCGAACAAACTACTTCACTCCACATGCGCGAACGACAATTACCCCGCGATCACTGCGCATAACGAACGTTTCCACACACGCCCACACACGAGCTAAAGGTCTCCACCCACGAAGAACACCCGCACACCCACCGTAATGCGTGGGCGTCCTCATCCGTGACTTAACACCCAAAAATCACAAGATGGATCGAAAATGGTACAGACTCATCATCTTATGGAGAGAGAGAGAGAGAGAGAGAGACTGATTGTAGCTACTAACACTGACGTCACAACACCCAGGGCATTGACGCCGTAATATAAAAAACGGAACATTAAAAAAATACATAACTTTCATATACAGCACGAGAGAGCGAGCGATAAGATTGTTTATGAGAACTTCAATGTCATTTAAACAATTTCCTCTCCATCCAATAAAACCTTTCTAGATCAAAGTTGATTGTTTGTGTGTGACAGGACTCAGCCTAGGCTTCCTTTTTTAATCTCATGAAAATAACTTCATACGAGTCGTCTCGAGGTGGACGTTCACGCGAAATAAAAGGTCACTAAGATTTTAACACATTAAATAAAGCTTGCAACTGCACCCCATTTCTGGTGCAGATATGCACCGAGACTGCAAATGGCGCAACGTGAAGTGAGAGGGGAAATTAAGTTCGATTCTCAACTACCGGCCATATTTCTAACCCTGAGAAAACCGAACAAAAACTAGGACTAGACTTAATTAAACAAACACACGCAATATAATATATATTATTATTTATATGTTTAATAAATATATATCTATATATCTATATATATATATAATTAATATTATATATAATATAAATTATATATATATATATATATATATATATACATATAATAATATACATACACAATATACAACACATACACAATATACAACACACACTATTATTATATACACAATTTGCTTGAAATCACCAGAACACGTGAAGTACGGAAACAACTCTACCACGAATCCTGGCTTAATTACCGCAACACATAAAACTAAGAACAAAATACTAAATAGCAACGCACTAAGAATTTTATTTAAAAGATAAGACTACGCTGCCCCCATTTTTAAGCTCCTGCAAACTACAGTCAGCGTAGGCTACACAAGTAAGTGGAGACCAGTAATTCATTTTCTTAAAATTTTCTTCACACACCTCCCATCTTTTGACCAACAGCAAACACTTGGCTGTAGTACTCACATGTGGTTCATGACGTCATACAGAAAGACGCCATCCGCCAAGGCAGCATAGGTCAGGCCGCCTCCGCCGTCGCTTTCGAAAGTCCGTACCTGGGAGAGAAAGAGTGAGAGAAGGTGAGTTTTATTATCATAGTTTTCTGCGAGATCTGTACATAGCTACCTAACTGTCAAAATAACAACAGCCAAAATCCCCCTAACCAAGCCCGGTACATAAGGCAGCACGAACCTTTTTAATTAGTTCTGTGAATTAAAACTATTGAGATGGCAACTTGTCTGTCCGTCCGCACTTCTTCTGTTCGCCCTTAGTCTTGAAAACCACTGAGACTAAAGGGATGCAACTTGAAACTGTTGTTTAACCACGCTCCAATCATCAACATTCCAAATTGCAGCCCTCTAGCCTCAGTATTTTTATTTTATTAAAGGTTAAATTTAACCATTATAGTGCGTCTGCACAGGTCACCACCGGGCGTGGCTGAGAGTTTCATACATCATACATGCTGTACATGAAACTCGATTGAGCCGAAGACACTGCGGAGCATTTTTTACTTTTTTCTTCTTTTTTGGACGACAAAGACCATCACCCAACCAAAACAAACGCTTTTTTAAGGGAAATTGTTTCTTATCTTCTAATAAATAAATAAAAAAATAATGAGGAAATAATGCATGTGATAGTCCACTGCTCGTTCCAGTTAATGCCAACCGTTTAACGTGATAGTGATACGAGAGAGAGAGAGAGAGAGAGAGAGAGAGAGAGAGAGAGAGAGAGAATTGTAGTTACGAGAGTGGAACAACATGAGTGGAAAGATCTGCTATAATTTCTTCATTAACTGCTCCCTCACGCAGTTAGCTCTTGGCAAGAAAAAAAAAATGCCTTTCTCAATGAAGAGCACCTTTAACACATGGACCGAGTGGCCGATAGCTTCTCTAAAAGCTCCAAGGGGGCTGTCGTCTTCATTGGGAGCTTCCTACCGCCACGGTCTAGCTAGACCGTGCCTACCCCTAGCCAAAAGCTGGGACCAAAATGACTTAACCAGTTCGAGTTTCTAGCCTACCTATTATATATAGATTTTGTGTTCAAGACCACAGCGTTATTCACTTCTAGTTTGAGAATCCTACATCAAAGCACAGGTACAGCAGTGGCAAACGGGAAGGATTTTAAAATTAAAATATGAATCCAAATAAACCAGGACATTAAAATACAAGTAAACTGGAGCCACACGTCAAGAGACGAAAAAAATAATAATAAAAAAACTAGTTCTCAACGCATAATTTTCCCAAGGATTACAATATTAGCCGCTATTTCCCGTCCCACTACCACCCACGTCTGTAATGATGAAATGCTGTTGGACATTTACGAAAAGTATTGAAATGTAATCTGGTACAGCAAAGACATACATATTTGGAGAGAGAGAGAGAGAGAGAGAGAGAGAGAGAGAGAGAGAGAGAGAGAGAGAGAGAGAGAGAGAGAGCATGTATGTATAAACATGGAAAAATAAATATCCCACACGCCACTGCCCTCGAATGGATTCCATCCACTTGGAGAGAGCCAACGAAAGAGCGCCCCCCCCCCCCCCCCCACAAAGAAAGAAAGAAAAAACACAACTACCCCAGTTAACACCAAGCCCATTTACATAAGGGCATGTACTCTGTAACCCACATACTATACACTACTGAGAATGACATACGCAGACCAAATAGCTACAATACCATTACCGGTATATCATCCACTTAAACACCGTTGATAAGAGTACTGATGACATGTTTATGCCACATGCTGTTAATATCGGGAGGCAAGGGGCAATTTAACACCAAAATGAGCGTTACTAAATACAATTCAACGAGACAATAGCATACATATGAGAAAATCAGTACAAAAATACACAATACAATACGTAGTCTTCCATATCCCCTAAAACTTTGCATATACAAATACTAATCAATGAAAATATCAATCGATATGGGTGAAAGTTTTCTTGGCCTTTTCATCGTCCTCCATCAATAAAAGAATAAAAAAATAAAAACTCATCAAACATCACTTATGATTAACCGGGTTGCTCAGCTGAAAGATGAATCAACAAATTCAACGGAGAACGAAGGACTTTCACTCCCACCGAGCTTTAAAATATATCATTATCATTATCGACTTACCTATATGACACCGATTACGATACCGTTACTACATCAGAGTCATAATTATATGATTGCACTAATAAAATAAAAGATTTTGGCCTCAATCGATTTCGTTTTTCGGTTGTTACTGAGTAACTATCACTTCATTCGTGCCTTGCGACTAATGTAGATTAAGCAACCAATATTTTCCCAAGTTTTTACCCTATAGACACCCTCTCTCTTGTATCTTACAACACCGTCTTCTACGTCTTGATTACATTCAGCATTCTCTAATTTCATTCACACTGTGTCAACAACTGACAGCTGAGACTATTGTGAATTAAGACAATAGCAACATAATAAACAACGTTGAGCTAAAATGGCCTTCCCCGCGGTTCGACAGCACGTGTGTATAAGTGTGTGTGTGCGTGTGTTGAAACACTCATGACAGAGGGACAGGCATGGAAAAAACTGTTTCTAAAGTTAGGACGAAAATAGAACCAAACTACTAGTACCACAGGCTATATGGTCCTGGAAATGACAGTGAGGCAATGCGGATGATGCCAAGGATGTCAAAACATGGCATGTTCTGGTATGTAGACATTAAAGTGACTGATGGCTTGTTGAGAAAGAGAATGGACAGCTAAATACTGGAATTATCAACTGAATCACGAATTGAGTTTGTTATTCCTAATATTTGCAGATGACACTACACTGATTTAGGTGGACAGTAATGGGCCCGGTCTATACCCGGTCTAGACCGTGGTAATGGAAAATTGCAGAAATAACCGAAGGTCGTTGAAATATTAGCCTACGTGAACTGGAGTAAATGTATGAGGTTAATTTGAAACCACAAAATGTAATAAAGAATATGTAAATGGCTTGTAGAATGGACACATAATGGATGATCGAAAGATAAGGTTAATTTGAAACCACAAAATGTAATAAAGAATATGTAAATGGCTTGTAGAATGGACACATAATGGATGATCGAAAGATAAGAGTAAATGAAACAAGATAACCAACGAGTTACAGGATTGGTGAAACAAGATAACATGTAGTCACTAAATAAGTTAAACAAGGAGTGTCCCCATATATGTTCAAGATTAAAAAACCAAGGTGGGAGTGTATGAAGGCTGAAAGCATTGTTTGGGAAGTGATATGCACAGGCTGATTGTAAACGAAAGAAATAAAAGCTGAAGCTGGTCAACGGGTGAATGTTAAGATAGGTATAAAAAGTGGTAGAATGGTTTGGTTAATTAAGTGAAAATAGGATTTCATGTGTTAGGAGATGACTTGCTACGTGAAAAAAAACATTCTTAAGGTTATTTTCGTATGTTAGGAGACGGGAATGGAAGTAAACAGGTTGTATGCTGCTGATGGCGCGCGCGCACACACACACACACATATATATATTATATATAATTTATATAATTTCCACATGTTTACTCATAAATATTTACATTTTTATTTTACTCGAGCACTTTCAGGACCTATAGGGCCTTAAGTACTCGAGTGTTGAGTAAAAATAAAATTTAGATATTTATAAGTAGACACGTTATACACAGCAATTTCGTGGGTTTCTTTTTCAATTGTTTTTAATTGTATTTCGTTTTTTTTAATGGTACTAATACGTAGGATTGAATACACTAGGTAAGTCTATAGAATGTTTCTCTGCTTACCTAGGTACATTAACCAAATTAGGATATATGACATGTATACTGCATTGGGCTATAGTAGTCACCCTTTTCAATGTTTTTCAGTCAACAAATATACTGCATTGGGCTATAGTAGTCACCCTTTTCAATGTTTTTCAGTCAACAAACTGTATTAATAAACGATACCCTCAAGGAAGCTCTGCTGTAGAATGACCCAGAGGAAAATATTCAATACAACCGATAAAATGAAAACCTAGCTATTTATATAAACTGCGTACCGTGCGTCTATTTACAGTTCAATGCAAATTCATAAATAACCCCAACACGACAGTGACTGCAAAGTCTTTGCCCCCAAAGCCAATCACTGACTGATCATTCAGATCAAAGCTACTGACACTTTATACTACCTAGGTCTTGTTCGTTCCAAAACTCAATTATAAAATAAAGTACCTTTTCTCAGGGTTACTAAAATAGTAGTATTCCATTCTAGCCAATTCAGACAGTACTTAGCTTAAGCTCGTTAATTTTGAATGATTCCGGTTTAAGGCCTTGCAAGCCACTCATTCTTCAGTTTCTTAAGATTAAATTTGGTGATACGTACCCATGTCACCAGGGCCCCATTCATAAACTCCTCTATAGGATCCGACGATGCCATGTTGACCGACGGTTCCCCTAAAAGATTTCAGACCCAAAATTCACCGTCACAACACATACATCACATCACTATAAGGCCTCTCTCGGCCTCACCCTCCTCGAATTATAGGACACAATCTAAGGAACACGAACGAAATAATTAAAATATAAAACCAATTCACTTTCACATTTTCATTTACTTGTCACAGTAAATGGGGCGCGTAGTTCAACGTCCGAACGAACTATTGACACTAAATTGTGAGGAAACTAAACGCGCGAATCACGACTGCATGGTTGCTGCCAGCGGAAAACGTCTTGTACTGCATTTTTCGTTTATTCATGAATCAGAAGCTCTTGTTTTTCGAAAGTTTAATGAACGTATTATTAAAATTGAAATGCAGAAAGGGCGATTTGATGTACCATGTTATACCGATTTATTGGAATTTCATCGTAAGTCAACTAGCCACGGAGAAAGCAATAACAAGGTGGCATGCCAGACGTACACATTTATTCCCTCCAAAATTAAATAACATTGATTTCAACCTTTTGTTATGATGAAGCGTTCCACGCTGTTTCATAGATGTGAGACTGCTATTAGAATCTGAGAAAAAAACTGTCGTGATGGGAAATGGTTTTCGGAATTCGAATATATCAATAGTTTGAAAATCCTCACGACAAAGGCAGGCAAGTGTACAAAATTCTCCGGGTAGACGCTATGACCACCCGACAGGTGACATTCACGTTAGAATTTTATATTTATGCTGTCTAGTAACCGATAAGTAAAGCCGGATGTATTCTGCAGTAACCGACGGCTTGGATTTTCATGAGCGACTTACATTTTTCAATTATTTTATTAGGGTTTACCATTATTAGTTTAAGGAAATATTTAGTGAGAGAGAAAAAAGTGAATATCATGCAACCACATATACTTTATGACCGAGAGAACTCGCATGCTTTATCTCACGGCCGCTGATGTTTGATGGAAGGTACTTAATTACTACATTAACCTCTTTTCTATTCTCACACAGCTGAGGTGCTCTGAGGGACCTACAGAGCCTTGCGTCCTATGCAGGTGTGTGCAGTGACATTCGAGAATTCATACTACATGCTCAATATTTATTTTTCAATCCACAGTGTTTAACATTCAGAAAATAAGTCTTTAGTTGTCCCTTGAAAAGTACCAAGCTGGATATAGCTTGGTAGGTCATAACATATTTTAAACATTATTCTAGCTCTTGGGGGAAGTCATTGCAACTCAGATAATACAGAGGTAATCCTATTCCTCACAGACAATTGTCAATATGTTGATTGACTATCCAGTAAAGCACTTGACCGCGTTTCAGGTGAATAATCATATATGTTCAGGCATCACGATAACTTCAGAACTGGTCTGTATGAATTTGAGGTCTGACAAACAAGGCGTGATCATACCTCCAGCTCGCTCGAGGGGCGTGCTAAATTCTACGGTCAAATAGCGTATTGCTTCGCCAATGAAAAGTAAGATAAATACGGTATATTTTATTAGAAATAATTATTCTGTATTGAGTTAACATGCACATTATTTATTTTTACATAAATAATAAATCTCTATCCTTAAATTCCTGTATCTTTAACTCGACACAAAACACCTTTTTTCAGACCTTTTTAGGCTTTTCCATAGGGCGTTCCTACAACCCCGCCCCAAATAAGAAGAACAACAACAAAGTAGGTCGTAGGCTTACTCCCCGAGTAAGCAAAAAAGTGAACCTTTCAAAACCGGCATAATATTAGTAACTTTATCAGATAAGGGAAACTTGCAGTCAGAAATACAGGGATCTACAGGGTGTACATAAAGTACCATTAAAAGTATTTATTGCTTGTAATGGTACTGGGACTTTATGGACACCCTGTATGACTTTTATTTCGGGAAGGCATCAAAATTTTTCCTCTCCAACAAATTCAGAAATTTGCGTTGGATCAGTTGAACAGATTGATTAGTCTGTCCTTTTAATGTGCAAAATTAACTTATCATTTTTTGCATCATTAATTCTCAATAGTCTTCCTCCGGCATCATGGTCAGTGCTGATCTGATTCGTGGTTCCAATAAAAGTGGCATACACACACAACACACACCCACACGCGCACACACACACACGCACACACACATGCACACACACACAAATATATATTATATACATATATATATATATATATATATTATATATATATATATATATATATATATATATACTTAACATTGTCTCAAAAAAATTCAAGAAATCTCTCAGACAGTTCTTGATCAGCGGAATTATCAGGCAGTCTCTTTCTCCTCAAGATTTCCAATTCAAACATCATTAAGTAAATACACCTAATTCATATTTATCGCCACTTCTCAGATTTTCTTCTTATCATTATTGTGTATTCTTGATTCCTCTTTCTTATCAAGTAACTGTAACTTTTCTGTACTATACTGTATTCCTTTCATGACGTTTCAGTCTTTAACATTCGTTGCTTACCCTATTTACTTTTAGTTTTCTGTAAAAAGAAAACTATTGAGATGGTTTTGCCTGACCGTCCACACTTTTTTCAGTCCGCCCTCAGATCTTAAAAAAACTACTGAGGCTAGAGGGCTGCAAGTTGCTATGTTGATCATCTTCCCACCATTCATCAAACATACCACATTATATCTCTCTAGCCTCAGAAGTTTTTATTTTATTTAAGGTTAAATTTGACCCTGATCGTGCGTCTGGCAACACTATAGGACGGGACACCACTGGGACGTGGCTGAAAGTTTCATGAGCCACGGCTCATACAGTATTATGCGTTGTACAGAAAACTCGATTGCTCCGAAGAAACTTCGGCGCTTTTATTTATTTAATTATTTTATTTATTTATTTATTTATTTTTGCATCTTGTGCACTGGAAAAAGGGCGTTCTCGCCATCACCATCTGACTCACTATTAATCAATAATTTACTTGAAACAAGGTTTACACATTCCCAGACGAAGTTGTCGTACAATCCACATTATAAACCAGTGTGATTGCAATAAATCATGAGAGACGACTTCTTTATGACTTTCTGGGTCGTTTGTCCAAGTCGAAGTCCCCAGAGATATAGAATTTTGTCACTGCAGTGTCCATCTTTTCCATAGATATGCCATGTTTCTCTTTCAAACATTAACGCTTGACCTTGGAGGTCTGTAAACAACAAGAGCAAGAGATTCTCTTTTACCTCAGCACATTAAAAACTATGCTCTGTTTTTTTTTTATCTGTCCATCCGCCTGTGGTGTTTGCGCATGGTAACACTGCGTCCCGGGCTTTGAATAATATCCTATTTCGAATATTAACGGTGTAATTCGCATACAGTAAATTATTAAAAACACTTTTCAGTTGCAAATGTACACCCAGATATACTTTTATTTACCTAAAACTTACACATAACGTAACTATCTAAAGCAAGGGACGCAGTGTTACCATGTGAAAACACCACAGGCGGATGGACAGGTGGGAATAGCTGCCTTAGACCAAAAAGTCAAGTTTCTTCCCTAAACTCCCTCTTGATATATGAAAAAAAGGGTGAATAAAAGCATCATTTCAACTATTTCACAGCGGCATCAAAGTCAGTAACTATGAAGCATCTAACAACAGACTTCTCATATAATCAGCCTTGTAATTTGCAGTTTCTTATTTATCAGACAAGCTTGATGGTGTGCGTAGTGCTGGAACCCGGCGCTGCCAGTCATGTCACCTTTACCCTCCGAATCCCCTACCTACCCAGCCACCACCCGGGGCGGACAAACAAGAAAGACCAACTCGGATTTTATTACTGTAGATGACTGAATATTTACAAAAGTGCATTTTGAGATGTTAACATTTGTATCCGTGGTCATATCATGCCCATACCCAGAGTTTTTTTTTTTTTATTGGGTGGGGGGTTCTTTTTTCCAAAGCTGGACCCCTTCCTCTATAAATGTCATTGCACAAAATAGGTATATGTCATGATCCTATTATCACTCTTGTATTTCCTACTACTAAAGAATGATGTTAATGTTTTATATAAAAAAAAATTATAATAAAAATAGACTTGCCAAAATTTTTTTTTATTTATTACTTTGCAAGTACAGTTCAATGAAAAGGATAGTCACAGAAGATATGGACATCCAGAAATTTTGGTGGGGTTCGTTCGACTTCCCCGGCCCGTCCCTCGGTACAGGCCTGCATATCTGTTGCGAGTATCCTTTACACTTTACAGACTCTAAATAGTTTAGTACTTGCATTCATTCTCGAGAAGAGCGGTAGAAACAGGTCAGCGAATGGCACATGTTCGTCTATATGTTGGAGGTTCCTTCGCAAACGAGACTTTATCACCATCATCATGAATACACTTCAGTTTAGAATTTCAGGATTCACATTTTAGAATGAATAGGTAACTCCACCTACAGAAAGTTTCTTGAATAACAAGCTTTTTTCCTTTTTTTGTCAACTTTTGCATCACCGATATCGTCTTCCCCACTGAAAACATTACCAATCATTACCTTGGGTTCATTTCACGTTTTCTGTTTTTTCAACACCTACTACCGCGTAATGCAGTGATTCCCGACCTTTATACCTTCAAGGAACCCCTGAAACAATTTTTCATATTCTAGGCAACCTTGATCTACAGGCGCTGTATATATATTATATATATATATATATATATATATATATATATATATATATATATATATATATATATATATATATTTACTTAATATAAATCATATAATATCTGCCACGACTATTCGAGCTGCGTAAATTCAGATCAGCGTCATTTGCAATACATATTTATTTCAAGACTTCTTGCGGAACCCCTGATTATAGAACGAGGAACCCTAGAGTTCCGCGGAACCCTGGTTGGGAATTGCTGATGTAACGGGTCTGTAACGAATGAGTGACATTTCATAGGAGTGACATAACGATGAAGTGACAAAGAAACCAAAAATTGTAAAAGTGATTAAATTGTTAAGATTTTATATCCAAAAATACAGAACCATTGATTTATTAACATATATTCTTAATATTGGCTGGATGGTTGGATGGTTATCTCTCCTTTGAATTTATTTCTAAGGTTGCACTCCTTTGTTTTATCACTCCTATGACATGTCACTCCTTTCAACTAGATCCTCGTTGGACAAGTGGTTTATGTGATCGCCTTCCAATTCGGTAGTCGCGACTTTGACCCCCCCGCTCTGCCAACGTTGAATCAGAAGAATTTATTTTTTGTTGATTAGAAATTCATTTCTCGATATAATGTGGTTTAGATCCACAATAAGCTGTAGGTCCTGTTGCTAGGTAACCAATTGGTTCCTAGCCCTAGGAGAGCTGTTAATCAGCTCAGTGGTCTGATTAACATGTAACATATGGTCTCTGCATCATCTATACTGCCTGCACCTGCACATTTACTGCGTCATTGCCTTTAGAGGTAGACCTTATGCTCATAACTGACATATGTTCAAGAGCGATAGTAACATCGCTTTGCTCTGGGTAAGTTTACCTGAAGCCTACCTGGCTCTCATTATTAATACGAGCTTGATGGCATGCACTACACTGCGCTAGAACCCGACACTACCCATGATGCCTCTCCTACCTGCCCCACCCCGACAAACAGGTTTGCAGGATATCCTGAAGCGATCCCTGTTAGAAACATATCTGCCAAGATAGTTGCTGAGAAACTATTGGAGTTTTTCTCAAAGTTTGGTATACCAGAAATTGTACAAAGTGATAGAGGAACGAACTTTACTTCCAAGTTATTCCAGGATGTGATGAACTTATTAGGGGTGAAACAACAGTTATCAACCGCTTATCATCCAGAAACTCAAGGTGCCTTGGAAAGGTTCCACCAGACATTGAAAAGTATGCTGACAAAGTATTGCTCTGAGTCAGGAAGAGAATGGGATGTTGGTTTACCCTTAATGCTATTTGAAGTTAGGAATGCTTATCAAGAAAGCATGGGATGTTCACCTAATGAGATGATTTTTGGAAGAGAAGTGAGAGGGCCTTTGAAGATTCTTGCAGAAAATTGGGTAGAAAATAAAGAGGAAATCCAAGGAGAGTATATGAAGAACTTAATTAAGGAAAAGGTTGGAAGAGATTAGAAAATTCTCTTTAGAAAATCTGAAAATGAGTCAAGAAAAAATGAAAAGGAACTATGACAGACAGACTAAGCTAAGAAGTTTTTGTTGGTCAACAAGTGTTAGTATTTCTGCCAGTCAAGAGATTTCCCCTTACCAATAAATTTCAAGGTCCCTACAGGATAATTGAGAAGTTAAGTGATAGAACTTATGTGATTGAAACTCCAGAAAGAAGAAAACGACAGAGGAAGATACATGTGAACCTTTTGAAACCTTACTTCTCAGAAACTAGAACTGAAACTGTGTCAATAATACAGACAACTTCATCTACAGAAGACAATGACAGCTATGAATTGGGAGCTGAAAGCAAGATGAATAATTCTTCAATTTTGGAAAATTTGGAGGATAAACTGAAACATCTTAATGTTGAACAAGGTGAGGAATTGAGTGAAGTGATTAGAAGCTTCACAGAGATTTTTGCAGATGTACCCAGATGTACTAATCTGACCAAACATGAAATCAAGATCCAAGAAGATGGAAAATCGTTCAAGCAAAGAGCTTATCGCTTATCACCTTATCATCGAGATGTTCTGAAGAAAGAAGTTCAGTATTTGCTGCAACATGGATTAGCAGAACCCAGTTCAAGTCACTTCAGTTCTCCATGTGTATTAGTGAAGAAACCTGATGGCTCCTTTAGGATGTGTACTGATTATAGGAAACTGAATTCCATTAGTATGGCTGACAATTATCCCTTGCCTCTTATAGATCAGTTACTTGATAATATTGGGCAAGCCAAGTTTGTTTCCAAGATAGACTTATTGAAGGGATATTATCAGATACCCTTAGATGAAAATGCAAAGTTGCTGTCAGCTTTTATTACTCCTTTTGGATTGTATCAGTATACTGTATTGCCATTTGGTCTGATGAATGCACCAGCCACTTTTCAACGAGTGATGGATCAACTGCTAGGATCTATAGAAGGAGTAGGTGTATACCTTGATAACATAGTCATTTACTCTACAACGTGGGAAGAACATCTGCAGATCCTGAAGAAAGTTTTCAAGAAACTACAAGAGGCAGGACTAACAGTCAACCTAGAGAAGAGTGAGTTTGGGAAGGCGACTGTTCAGTACCTTGGGTTTGAAATTGGAAAAGGCCTTCTCGCTCCGGTGAATGCTAATGTGGAAGGTATCCATAAGGCTACCCCCCCTACTACTAGGAAGCAACTACAAAGATTTTTGGGCATGGCTGGATTCTATCGTTGTTTCTGTCCAAATTTCTCAGCCGTAGTAGCTCCCTTGACAGACTTAACTAGTCCCAAAGCTAAGTTTGTTTGGACTCCAGAATGTCAAGAATCCTTTGAGAAGGTAAAAGCCATTTTAACTTCAAGACCCGTGCTTCAAGCTCCAGACTTTAATAAGAAATTTGTGATACAAGTTGATGCCTCTGATTGCGGAATTGGAGCTGTTCTACTTCAAGAAGATGAAAATAACCTTCTACACCCTGTGTGTTTCCTGTCTTCGAAACTGAAAAGGCATCAGAAAAACTATGCAATTATTGAAAAGGAAACTCTAGCCTTAATCACAGCATTGAAAAAGTTTGAAGTGTATGTGAACAGACCTAGGAATGAAGAAGTTTTAGTGTTGTCTGATCACAATCCCCTGTCATTCATACAGCGGATGAAAAACCATAATCAAAGACTAACCACAACCAGGTGGTCTTTGTGCTTGCAACAGTATCTATAAAGGTTGAGCACATATCTGGTAAGAACAATGTAGTTGCCGATTATTTATCCCGTTGTGAATCGTTGGATTGAACCCCGGAATAACTAATCTTCTGGGGGGAGGAATCTTATAATGTAAGTTTGGAATGCAATTATAATTGTGGTAATATGATTAATTCACATCAGAACTTGTGTATCATGGTATGAAATGTTTATTTCTGTGTTCAGATTTCCCAAATTTAAAGATAACATGCCTTAAGTGATCCACTTTTCATTTTTAAGTACCGTAACACAGAGAGTGAAAGCTCATAAGCCTTTTGAAGGGAGTCGTTTTTGCTCTTTGAGAATGTTCTTTTAGGCCAAGCATTTTTTTTTTTTTCGATGTAAACACATCGAGGTCGGTCCTGTAATGGAACAAGGGAGCCTTATTCATAGCTATTCCTATAGAGATGACGTAATATGTTTTCGCCTTCAACTATAGACTAATCGTTTGTGGGGTGAGAGAACGATTCATTCGCTTTGAGACAGAGCGGTGTGCGTTATAGTCTCTCTCTCTCTCCCTCAAAATCTCTCTCTCTCTCTCTCGCTCGCTCGCGAGGCTGTTTCAGTAACTTAACGTAACGAGCTGGTCACTCATTTTTATATAATTCTTAGTAATATATGTGTTGTTTGTGGGATCTGAACATAGTATTGCATTTATTGGTTTTTGTGAAGGCGCCACAAAAATAGTGAAAAAGTGTAAAATTGTAACAGGCCTTTTGATTGACGCTGCAGCTGTGTATAAGGTATTTTTACAAATGTTGTGAAGTGCACTTCAATTTTTTATCATTTCTAAACATTTATTTTTTTTTGCTTTGTTCTTTTCACATTTTTATATGCTTAGTGTGTGTACTGTCAATGCTTTAATTGTTTTCCTCTTATGCATTATGTTTTTCTGCATTGTCTTTATTTTTGTTGAATTAGTTTGATCAATATTCTGTTGTGTACATTTTGAATCTTACACTTGTGAATTAACTTGCATTTAATTAGATTTAATTTCAAATTTAATTATTGCTTTATGATTTAATTTAATTAATTTTCTTGATAAACTTTGATTTAATTTTGCTTAAGAATTAATTCAAGAATTAATTAAACTTTTGCTTTCAAGTAATAACAATTTCCCTGAGATTGTGAATTTCACTTATAAATTTTTGAATTAGAAATAAAATTTTGA
>NC_061098.1:21953647-21967249 GCF_015104395.2 Macrobrachium nipponense | reverse complement strand
TACGTAGGTGCCCATAACACAGGCCACACCGGTCCGTGGCTGAAAGGTTCATGGACCGAAGCTTGTGCAGCATTTTTTCGTTGTACAGAAAACTCGATTGCGCCGAAGCATTGTTTACTTGTTATTAACCGTGTGGATAATGAGTTTCAATGAAGAAAAGACTTAGAATACTGCGATGAAAGTTAGGATGCAAATGTAGGTTTATCCTGGGTATCCCTCCCCTCCCCCCTCCCGAATGGAGGTGCTAAAGGCGCCTAACTCATTCACATTTGATGGCCGACGGGGCGGGGGGGCGGGGTGTTGATGGGGGGTCCTCTTGATTGCTTTCGGAAAACGGAAGCAGGATTGGGAGAGGAAGGAGGTTTAATCGTTTATTTCCTACTTCATGTGACAGAGGTTTGGTAATGATTATTATTAATGAGATTTTTGTTTGAAATGTTACATAGAAATTATAATTGAGGTCATTATCATTTTTCATTCATGAAGTTCTAGGTAATTATCATTTTTCATTCCTGAAGTTCTCTACTTAAAAATGTTAATACTGCTACTACTCTTTAAAAAAAAAAAAATGCTAATAATACCGCTACTCTAAGCAAAAACGTTAATAATGCCGCTGCTCTAAACAAAAATGTTAATACTGTCGCTACTATAAACAAAAATGTTAATAATGCCGCTACTCTAAAACAAATGTTATAATGCCGATACTCTAAAAACAATTGTTAATATTTCCGCTACTGTAAACAAAAATGTTAATATTGCCGCTACTCTAAACGAAAATTTAATGATGCCATTGCTTAAAAAAAATTAATATTGCCCTGCTAGGAAAAAAAATATATTAATACTGCCACTACTCTAAAGATAATGTTAATACTTCCGCTACTCTAAAAAAGAAAAAGAAAATGTAATACTGCCGCTACTCTAAAAAAATAAATGTTATTACTTCCTCTACTCTTAATGGTGGTGGTACTGCTAGTAACCAAATAGGTGTTGCTGCCGAAAATCTAATTAGGAGGAATTAGTCACTCTCACCAACCAAGTTCAAGAAATGTTATCGGTAGACGCATTGTTAGCAAGAGAGAGAGAGAGAGAGAGAGAGAGAGAGAGAGAGAGAGAGAGAGAGAGAGAGAGAGATCAGAAACACGAGACTGTGATGAGCATACCAAGGAAAGGAGTTTTTTGTCTGTCAAAGAGCGAGAAAAAACATTTTTTTACGTTCACACCCCCAAGTTCATGATCGCTTGTCAGTGTGGATACGCCTGTTTGTCTGTCTGCCCTCGAAGTCCAAGAGAAATTTAACTCTCTCTCTCTCTCTCTCTCTCTCTCTCTCTCTCTCTCTCTCTCTGTATAATCGACGTCTTCAGATCGTTTTGGAACTGTTACGAGTCGCCAAGGTTAATTTGCAAAGCGTAACGTCATATATGAATGCACACGTGTCGATGTAGAAATATTCTGGCGCCTCTCTGTCGTGTAGTAAATTGTAGTGTTGTGGAATATTTTCATTAGCCTTGATTTTAGTTTTCTGGAAAATAAAAAAAAAAACTACTGAGATGGCTATTTGTCTGTCCGTCCGCACTCTCTCTGTCTGCCCCCAGATCTTAAAAACTACGGAGGTTAGAGGGCTGCAAATTGGTATGTTAACCATCCACCCTCCAATCATCAAACATACCCAATGGCAGCCCTCTAACGCCAGTAGTTTTTATTTGATTTAAGGTTAAAACTTAGCCATGGTCGTGCGTCTGTCAACGCAACAATGCAGGCCACCACGGCCGGATGAGAGTTTCATGGGACATGGGCCGTGGCAGAGAGTTTTTCATACAGCATTATACACTGTACAGAAAACTCGATTTTTTACTTGTTTAGATATGAATAACACAAAACAGGAAATCGCCTCAAGCTATGAACCGAAATATGCGTTTAATGTTAGGGTAAAGCCATGTTAACCATATCGTAGGACATGTTTGACACACTTGTTCGCAATTATTCAAGTTTATATAGGTGAGCTGTTCTCTTACCTTGTCCAAACTCTCTCTCTCTCTCTCTCTCTCTCTCTCTCTCTCTCTCTCTCTCTCTCTCTCAGTAGACAAACAAACATGCTGGGGTGTGTTGTTCTTAATATTCAGGAGTGGTTTCTTGAAGGGAGGGGACTCTCTCTCTCTCTCCTCTCTCTCTCTCTCTCTTCCTGAGTTAATTTTCAGATTTCCTAGTGGTTCCATAAGGAAGTTAGCCTGAACATAAATATTTGAAGTATCCTGGGGATGGATTTGTAGATTTAAAAAACAATGCAATTCGTTTTACTGTACCTCCTTTCAGAATTCTCTTTCTTCCATATTGCTATCCACCACCTCCCCCTTCGTAACAATTGTTTCATAGTGCCACTGCGAGGTTTTCCTCCTGCTAACACCTTTCAAACTTTGTATTGTCCATTTCCGTTCAAGCGCTGAATGACCTTATATGTCCCAGTGCTTGGCCTTAGACGTAGTTTCTATATTCAATTCAGTTCAGCATAGCCTATAGCAACAACATATAAGTAATTACTCTGACTTCTGTTAAAGCCAGCATGAACTGTACTATAGCAGATTCACATCAGCCGTGCATTTGATGTCTAGGCTCTTAATTGGCTGTTGATAAGCCAATCAGGAGCGTCGTAAGGGACTGGCCTAGACATCAAATGCACGGCTGTTGTGAATCTACAATAGTTCATGCTCGGTGTGATCAACTCTTTAATTTGATACAGCCTGACTAACCGGGCAGACAATCGTCTTCCATTATATATATATATATATAATATATATATATATATATAAGATATATATATGATATACATATATATACCTAACCAACTAACCCTTGCTTGATTTAAAAACCCATCTACGGGATGATTCGAAACATTATTCCCCAACGTGATATCAAAAACCTCGCTCGGCAGCATTTGAAATGTGCCCCGTTCGGCCTCTTTAGAGTTTACCTCATCCCAGCAACATGTTTCGTTCTCTCTGCATCTTTGGAGGAAGGGTTCTTTCTATTCGAGACATTTTGTGATTAGGCCTCGGGAGGAATCGATAGGCCTGCTGCTGCTGTAGTAGGCCTTTGACGAGTGTGGGTTTCCCAGAGCGTCGCGCTTGTGTGGTCTGCTGGAAGGTAAAGTATCTTCAAGGGATGAGTTGCGTAATGATGTTAATAATATAGTTTTCAACTACTATTCTCCCAGTAGGGGGGTAGTGCCGGCGGTGCACCTCATGCGGTGGACTGTAGGCATTACTTACGGTTCCTTGCAGCGTGCCTTCGGCTCCTAGTTGCAACCCCTTTGGTTCATTTTACAGTACCTCCTTACATATTCTCTTTCTTCCATCTTACTTTCCACCCTCTCCTAACACTTGATTCATTGTGCAACTACGAGGTTTTCCTTCTGTTACTACTCCTTTCAAACCTTTTACTGTCAGTTTCCGTTTCAGCGCTGACTGACCTCATAGGTCCCAGTGCTTGGACTTTGGTGTTAATTCTATATTCAGTTCAGTTCAACCACAATTATTACAGTTTATGTTCATTTGTTTATTATCTAAATCATATCCACAGTTTCAGGCGTCTGAGGTACTAAACAATGCACAAGTACAAATACCCACATGCGAGTTTCTTCAACAAAAAAATCAATCACTCGCGACCACCATATTCCTGTGGGCACTGAATGAACGAAGTAGGCTGTGCTTGACCAGTGAATTGTTCTTTATCAGCGGGAATTCTTTCAGACAGAGATTCGGTTATTGCATGGGCAGGCCGCTATCCTTTTTTAAGCCAATCTCGACGTGGAACACTTTGAAAGTGACTCGGCTGTTATCCAAGGGCATGATTTGCCTGCGAATCGTCGATGACATTTCCGCGATGTAGGATGGTAGCTGTGGAGAGTTGGGCGGTTTGTTCTTTCAACAGACTCTCTTTGCTAGTTCCTATAGTAGATTCACATCAACCGTGCATCTGATGTCTAGGCTAGTCCCTTATGACGCTCCTGATTGGCTGTTGATAGGCCAATCTCAGTGCTGGAAGCTCTCTCAGTCTCTAGAAAGAGTTCACATAAGCAGGATATATGTTCCACCTATCCTGAGGGATACTTTGGAAAGACGTAGCCCTCAGGAGAGGTGGAACATACATCCTGCCCATGTGAACTCTCTCGAGAGACTGAGAGTTTCCAGCCCTGTGATTGGCTTATCAACAGGCATTCAGGAGCGTCGTAAGGGACTGACCTAGACATCAGATGCACCGTAGGTGTGATTCTACTATAGCATAAACTTCTAAACTGAATGGGAAATAATGGAAAACTGGCTTTCTTAACTTTATTGATGTAGGAATCAACAAAATCCAGCTCCATTGTTTAGGAAACCAGTTTTCTCCAGTTTCGTTATTTCCTTTCCGTAGATATTATGACATTTTTAATAAAGACGGAGGTGGCTTCTAAACTTTTCTCAGAGGACTCGTACTGTTTTCTCAAGGTTACCTGAACGAAGCATTCTATATATTCCGTACAACTTGGCCAACTACTTTATCCTATGCAATAGCAAATCATCAACTAAGCCTCTCTCTCTCTCTCTCTCTCTCTCTCTCTCTCTCTCTCTCTCTCTCTCTCTCTCTCTCTATATATATATATATATATATATATATATATATATATATATATATACAAAGGCCCATAAAAGGCCCTTAAACACTGGTTTAAAATCAAGGACTATATTTCGGTGGACTAACTTCCACTTATCAAGTAGGGGAAGTAGCCAACGAATAATAGTCCAAAACGATCTTTAACTCTAAACCAGAATGTTTTAAATGGGCCTTTATATTTGAGACGTATCCCTGTTTTACGAGGTATATATATATATATAATATATATATATCCAATATTATATATATATATATATATAATATAATATAGATAATATATATACATGATAATGATATAATATAATATATAAATATATATAATATATATATATAGTATATATATATATATATATATATATATATATATATATATATATATATATATATATATATATATATATATACATATATAGTGTGTGGGGTTATTTCTACCTTTTGCAGGCTAGATGCGTAAGGCTCCTCTCTCTCTCTCTTCTCTCTCGCTCTCTCTCTCTCTCTCTCTCTCTCTCTCACTTTTTTTTTTTTTTTTTTACGCAATGAAGGCCAATGAACGTTTTGTATCGGCAATTTATCGTAGATGGCCTCGAACCGCATCATTTCGGGGATGACTGGGGGATTAAGGGGCATTTTGCAGAATCCTGGATTACAGGGGAACCTGTTCCTCCAATGTTTACTTCATTTTTATGGGGATTCCCCCTGACGTTATTACATTCCATCGTCAGTTTTAGGATCTTGAAGGACCTCTCGATACATATGCCCTGGACTTTTTATAGGCGAAAAGGTTTTATTTCCTGAGTTAGTTTCGGGAGAAGCTTAAGTGATACCCACTGATGGCAAAGGAGAGCGTTTTTTTATGATGGTAATATGATTTTGTCTGGTATGGAATGTTTAGACCGTATTAGTATATATATTTTTCTCTCCTTTTTTTTTTTTAACCCTCTCGAGCTCGAGCCTTGCTAACCGTTAATTGTGAACTCGGTCATTATTTCCACTAGGGTATTTGGAGGTGGGTTGTGTTGGCCTCCTCGTCTGTCTCTGGGTTAAAACATATCTCGAGAACGAATGCACAGAATTTAACGACACTTGGCTTCATGTACTACATTAAGACCACCTGAGGTAATAATCTCCGAGCCGAATTCTCCCTTAGGTTTATCACGGAAAAGTCAGTGAATGAACACCTTACATGTTTAATCGAAGGTTTTTACATATTTAATCGAAAGTTTTTACATGTTTAATTGGAGGCTTTTACATGTTTAATCGAAAGTTTTTACACGTTTAGTAGAATGCTTTTACATGTTTAATCAAAGGTTTTACACGTTTAATTGGAGGCTTTTACATGTTTAATCGAAGGTTTTTACACGTTTAATATTAATGCTGTTACATGTTTAATCGAAGTTTTTTACATGTTTAATGAGGCTTTTACATTTTTTAATCAAGGTTTTAACAAAGTGGTTTACACGTTTTTAATTTAAGGAAGGCTTTTACATGTTTAATCGAAGGTTTTTACACGTTTAATTGGAGGCTTTTACATGTTTAATCGAAGGCTTTTACACGTTTAATCGAAGGTTTGTACATGTTTAATCGAAGGCTTTTATATGTTTAATCGAAGGTTCTCACGAAAAAGGTTACTGAACGGTCGTCTTACATGTTTAATTGAAGGGTTTTTTACTGTTTTATTTCCGAATGTTATCACGAAAAATCACTAAATGACTATCTTACATGTCGAATGCTATTAAATCGTTCTTGATTTGTGTGCAAACTTGCCCGCTGACAATCACGAAAAATCATAAATATATCGCCATTTTAAAGTCTTCATAGGCAGCTATATTATTTTATTTACTTTTCCGGAGTATATAATGTACCGTTCCCCATTCTGACAGACTTCTTGCAATTGTATGTTGTCTTGTGTCAAAACAGGTATAGTTAGTTTGTTCTTGTGATTCGTGTTGATTAAACATTTTCTCCGGCCCAGAGAGTTCTTCGGTTTTTTTTCATTGAACTTCATTCGTTTTGTAACGATGAACATATATTTTTTTTAGATCTATTTATATTTGGTTTTCTTGCTTTTCCATTATGGAATTGAAATGACCAATCCCCTGTCTTTGAAGCAAGGAAGTAAAATGAAAATTATTATTATTAATATTATTATTGTTGTTGTTGTTGTAATTACAAAAAGTATCAGGCAATATTCGGTTTAGAACTTCACCATGACGAGAAGTGGAGTGGATTTTGACATAATTCGCAAAACACGAGATGACCTGGCATCTTCTTCATAACAGGGTATATGTTAATTGCTTTTTCATTAATTTTGTTTACTCGGTTTAGATGTCACTATAACAAATAGTGCAAGTACTTTATTTATTTATTTTTTTTAACAGAGGACTGACAAATGCGTGCAAAAAGGCAAATACAACCAAAGGGAACATACGAAGATTTTATTAATTAAAAGAGTCTGATATTTCCTAAGGTACAATAATCATAAGAATGCAAAGTACTCCAGTTCACTCACCCGTCTTTTTATGTTTTTTTTTTATCTCGACAGTTAAATAATTTCTCTTTTAACATATTTATGCTCATTCTTAATTATAGTGGCATCAAGATCAAATATTTTATGATTTTATACATACATAAATACATTAAAAAAAACATATAAAACCAGTATTCGTTTCGGTTAATCGAGATTGACTTTAGAGAGAGAGAGAGAGAGAGAGAGAGAGAGAGAGAGAGAGAGAGAGAGAGAGAGAGAGTTACAAGGATTAGGATGTCTCAGAGACTTATCAGGCCATCGGAGGAGAGAGCAACTCCACAGAAACACCATACGTGAAAATGGTGTTGCAGCTTTGCAACAATACTGATAAAGAGGTCTGGGAATGAGGTTATGGTGGTAATCTGTAAAACTGAAGTACGACCATCTGGTGCTCTTATCAGGGTACCATAACGCGAGAGATTCGGAAAGAGAGAGAGAGAGAGAGAGAGAGAGAGAATTTTTGAGACACGTATGGTATTTTCCCCTTCTCTTCCCCCCCCTATGTCTCGCGTTCCACCGTCCCCGTAGGGGGGATATGCCGTCAGTGGACCTCATGCAGTGCACTGTAGGCATAACTTGAGGTTCTTTGCAGCGACCTCTCGGCCCCTAGCTGCAACCTCTTTCGTTCCCTTTACGGTACCTCCTTTCATATTCTCTTTCTTCATCTTACTTTCCACCCTCTCCTAACACTTGATTCATCGTGCAAGCTGCTTTGAGGTTTTCTTCCTTTCAGACCTTTTACTGACAATTTCCATTTCAGCGCTGAATGACCTCACATGTCCCAGTGCTTGGCCTTTGGCCTAAATTCTATATGCAACTCGACTCTTTCCACCGTAGCAGAGGCCAAGTTATGAACAGGATGGCTACTTAATTCACTGCCTCAGTCAGTCGCTTGCATACTGGGTTTATGAAGTAAAGCGCATTTATTGTCCCTCCCCGTCAGTTGCAAGAACCGAATACTCAAATTCAAATTCAAAAAGTTCATTGATGCTGCTACACCCGCCAACAAAATTCACAAGTTTCCAAGAAAAAAAAAATTCAAATGAAAAGCAAATATTTTACATAAAAAAAAAAAATTGTTACCAATTTCTACAAAAGCAAATTATATATAGATTATATATATATATATATATATATATATATATATATATATATAAATATATATATATATATATATATATATATATATATATATATATATATATATATATATATAGGTATATATATATATATATATATACGGTCACCCCGTGAGTAAGTGGGCTATTACTTCGTAATGAAGCCTGAGAGAGAGAGAGAGAGAGAGAGAGAGAGAGAGAGAGAGAGAGAGAGAGAGAGAGAGTTGCATTAAATTAAAAACCAGAGGGGAACGATCTTCACCCATTCCCATAAGATATGGGAGTCCATTAGGCAACTCATAATCCATGACTAAGTTCTACGTCTGTTTTATGCATAATTAATAAAGGGTTAAATTATGAGTCAAATGTCCTTCTTCCAACAACCAACTTTATATATATATATATATATATATATATATATATATATATATATATATGAGACAGAGAGAGAGAGAGAGAGAGAGAGAGAGAGAGAGAGAGAGTACAAATCCCTTGAGTGCAATGCCACCATCAGTGCTATAGGGGTGTGTGTGTGTGTGTGTATGTGTGTGGTGTGTGTTTGTTTGGGGGGGGTGGGGGGGGAGTGGTTGAGGTTTCTTGCTGTACTGAAGAGAAAAAAGAATTCCACTGATCCTCACGAGAGTCTGAGAGAGTTTGAAAATAACAGCTCTGCCCTCACTCTGTAATTAACATGACTTTCCGACCACATAACTGGAAAAAAAAAATATATTGGAATTCATAATTTAGAAAATTCTATGATAAAACTGAAGTAGCTAAAAATGGAAGTGACACTGGTATGTCTCTCTCTCTCTCTCTCTCTCTCTCTCTCTCTCTCTCTCTCTCTCTCTCTCTCTCTGAACTACTATAATCAAGAATAAGCAATATATTTATGTATCACAGTGTACCTACTAAACGCCATAAGAATAAGAATATATAATATATATATATATATATATATATATATATATATTATATATATACATATATATACATATATATATATATGTGTGTGTGTGTGTAAATAATTCTTCTCTTAAAACAGGATACGTCTCAAGTATATAAAAGGCCTATTAAAACAGTTTGGTCTAAAGCTAAGAAACTATATAGTCCATAGCTTTAAAAGAGTTTTAATGGGCCTTCTATACTATATATAATATATATATGTATGTATAAATATGTACATATATATAGTTATATATATATATATATATGTATATATATATATATATATATATATATATATATATATATACATATATATATATATATATATATATATATATATATATATATATTATTATTAGGAGAATTCGTCCTATTAATCTGTTTGAAGTCCGACCTGATTTTTCTCATCAATCTTACATTTAGCCATCAGAGAGGAATTTTTCATTACTCCTACTAGTATTTTTATGATCGAGATTTATTCTGTAGGAACCATTGGAATTGTTAAGAAAATGAAATGTTTATAACTGCAGTTGTGTTTTGATCAGCATGAATAAGGTGAGGTCATGTGTCTAGTTGATCTGTGGAGGTCCTTTCCCCTTCAGTCATGTTGGAATGATACTCCTGGAAGAAGTATTTCCTTGTCGGACGAGTGGTTTACCTGCTCGCCTACCGATTCGGTAGTCGCGAGTTCGATTCCCCTCTGCCAAAAAGAATCATAGGAGTTTTTTTTCTGGTGATTAAAAATGAATTTCTCGATATAATACGGTTCGGATCCCACAATAAGCTGTAGGTCCCGTTGCTAGGTAACCGATTGGTTCCTAGCCACGTATGAATATATAATCCTTCAGGCCAGCTTTAGGAGAGCTCTTAATCAGCTCAGTGGTCTGGTTAAACTAAGGTATACTTAACTTTTACTCCTGGAAGTGATTTTCGTAAGTATAAAAGGAGACATTGCGGTTTTTCCACATTCCTTGTGGTGCACTCCAACAGATTATTAAATCTAATAACGATCCTGTACAATGCTTTGCCTTCAAGTTCTCTCGCTGTAGAAAAGGCCTGGGAAGGTCGGACTCGTTCGTCTTATTTCCTGGTTTTTGAGAAGCGATTGCAGTATGTAGGGAAAGTTGTGTTAAAAGAGTGCTTGCTTTATACACAGAAAATTTCTCCATGGGGGGGATGTACCGTCAGTGCACCTCACACGGGGTGCACTGTAGACATTACTTAAGGTTCTTTCCAGCAACTCCTTTCATTCCTTTGTCTGTACCTCCGTGCATATTCTCTTTCTTCCATCTTACTTTCCACCCTCTTGTGTTTCATACTGCAACTTAGAGGATTTTCTGCCGTTACATTTTTGTAACCTTTCACTCTCAAATTTCCTTTCAGCGCTGAATGACCTCATAGGCCCCAGCGCTTGGCCTGTGGTCTGAATTGTCTATCTTATTCTATTTGCCAGGGTTTGGATATGATTATTTTATCAAGACTGAAGCTGATTCGCTTTGAATTAGTGTAATTATCAACTGGTGAAAGACCAAGAATCTTGTCGTTGAGCTGAATTGAGTTGAATATAAAATTTAGGCCAAAGGCCAAGCATTTTGACCTATGAGGTCATTCAGCGCTGAAACGGAAATTGACAGTAAAAGGTGTGAAAGGTGTAACAGGAGGAAAACCTCAAAGCAGTTGCACTATGAATCAAGTGTTAGGAGAGGGTGGAAAGTAAGATGAAGAAAGAGAATATGAAAGGAGGTACAGTTAAAGGAACGAAAGTGGTTGCAGGTAGGGGCCGAAGGCACGCTGCAAAGAACCTTAAGTAATGCGTACAGTGCAACGCATGAGGTCCACCGACGGAACTAGCCTCCTACGGGGGAAGAATCTTGTCAACCTCTACATTAGTTTGCGCAGTCTTAGTTTGACAGTGTCCGTCAAATTTATGTCAGTGTTTATTTAAATTTATTGGCAACGTTATTATAAGAGGAGACTTTGCCGACGTTGCATATTTCCAAGGAATAATTTGTTTAATGATGACATATTTCCAGCAAAACCATAAACTTTGGGATTTCCTGACTACACAGTTGCTGTACTACAAGAAAATCTGCGAACTTTACTGTGATTGCAGTTCCATTAGACAATTTCTTTCCGTGAGCGGGTTTTTGGACAAAAACATGAATTTGGAGTAAAATCGTATTTTTCTCCAAAACTTGCCCTTGGAAAGAAATAGTCGTAAGAGAAGGAATCACATAGAGTTGACATTATGTTTTACGGTAGTTATGCAGCAAGGAAATTCCAATTTTATTGGTTTTGCAAGAGTTATGCTTTAATTTTAATTTATTTTCCGAAAAATCTGAAAATTATTACAGTAATTGATTTACAAGAAAAAAAAAACAGGTACTTGTTACAGGATTTTTATTACTTTAAATATGGAAACCTATTATAGTGTGCGTCAGGCGAGATTCCCGTAGAAATATAGAAAGATTCTAAAATAAGGTTAAGCAACACATTTACCGTTATGGCACTGTATAGTATTACGAACATTAGGCTGTCTGGTGAAATGTCGGACACGGTATTAAATCATTAAACCCTTCCGTAATTTATTAATTAATATGGTTGGCATGGTTGGTTGGAGCGTGTCGTAAATTTTAAAAGTCTCAGTTATGTAATAATGAATTTTTCCATTATTCTAACTAGTATATCAATCTGGTAGCCCGAGTTCGCTTCCCTCTGCTGCCAGTGAGGTACTAGAGGAATTTATGCCTGTTGATTAGAAGTTCATTTCTCGATTTAATGTGGTTCGGATCCCACAATAAGCTGTAGGTCCCTTCTCTAAGTAAACAGTTGGTTCCTAGCCACGTGAAAAAAATAAAAAAAAAAGGAGAATAAAACCTTCGGGCCTCGGGCCTGTAGGAGAGCTTAATCCAGGCTCAGTGGTCTGGTTAAACTAAGATGTACTTAACTCTAACTATAGTAGATTCACATCAGCCTTGCATCTGATGTCTAGGCCAGTCCCTTACGACACTCCTGATTGGCTGTTGATAAGCCAATCGCAGGGCTGGAAACTTTGTCTCTCGAGAGAATTCACATAGGCAGGATGTAAGTTCCACCTCTCCTGAGGGATACTTTTGAAAGACGTATCCCTCAGGAGAGGTGGGACATACATCCTGCCTGTGTGAACTCTCTCTCGAGACTGAGAGTTCCCAGCCCGGGCTTATCAACAGCCAATCAGGAGTGTCGTAAGGGACTGGCCTAGACAGCAGATGCAAGGCTGATGTGAATCTACTCCAGTACACTATCTGTTGAGCTTTTTCTAGATACTAACCCCCAAGGGTTTTCGGGAGTCGTTATCTAGGACTAATATTTCTTTGGGCGGTCATTAGATGTATGATTTTGACAGTTTTTCGTTTATGTTTTTACGGAAATCCCCACCGGGCTTGTATTAAACACGCGGCAGAGGTTACAAGGAGTTACAAGGATTAGGATGTCACATAGACTTATTAGTCCATCCAAGGAGACATCGTGTGCTCACTTATTTCTAGGAGCTGGTTTTACTGTTTATTCACAGTGTCCCTATGATTTTGTCTATTTTTTTTTTTAACTCTTCCACACTTGCTGTTTACAACTTACGGTGGCAGTTTATTACTTGTGTCACATATCTTGTCTGTAAAGAAGTTCCCACGATGTGATGTGCTGCTGTATCTCTTCAGTTCTAGTTTCCATCCATTATTACTTGTCTGGTTTCCGTTTAATGTAAATAGGTTACTGTCTACTTTCGTTATGCCTTTCAGTATTTTGAATGTTTCTATTGGTTGTCCTCCCAATCTTCGTGGATACGTGCCGAGTTATAACCCGCGGGGCAGTTTCTGTGTGTGATGTTCCTTCAGTCGAGTTTACAATTTTCGCAGTCATAAATGTGACAGTTTTAAATGTCCTTCGCTTTGGCGCAGTAGTCGCCATTCGCAGGGAAATTACCCTTTTTTTTTTTTTCCCGTCCTTCCTTCAGCAGGACATCTTTAGGAGCAACAGGATCCACGTCCTTCAAGTTGTGACCTACTTCTTGATATTGGAAGTTCTCTCTCTCTCTCTCTCTCTCTCTCTCTCTCTCTCTCTCTCTCTCTCATAAATATATATGGGTATGTACACACGAACACACACACACACACACACACATATATATATATATATTAGTTATGTATATATACTATATATATTATATCTATATATAGATATATATAGATATTATATATATATATATATATATATATATATATATATATATGATTATTATATATATATAATTTATTTATTCAATATAATTCTCGGCCCCTTTCTCTCCACTACTGTAAGGTAATGGCTTTGTAGAAAGTAATATATCTT
>NC_061098.1:21933647-21943647 GCF_015104395.2 Macrobrachium nipponense | reverse complement strand
GGGGAGACGCGAATCCGCGACATCTGAGTGGCATTCCACGACATTAACCACTATACCAGCGGACATATCTTTAGAAAAACTTCGAAAGTCTCTCTCCTGTTGTTCACTGGAAATGTAAAATTGATCCAAAACCGCTGCATTCTTATAAGCAAAATTCATTTTCAAGTCTTGAATGTTCATAATACATTTGTCAAGATCTTCTAACCGATGAAGTAGGAATAATGACCTAAGAACATCGACAATTTTACCTGGTAACCAGCTGAGGATCTTTTATGTTGATTTTACTATTTAGTAATAAAGTTCTTTTAGTTGCTGCTTACACTATATTGACGGTGGGTGTAGTAGGTAAGACATACGTACGTGCACTAACGAGGATCACTGAGTAGAATGCTATTTAAGACAACATTAGGTTCGAGCGTTACCTTTTGGTTGAAGCCTGGTAATTTAACTACTTTAGTTCTTTGGATACTTTGGTTGTTTGAATTTTCACTCGTTTCTTTGTCCTTTGGCGATAGAAAAAACAACACTATAAAAATCTAAGAAGCTCAGTTCATGTCGAAATGCTGATATAATGTATCGCAATCACTGCGGAGAGAAATTGCTGGTTTGTTTTTCATTAAATTAGTGACATTTACTCTTGTCACAAACTTGTATACGTATCTTTAATATCTGGTTCGTAATCCATCTTTGAGGGTTGAATATTTCCATTCTTTTGTAATTAAAAAGTGTTTTATAATTAGGTTCCTTTGTAGTATCATACTAAGGTACGCAATCTCTCTCTCTCTCTCTCTCTCTCTCTCTCTCTCTCTCTCTCTCTCTCTCTCTGTACTCTTACGTATTTGAAAAGATTGTTTTATAATTAGGTTCCTTTCTGGTGTCATACTAAGGTACGCAATCTCTCTCTCTCTCTCTCTCTCTCTCTCTCTCCTCTCGTCTCTCTCTCTCTCTCTCTCTTCTTTTGTATTTGAAAAGATTGATTTATAATTAGGTTCCTTTCTGGTGTCATACTAAGGTGCGCAATCTCTCTCTCTCTCTCTCTCTCTCTCTCTCTCTCTCTCTCTCTCTCTCTCTTTCAACGGCACAAAGGTAAGCGATAAGATAAAAAGGAGACTGATATTGTTGCGGGCAAGATCGTTCATGTCAGGCTCTGAGGAACTCGCACCAGAATGAGATAAAACGGGCTCGTTTTAATTAGACACGATATGCAACTGTCGATATCGAGGGCATCACGTCAGTAGTCTGGAGATGAAGAGACGCGGAACATCATTTGCATCTGATAAAGGAATACAATACGACGAGAGAGAGAGAGAGAGAGAGAGAGAGAGAGAGAGAGAGAGAGAGAGAGAGAGAGAGAGAGATTGCGTACCTTAGTATAACTAGAAATTAACCCAATTGTAAAATAGGAGAGAGAGAGAGAGAGAGATTGCGTACCTTAGTATAACACTAGAAATTAACCTAATTATAAAACAATCTTTTCAAATACAAAAGAAGAGAGAGAGAGAGAGAGAGAGAGAGAGAGAGAGATATCGTACCTTAGTATGATACTAGAAAGGAACCTAATTATCAAAAATCTTTTCAAATACGTAAGAGGAGAGAGAGAGAGAGAGAGAGAGAGAATCGCGTTTTTTTTTAGGCTCGGCATTTCCCGAAATGGAACCAGTATTCTCACGGTTGTCATAGAGCTGTGGAGGACGGTGGAAAAGAAATTGATTTTGAACTCGGGAACTGGCAGCAATTTTAAAATCAAACTTCATAGATTCGCGGGATCTCTCCTAGATAAGTGACCTCTAAGGGTTTATTTGACCCGTTATGTATATACCCACCTTTGCAAAGGCGTGTTTAGTACAATCCCGTTGGGGATGACCGTAAAGACATAAATGAAATATGAGTCCTAGATAACGACCTCTGAATACCCTTTGGTGGTCACTATCTAGGCAAGATCCAATTCGCGAAACAAACATTGCTATAGTAGATTCACATCAACCGTGCATCTGATGTCTAGACTAGTCCCTTACGACGCTCCTGATTGGCTGTGGATAAGCCAATCACAGGGCTGGAAACTCTCAGTCTCTCGAGAGAGTTCACATGGGCAGGATGCATGTTCCACTTTTCCTGAGGGATACGTCTTTCATAAGTATCCCTCAGGAGAGATGGAACATACATCCTGCCTATGTGAACTCTCTCGAGAGACTGAGAGTTTCCAGCCCTGTGCCAATCAGGAGCGTCGTAAGGGACTGGCCTAGACATCAGATGCACGGTTGATGTGAATCTATTATAATAGACATATTAATCAATTTGGAAGGTGTTAGTAACCTCTTTGCAGATAGGTGACGGTGACTTCGGAATTTTGTTAACCGTATGAAGGTAATTGTAGAATTAAAATTGACGTGTGTTGCTCCATGGGCCTGTCTGATTTCTAGAAAGCGACTGTAAGGTGTAACGTGACACCTTCATGATAAGTTATCGTTTTGCTGATAACGCTATCTGTGCCCGGAAATAGAGGTAAAGTTGCTGTTGTTGTTGCCTTGGAGAAATCAGATGTAAGACATGAGAAATACGACACATACCTTGCCATGATAAGGTGCAAGAATTTTTGGTGTTGTGTTTTATATATTTTTATATATATGATATATACGATTATGTGAATACTTATATATATAATATATATATATATATATATATAATATATATATATATATATATTTATACACATATATATATGAGGTTTGCTTTCACATGGTTGCAATGATTTATCACTTTTTTTTATTCTTGTTTCCTGCCCATGGAAATATGTTCATTTTAAATTCGATTATGCGCTGGTTGCTAACACCTTAATAAAGAACTTTGACCTAAGCATTCCCAGAGTAACCATTAATCAAGGGGAGAGAGTATATATATCTTTCTAAAGCCGATATACCTTTATATCCCAAATATATATCAACTCAAACTAAGTATATCAAATCACCCACTAAGTGTATCAAATCGTTAAGACCGAAAGATCTCAGACTGTTCTCGTTTTTCATTTTCCTCTGCTGCATTACCTTTATTTTATGTACATAATATATATATATATATATATATATATATATATATATATATATATATATATAGATATAAAAAAAGCAGTCGAAACCATGTTTTAATTTTTTTTATATATATATTTGGTGGGGGATTTGATATTCTTAGTTTGTTATTATATATTTTTGGGATATGAAGGAGTATATCAGCTTCAGAGAGATCACTTGATTTAATGTTACGTATTTCGCCTTGGTGTTGTACTTTTTACTTTTCAAAAATATTCTGAATTTCAGGTATTCAGTTGATAAACAAAACTGTTTAAGGGAAAACAATTTTTATTTTTATCATGTATTAACTTTGTAGAAGTTTGAATATTAAGAGTAATTATGCATGTTTTGTAGTGGATTTAAGTGAATTGTAAGAAACCTTTTAGTGGTTAGCGTCGTGGCATGCCACTCAGATGTCGCGGGTAGTGTTTTCCCTATGTCGATGAAAAATCACTAGCTCTGTATCATGGTCGGTTACTACTGCAGTGTGGGGTCTGCAGTGGGAGGTTGAAACCAGCATTCTTTGGAAGCTTGGATTTCAACTCAGTGGCCCCTTTGGCGTGCTTTTTCCATAATAAATACGTTTCATCTACTGAAATACTAATAACAAAGTGTCAACAGACGTAAACACTTTCTATCTTCTAACTGAAAAATAGAAGAATATCCTGATTTATAGCTTATTTCCCTCCAAGTTATAAGATCATATTGTCTTCATTTAATAGTTTAGAGTGAGAAGTCAAGACGCTATATTCTTAGATTCTTTCAAAATGTGTTTGGAAAGGTCAGACATGGCGTTTTAGAAATATTTCAGCTCCCTTTATCGCCAACGAGCATTGTGTGGCCATCTGTTCTCACGCTCTGCACTGAAGTTTGGCTATATATAGAGTTTCAGACACTTTCTTTGAGATTGTTTTTATTCTACGGATTGTACTGAAACCATGAATGTGTTCACCAGATAATCCATTGTTTACCAAAGGCCGTTCGTGGACTGGCGAAAGCTTTCACGCTTTTTAACTTTACGTAAAAGCCTCCCAATAAAGGTTTGATCCCCTACAGGAGTAGTGCCGTCAGTGCACCTCATGCGGTGCACTGTAAGCAATACCTAGGGTTCTTTGCAGCGTGCCTTCGGTCCCTAGCTGCAACCCCTTTCATTCCTTTTACTGTACATCCGTTCATATTCACTTTATTCCATCTTACCCTCTCATAACAGTTGTTCCATAGTGCAACCGCGAGGTTTACCTCCTGTTACACCTTTCAGACCATCTTACGGTCATTTCTGTTTCAGTGCTAAGTGACCTCGTAGGCCCTAGCGCTTGGCCTTTGGCCTAGACTCGATATTCTATTCTGTTCTATAAAGGTTTGGTGTGAATGAGTTTTATCTCCATAAAAGTTTTTTTATTCATTTTTTTCTGAGTGACAGAACGACTCGAAGGCCTTGCAGCTCAGGCTAATTTATTATCATTTTGAAAATGCATACTAATTATTTTACAGCTTCCATATCTTTATTATATCTTTTATGCGAACGAGAGCGTCCGTTTGTTTAGCTTTTCGGTGACCTTCATTCCTTGACCCTGCCGTAAACTTCGTGCATAAAAACCCAGGTACACTCAGTGCCGAGAAAAGTTATGTTCAGCGTTCTTATTTTTTCTCTGGAACGTATACTTTTTAGCATCCCCCTTGGTAAAAAAAAAAAAAATTGTCATAGTAAAACAAATGAGATACAGAGACCGTATCCGGTGCGAGACCTTAACCTCAGCCGGAAAGGTCTTTGGAACACAATGGCTTAATAGGAGAAAGAAATTGTAGCTATATTTTCTGTTGCCTTTGGGAAATCTTTTGTGTAGGAACCTCACGGAGGAAACGACAGCTGTGCCGTACTTGAGTTCGTCTTAATTATTGGTATTAACGATGATTTTTCCTCTCTCTCTCTCTCTCTCTCCGTTTCGTTCAAGTCTCCTTGGCCTATTATACATTATACTAAGACCGTGATCTGATTACTCAAATTAATTGTTTTGCTTTTCGTAATGGCTACTAACTTAAAAGTAACGCTACACTTCTTTACAATCCCGAATTTAAATTCAGCTTTTATCACAAGTTTCAGCGAAAGACTTTAGTTCAGTTTGTTTCCTTGTGTGTGTTGGGGAGGGGATTTTTTTTCTTCTTCAATTTTCTCCTGTAAATGAGTTCTGGAAGACGACGTTTTGGTTTATAAACAATGTTGTTAATTTTTTTTTTTTTTCATCCAGCACATAGTCTATAGGAATTAGTTTCCTCAGACCCTAGAAAATAGTAATTTATTAATGCATCTGTCCCGGTTAAGATTCAAAGTTGGACCTTTCCTCTACATAAAGTGTAAGATTGTCGTGTTGACCATTTGGCTACGTTGTGGTTCAGTACTTATGAATAAACAACTTCATGTGTATAATTGACAAGACTTCATAGATGCATGACATGTAATATGGTGAAGGTTTTATTAGAAAATTTTCTGAAAACTTGGAAGTAAGGTATGAAAACTTGGAAGTAAGGTATTTTAACAGGACGAAGTTGGAAATTTGTGGAAATAAAACCTAGCCAAAATATCACCCAGAATTCCGTACTCATGTGGGGGGGGGGAGCGGCATACTCGTATTTGGCTTTTGACTGACGATTCATAAAAAAGTTTTCCTCTGAAAGAATCCACAACTTTATCTGCTGCCAATTTCCTACACGTAAAGCGACTCAATCTTGAATGCCCGCTCTCTCCCTCCTCGTAGGGGTCTAGTGCCGTCAGTGCCCCTCACGCGGTGCACTGTAGGCATTACTTAAGGTTCTTTGCAGCGTCCCTCCGGCCCTTAGCTGCAACCCCTTTCATTCCCCTTACTGTACCTCCGTTCCTATTCTCTTTCTTCCATCTTACTTTCAACCCTCTCCTAACACTTGATTCATAGTGCAACTGCTATGAGGTTTTCCTCCTGTTACACCTTTCAATCCTTGGCAATTTCCGTCTCAGCGCTGCTTGACCTCACAGGTCCCAGTGCTTGGCCTTTAGCCTAAGTTCTATGTTCTGTCTATTTTCTATTTCCTTGAGCTCCTGCTCTTCTCATTTATCTCTTCCACGCCACCTTCGGGGCAGTCTCTCAGTCTCCTTCCCTGTCTTCATCCTCGCATTTTCGAGTTAAATACTGTTCTACAATAGAATGACCGTGTTCGGAGAGACATAATGCAGGAAATTCCGCAGGAATACAGGAACTGCAGCTTAATGCACTGCATTTGCAGAAACGTAGTTACCCGAAATGTTACGAGGTCTAAATTAAAGTTAATGACCTGTTCATTACTCCTTAATGGGGGGTTCCTCCTGTAATGTATTAATACTGGTAGGTGGTATTGTAAAGAATAAAAGTCATCATATATATATATATATATATATATATATATATATATATATATATATATATATATATTATACTGGAATTGTCCTGTTTTTTACATAATTAAGAAGTTTATTTTGTACCGTGTGGATTTACGATTTTTTTTTTTTGCAGTAAAATTGTTAAGGTATATTGTTAATTGATCTTTTTCATAGCTAAATGACAATGATCCCTGAAGGGTAAGATAATTTGATGTGACAATACCACAATAAAAGCCAGTGATAGGTGTAGTTTAGATCTCTCTCTCTCTCTCTCTCTCTCTCTCTCTCTCTCTCTCTCTATATATATATATAATATATATATATATATATATATATATAAATATATATATAATTGTTATTCTTTCCTTGATATTCGCATCAGTTATTTTAAAAATTTAATCTACCCCCGCTTACATTCATAGTTCAGCAAACACCAAAAAAATGATCTTTTAAGACATTTCAAGGATATTATCCCGAGCTACGGCTAATGGGCACAATATTTCACTTTCTGACGCTGCTGGTATGAAAGCAACGTTTGTTTTCAGAGTGGCACCTCGTCAGTCGTGGTCATTCCGGTGTCGCACGTGATTGAGGCAGTTATTAGCCACACTGATTTTACCAATTATTCTACAGTGGTAATTTATTCTATCCATATAGTAGGGGAGACATGGCACGGCCACAACTCCCCCCCCCCCCCCCCCCCCCCCCCAACCCCCCCCCCCCCCCCCCCTCCCCACCCCCCCAACCTCCACCCCCATCCCTGTAAACCGGTTTTCCCTCCCCGGGTGAGGGAGAGGTTGGTAAGTTTGTTTGTATGGTGTTTTTACGTTACATAGAACCAGTGGTTATTCAGCAACGGGACCAACGGCTTTACGTGACTTCCAAACCACGTCGAGAGTGAGCTTCTATCACCAGAAATATACATCTCTGACCTCTCAACGGAATGCCCGATCACGCCACTGACGCGCTTTCAGGGTTAGAAGGGGATCCGGGAAGGTCGGAGAGACAGCAGCGCCGGGTTCCAGCGCGCCAACTAGCTCGTTTGTAATCATTCCTGTTAAAATCACCTTTATTATGTAGTGGGTAATTGGTGATTATGGAAGGATTGGTTTTGGCCTGTGAGGAAACTGACACACACTACCCCTCTGTCACTAAGGTATATTTTATTTATTTTTCAAACATTAATGCGTTTTCGTTTCTTCTTGGAGTTATGGTTATGGTTGAAATTGGGGAAAACTTTATTAAAAGTTCGTGTATAATTTATAAACACTATAAAAGCTTTCGAACCCTTCCCTGGGTTCATCTTCGTCCAAAAAAATGTTTTTGGATTGGAGATGAACCTAGGGAAGGGTTCGAAAGCTTTGTGTTTATAAATTACCCACGAACTTATAACATTTTTGTTATTGTGGATCCCTTAGAACATATGGTTGAAGTGTTTGTACGAAAGAAGCTATCCGTATCGAAGCCAAAATGGTTTAGGATGCGATGTGACTGATGAGGGCCATTGTTTAGAATGTAGATGTATGAATGGCTGCGAGATTGTAGATTTTTTAATGATATTTTTTTAACGTGGTTATCCGTGATTCAGCACCTAAAAGAGTCGGCGATGAATGCGTGTAGCTTTTTTCTCTGCGTAACTCAGGAGAAGTGCTTGCTGATGTTTTAAAATATATTCGTAATAACTTCTCGGTTTTCTTAGTGTCTATTATCAGATAAAAGCAGTTTCAGCTTCGCTGGGAAGGATGTTGTTGCTATTTCACTGGTGTTTACTTGCGATATCTTGTTAGTTCGGTTAACATGTTTTAGATTTTTAGTCATGAAATCACTGGATAATTTAAGCACATCGTTTGTAATGTGGCACGTATCAAAATGTGACCTATTCATTTGGACTTTTAAAACAATATGCAAGTCATGAGCTTTTACCCCTCGGCTTACTCAGTGCTTCTCCAAATACCCCGTCTAACGCTCTTGAGCTCGACAAAATCAGACATTCTTGACCTCTCCGAGCTAGACGTTTTTGGTTTTTTAGTTTTCTGTAAAAGAAAACTTTTGAGATGGTTATGTGTCCGTCCGTCCGCATTTTATCCGTCCGCCCTCAGATCTTGGAAACCGCTGAGGCTAGAGGGGTGCAAATTGGTATGTTGATCATCCACCATCCAGTCATCAAACGTACCAAATTGCAGCCCTCTAGCCTCAGTAGTTTTTATTTGATTTAAGGTTAAACTTAGCCATGCTCGTGCATGTGGCACAGGTATAGGAATCAACAATACAGGCCAGCAGCGTTTCGTGGCTGAAAATTTGATTGGCCGCGGCTGAAAATTTAATGGGCCGTGGCTGAGAGTTTCATACAGCATTATACGCTGTACAGAAAACGCTGTTGCGCCGAAGCCTTCGACGCATTTTTTACTTGTTGTGATACCGACTAAAATAAACTGTAAAGGCTTGAAAGGACTGTTGGTGTTGGCGAAAGTTGAGATTGGTCTCGGAAGTGGGAATGAAATTAGACAAAGATGGCTGTTGCGGACTGGATGGGGGGGGGGAGCCTGTTAGGCGGGTTATTCGGAAGCTGTGGGAGATAAGAAAGGACTAGCGAGCTTAAGGGGTAGAAGATGAAAGAGAACGTGTTTAGTTTTGAAGACCACTTGAATGCTATGTATAGTATTCAGAGCCGCAAATCTCTCGTGCGCCTTCGTCTTAGTGTTTCCTCACGTAATAAGTGGGAAAAATTCTTTCACTGGCTCCTAAAATTATATTATGGTTGGTATGGAATTAAATTTTCGTAAGTTTTCGATTTGTTTTAATTTACTCAGTAGCAGTAGGGCTTAGTTATATGTTGGTGTGTGTATATTTGCATTGTGTTCTGTTTTATGTTTTTCTTCAAATAATCTTTAATTTTTATCAAGCATTATATGTACTAGCAAATTAGGGGGAATAGGGGGTTAGGATGAAACCCCATTATGAACCATCTTAAGGATCCCCACTATAACCCTGCCAAGTTTCATGCCCAACGGACCAGCCGTTTGGCCATGATTGAATGACAGACGGACGGACAGACATTACGCCCATTATAGTATGATTAGGACTTGATACTGATAATTCGATGTTTATGAATGAATGATTTTCAGAAAAATTATAGTTATGTGGCTTCGTTTCTCTCTGTAGTAAGTTCCTTTTTCGTGTTTTTATAATCTTATATTCTTATGTTATTTGTACTTGATGTATTTTTCTTTGTAGATCATGTATGTACTTGCAAGAATAAAAGAGTTTACTGTCTACTTTGTATATTTTGTATTGTCTCTTTTTGGAAAAATTTGTACTAATAGTTGTATATTTTGTCAATAAAATAACTAACTAACTATAAGGCAGCGTGATTTTGTGCGTGCGTGAATTCAATACAGTCATCTATAGTGCGGATGAATCTGATGTTATAAATACCAACTGCAAATCTCAGTGGAAACGAAACGATCATACATATACTGCAAGTTGCCAAAGAATGTAATGAATTAACCGTAATACTTCTGCCCAACAATTCCATTACGAAAGATTT
>NC_061098.1:21918647-21928647 GCF_015104395.2 Macrobrachium nipponense | reverse complement strand
TCAATTTGGGAGAAAGGCACTGGGAGGAAATTGAAAGGAAAGCCAAGAGAAACAGCGAACAGCTCGGAAGGTTTAGAAAGATCAGGGGAGAAGAGGTTCAGGAATAAATGTAATGATGAACGAAAGTAAACGAATCGGAAATGGAGAACTGGAAGATCAGATGCTGTGAAATGAGCTATTGAGAGATACTAGATCATCGTTTTTTTTTATCTTTTATATTCTTTTCATTTATATTTTTAGCCTGGATATTTTAATGTTGAGTCGCGTCTCCGGGAATAGGAAAACTTTTGAAGGACTAAATGTTAATGCTTGAGTTGAGTGTCCAGGAATAGGAACTTTTGAAGGCCTAAATGTTAATGCTTGAGTGTCGTCTCCTGTGGTTGAAGGAAAAATCTCGAAATGTGGGATTAGGTGCTAGAAAATAATCTCATCAGAGTTAGGACATAGTTTTGTTTTTTGTATAGAAAGTATCTCCGTCTCTCAGTTGATAGTAACTGCCTTTCTTAGTTTACACGTTGAATGAAGTCTGTTTCTTACAAAATCCCTTCATCTATTCTATAATAATAAAATCTGAGTGGATCTTGTTTGTCTTTACCCGGGTGACAGTAGGAGAGACATGACACAGCCACCCACCCCCTGCAAACCAGTGTGTCCTCCGCTGATGATGGTGGAGCAGGTAGGGCCCTGATTGGGAGGGTAGGAGAGATATCAACCCTCCTCACACAAACTTGTTTGTCCGGCCCGGGTGGGGCTGGGGTTGGTAGGGGGGACATCCACCCTCCTCCTGCAAACCTGTTTGTCCAGCCCGGATGGGGCTGGAGTAGGTAGAGGAGACATCCACCCTCCTGCAAACCTGTTTGTCCATCCTGGGTGGGACTGGGGTTGGTAAGGGAGACATCCACCCTCACTCAAACCTGTTTTTCCGTCCGGCCCGGGTGGGACTGGGGTAAGAGGGGAGACATCCACCCTCCTGGAAACCTGTTTGTCCGTCTTGGGTGGAGCCGGGTTAGGTGGGAGACAGCAGAGCCGGGTTGCTCGTGTCTGAATGCATTGAGTGACGCTGTGGAAATTGCGAAATACGGCCTTATTAAGTAATCACTGCATCACCTGCAGCCAGAGCACTTTGGAGGTCGTTGTTATGTGTTTGTGTAGAATGTGAGTCATGGTCGGGTTGACCTGGAGTGTGCTGCCAACACCTGTGCAAATTAAGCGACGCTGCTGCGTGTGGCTGGGATGTCTTGAATAAGGCCCTCGCTCCATTTGTTTGTTTCTTCCCAATTATCGTGTTTTCTCGCTCCTATCGGGGTTCTGATCGCATACTCATGGTCTAGAAATCTGGAGTGGCAACAATCTCTCTCTCTCTCTCTCTCTCTCTCTCTCTCATCGGTAGACAGTTATCTGCTATTTTGCCTGTACACCATTCTTTTTTTTTGTAATTAATAAGTGCTTGCCTTTATAAAAATTATCTTTAACATAATAATATAGGTAATTTACGAATAGAATTATCTTAAACCACGTAATAAGAAAGTTACAAGGGTAAGAATGGCATGTTCTCTTAGAAAAATTTCATTTGTAATCTTCACAATACAGAAGAACAAAGTGAGTGCTGGTGTTTAAACAAGAATGCTTCTCCGCTGATATAGCGGTTAGTGTTGTGAATGCCACTCAGATGTCACGAGTTCGCGTCTCCCCAGGGCGATGAAAAATCACTGACTGTATCACTGTTCAGTTACTGCCGCGGCGTGTGATCTGCAGTGGGAGGTTGAAACCAACAGTCTTTGGAAGCTTGAATTTTAAGTCAGTGCTTGTTCCATGTGAATAGGTTTCATCTACTGAACCAGTAATCATAAATTATGTCACTGAAGGAGCGAAATCCTTGGAAGATGATTTCAGTATGAGGTATAGTGAGCTTGCAAGAATGTAGTACTAGGTTCCCAACTTCGAATGGACATGCTGAATTTCGATGATTTTCCTGTCACTTCCGTCTCGCCCCCTTGCATTGTTTTCACACCTGTTGGACGTGGCATAATACTCTTAATTGAAGCAATGAACTTGGACACTTTTATTTCCAGTTAAGTAGCTAAAGATTAGATTTGGGAATTAAACAAAGTTTTTTTTTTATTTGACCTGAGAATTATGAGTTTATTGTGGACGCGGGTTTGTCAAAACCTGTAACACATGCAGACAGATTGACGTTTAAACGTTATGTACAAGAATCTGCGCGTAATAACACGGTATGTATCCAACTTTGTCAAAGTCCAGGGTAAACCCATACCATATTGGCTGATGAAAAAATGTTACTATGGTGACTACTTTTGGCTTTTTATCTAACGCGTCACCTACTCCGAGCTGCTATAGTAGATTCACATCAACCGTGCATTTGAAGTCTAGGCCAGTCCCTTACGACGCTCCTGATTGGCTGTTGATAAGCCAATCACAGGGCCGGAAACTCTCAGTCTCTCTCGAGAGTTCACATGGGTAGGATCTATGTTCCACCTCTCCTGAGGGATACGTCTTTCAAAAGTATCCGTCAGGAGAGGTGGAACATGCATCCTACCTATGTGATCTATCGAGAGAGACTGAGAGTTTCCAGCCCTGTGATTGGCTTATCAGTAGCTAATCAGGAGCGTCGTAAGGGACTGGCCTAGACATCAGGTGCATGGTTGATGTGAATCTACTATAGTACTAATGATGGCGGAAACTCCTTGGGACGCCGTGTTTAGTACTAGCCCCCAGGGATCAAAGTGTTATAAGCACCCATTTCTATATTGTGTGGTCGACAAGTTACATTAATAAATGATAACTTCGTGTGGCCTTCTAATTTACTTAGCATGAGTTTATCCTGGACTTTGGCAAGGATGGATACATACGGATTAGGACCGAATCTGGGATCCTTGCATTAGCTTTTGTAGTTGAATAAGCTGAGATTCGAACCTAAGACTTCGCTCACCCAGGATAAGTCTTCGCCAACTCGCTCGTGCAATTCCACACATACACAAAAACGCTGCCACAGACACTTACACAAACAAACTGCCATTGACAACCATATGCACACGTTGGCTAGGTGAGGATTGGTTTTCTCGATTGGTTTTCTCGGCTCCAATGTAATCACTTGTTTACACTTCATTTTGTACACTTGAATAATCACAAACGACGCAACTTTTACTCCATCTTCGTCCTCCTTATCGCTAAGTGTCCGACCCAAGAATTAACGAACCCAGGGCCTAACCAGGTGTGTGTGTGTGTGTGTGTGTGTGTGTGTGTACGTGAATGTGTGGATGGTGGATGTGGGTCTCTCATCAAACTGTGCAAATGATTTGTAACAGAGTTTCAAGTTTTCAGATCATTGATAAGCCAACAATAATTTGATTGGATTGAAATATTTTGTGCTATTTTGAAATATTCTGCCTTTGGTAATTCAGTTAAAAGGCAAATTTGATCTCGTAAAGTTTAGGTTCCGCTCGAATTTTTTTTTAGCGAATGTTGCAGTGAGAGAATTCACCGCTCTTGAAGTTCACTACCCTGGTTAATCTATGCCAGCTGTTCCGCATCTGATCAGCAACCTCAGATGCAATGATCTTTGGAAGTAGTGCGGGCTGCTCTTATGAGCAAGAGCCCGTGCTGGCATAAGGCCATCTTAATCTTCAGCAACAACAACTACTTTGGAAACACTACGTAGCATGATAATCCATTAATCTAGTTATTTTTTTTTAATAAAACCGTTTTTGATTAAATCTCTTTTAGATTTCTGTAAACGAAAACTAAAGAGATGGCTACTTGTCTGTCCGTCCGCACTTTTTTCACTCCATCCTCAGATCCCTAAAACCACTGAAGCTAAAGGGCTGCAAATTGGTATATTGATAATCCACCCTCCAGTTATCAAACATACCAAATTGCAGCCCTCTAGCCTCAAAAGGTTTTATGTCTTTCAAGATTAAAGTTAGCTATGATGTGTGTCTGGCATCGTGATAGGTGCCAGCAACATAGGCCACGAGACTTTCATACATTATACGTTGTACAGAAAACTCGATTGCGCAAAAGAAACTTCGGCACACTTTTTAAATATATTATATATATATAACCATTTCTTTGTTAATCCCTTTGTTGCATGTCATTTCTTGCAATATGCCACTGAATAAAGGTGAGAGATCTTGCACGCCATTGCATCTCTCTTTGATGTCCTATTTTGTTAGATGATGTCTTTCTTTGTTAGATTTTGATCAGAATAGCGTTATATGTTTATATTTATACACTGTTAGTATAATGTTCTTGTGAACATGTTGAAATACCTTAGCACGTACCAAGTCCTTTTCGTCCTTATGTGATGCGTCGACAAGAACTATTGCCATCATGTTTGAAGTGAGAAGCATTTCCTGTCTGCTTGCCTGCTTGCGGTCAAGGATTTTTCTTTTTTTTTAATCTCGTGAGTCTCTGTGGTTTTCTGTGTGTTCACCCGCAGTCAGATGAAGGCAGAGAGAATCTTTAAAATGGCGAGAGAAATATGCGTGCTTAACGATGTTTTCATTCTTCAAGAACTGTCTTAAGTATGAATATTACCATTGTTCTCTCTCTCTCTCTCTCTCTCTCTCTCTCTCTCTTACAGTCTTCAAAACAAAGCTTATAGTATTAAGATTTAACTGACTTGGTAAGTCAGCTGTTACTCTTGTTGGCCTTAGAAATATACAGCATGAACAATAGCAGATGTATAAGTCCTGAAAACTAAAACCTATTTAACCACATTTTATGATGATGCTTATATGGAAACTACTCTGAAGAGATACAAGAAGAATCTATAATAATAAAATCTGAGTGGATCTGGTTTGTCCCCCCACGGGTGACAGTAGGGGAGACATGATACAGCCACCCACCCCCTGCAAACTTGTTTGTCCACCCCGAGTGGGGCGGGGTAGGTAGGGGATCGTGAGGGTAGGGCAGACGTCACCCTACACCTTCAGACCTGTTTGTCCCGCCCGGCTTGAGCGCGGGGTAGGTTGGGGATTGAGAGGGTATAGGGGACATGACACATCCACCTTCCTGCAAACCTGTTTGTCCGCCCCGCTCGTAAACTGAAAACGTAACAACTTGAACCTATAGAAAGGAAGCACATACTATATGCACAACCCTTCCAACGCCAGCCCTTATTAACATAAATGTTTATACCCTAGATTCGTTTGATTATTAGGATTTCGGTTAACTTGTCATCAGGGGGAAGTTGTTATTTCTCCGGTCTGGTCGCGCAGTGGTTTGATTTCGTAGGATTCGATTGATTGATTTAAAAAAAAAAAAAAAAAAAAAAAAAAAAAAAAACTCCGAACTCGTCTTGGAATCTAATGAACTCTTCCATCGTTCAGAGAAGTCGTTTGAAAATATCGGTACATTGCGCGAGATATTTTGTGGGAAAGAGCAAACGCGCGCGCGCACACACAAACACACACACACACACACCTGAATATGCATTATCTTCTTCCAGCTTCACTGTTCGGAGGTAACGCCTGGACCTTAATTCATAGTCTCTTTCTTGCATCTTACTTTCCACCCTCTCCTAACAATTGCTTCAAAGTGCAACTGCGAGGATTTCCTCCTGTTACACTTTTAAACCTTTTTACTGTCAGTTTCCCTTTCAGCGCTGAATGACCTCATAGGTACCAGTGCTAGGCCTTTGATCTAGTTTCTATATTTATTTACAGCAGCAAAGCATCATTGGAAAGTGTACTTTATTAAAGAATACATTAAAATAAAGTCATTCTTAAAACGAAATGTTACAGCTTCTCCTCAACGACACAGAAGCCAGCCATGCAAAAGGAGAGTATTTTCTAAATGACATAAAAGAAAAAATATACATTAAATAAAGTTATTCTGAAAGCGAAATCGTTCAGTTTCTCAACAACATAGAAGCCAGCCATGCTAAATCAGAATATTTTCCAAATGACATAAAAGAAAAAAAAAATGCATTAAAATAAAGTCATTCTGAAAACGAAATCGTTCAGTTTCTCCTCAACAACACAGAAGTCAGCCATGCTAGAGCAGAGTATTTAGTAAATGATATAAAAAAAAGAGTCTTCGACCTCCTGTTGACCGTAATGAAAAATAAGACTTCATCTCCGGTTGCGGAGGATGGTGCGTAATCCCGCAGACTTTCAGCCTCATCTGGCCCTGAAGTTTTCATAAAAGTGACTTGACTGATGGCGCCATCTGTTGGATCGATGGTGTGGCAGATTTTCTCGGGGAGGTTCTTTCCGTCGTGGTAGGTTAAATTCCTCCTGATATTGTTTACTTACCAAGGGTTCTTCGATGGTTTATCAACCTGCGGTTTATTGCTTACTTGCAGAGGAGTAGCACATTGTTATGGGATATCGGTCTGCCTATCTATTCTGACATAAGGCTGGACATTGTATAAGTTAAGTATGGGTATCGGTCTACTTATCTATCCTGATATAAGGCTGGATATTGTATAAGTTAAGTATGGGTATTTGTCTACCTATCTATCCTGATATAAGGCTGGATATTGTATAAGCTAAGTATGTCTTAGTTTAACCAGACCACTGAGCTGATTAACAGCTCTCCTAGGGTTGACCCAAAGGATTAGATTTTTATATACGTGGCTAGGAACCAATTGGTTTCTTAGCAACGGGACCTACAACTTATTGTGGGATCCGAACCACATTATATCGAGAAATGAATTTCTAATCACTAGAAATTAATTCATCTGATTCCGCGTTGGCGGTGTGCGGGAGCGAACTCGGGCTACCGGAGTGGTAGGCGAGGACGCAAACCATTCGTCCAATGAGGAACTAGGATATTGTATAGGTTAGAAGTTAATGGTGTGAATGTTTGGTCACACTGGTTGAATCAATCTTGAATGACTTTCTTCTTAACTTTTAGGATATTAATCTTCATTAGATAGAGACGATGCATAGGCTTGACTACCGAATTGGCATGTGTTATAAGCCGTAAACAAAAACAAGCGAGAAACACAGGTATAAAAACAAAATTATAAAAAACAAAATTTTATACATTTATGTGGGAGGAGAAGCTGCTTAGAAGAGCAATTCGAGCTTAGTGCTACGACTATTTATCATGAATAATGGTTCAGGCTTTCTGCTGTGTAGTTCAGTTTCCTCTTCAGTTTCAAGGATTCGTGGTTGCGAAGAGCAGCAGCATGTTGAGAATCTTGAATGCAATTCAACTTGAAGCGTAATTACATTTTCCTTTGCAACAATTAAGTATGTGATGTTGTTAAGTTTATCTAGGTAGCAGCCTAAAATGAGCCTTGTAATTGTCGTAACTTCATGAGAGTAGTTAGGCTAATGGGTTTATGCTTAATTACTTTTAATTACATATTCTGTAAATACTGTGTTATTGTTTATTTTATTTTATAGTGGCTATTACGCACTTCTAATAGATTTTATTAGTACAGACTGAATGTTTTATAATCTTGAATGACACCTTCCGATGGAATTACTGCACAGTCATTAATTTAATTAAATTATGACAATACATTTGAGCTAATTGAAACATTTTTAATTGAGCATAAGGGAGCGGTTCAGATCATACCGAAATAAATATTCTGGATTTGAAGAATTTTTTTTCTCTCTCTCACATCATCCCTTAAGGAATTTGCTCCCAGTTTTTTTCCCTTGTGAAAACCTTGTCGAGCTACACACAGAGTCGACATTGTATCGAACTAAACACGTTTATGCAAAGTCGACACAGTTCGTATAGCATTTCTGCCGCATAGGCTAATTCATTCATTGTTACTCTTGCAGGATTGTAGTTTATGTGAATATTTGCTTTCAGTGCATTCTGATAGTATGAGTAAAACTGAACCTGTTGCAATACAATTTAATCGTCCTTTTATATTGTAACTATTTTGCAATATATTGAGTGCAGCTGCATATATTCCGTTGTATATTGTATATATTTCGTGGGTGATTTTGCATTTTTATAGAATGTGGTCCCTATTCGGTGAAAGGAATATCTTTTGACTGCAATATGCGAAACATTAAAGAATGGCACTGCTTGAAGTCATATTGTAGCTTTGATATGCAAATGAAATTATGGTAATATGCATAGAGTTCCAGATGTAATATTCATATCTGACTGAAATATCTCTTCTCACTCTTTGGAAGTGGTCCCGAGTATGCATGACATGAGATGCAGGTTTGAATTTGGAGCGGAGAATTGCTTTTGAGTTTTTTCCTATCCGATTCCGACATTAAGATTAACAGAGCCTCATTTTAGTCGTGTGTCTTTGAAATTTCCATCGTTTCTGGAATATAAAATTTAGGCCAATGGCCAAGCCATAGGACCTATGAGGTCATTCAGTGCTGAAATTGAAAATTGAAAGTAAACAAGTAAAAAATGCGTCGAAGTTTCTTGAGCGCGATCGAGTTTTCTGTCCGGTGGTGGCCTCAGCCACGGCCTGTAAAACTGTTAGCCGCGGCCCATTAAATTCAGCCACGGTCAGGTGGTGGACTGTGTTGCTTGTTCCTATAGTCCTGCCATAAGTACTATTAACCTTAAAGAAGATAAAAACTACTGAGTTTATAGCCCTGCAGTGTTACCTATTGTACAAGGGGGCGGAGAATATTATAAGAAATGAATACTAAAACTGACTCGAAAATTTTGAAGCTTATTCAAAACCCAGAAGCAGGAGCGAACTTTAGAAATGAATAGATAAAACGGCACTGGAGAGAAGGGAATCGACGGAGGAATTCTAAGATACAAAATGGATGTTAGAAAAACAAGTGAATCGAGTTAAGTTGTTATAAGAGAATTCCATTTCGCGTTGATGGAGGAAGAAGAAGTTGTCTTGGAGCTCATTCGAATGTGAATTTTTGAAAACAGGCAGAAGTTGGCGACGCGAAAGTGGAAGACGTTCATGTAAATTTTGAGAACGGTTGCGGAAATGAATTTTTGATATGAATACAAAACTGGGAGACACCTGACGTTAATGGGAATAAGACTGAGGTGCCGCAGGATGGTGGTGTGGATGTGATGAAATGAAGGAAAATTCCGAAAGGAATGAATCAGTGGGAATATTATATCGTTAGGTATAAGAGGTCGGTAATATATATATTATATTATATATACATTATATATATATATATATATATAATATACATTATACATTTATAAATAAATACAAACATATGTATTATATTACATATATGCACGGTATGTATATATGTCATCACAAGAAAAATGAGAAAGGGTTGTAAGTCTGTTTGTTAAATTCAATGAATTAGTACCGTTAATAACATTCATAATGGGAATGGATAAGGATAGGAATCTACCCTTTCAGGATTGCCTAATACAGCGATTCCCAACCAGGATTCCGTGGGAACCCTATTGTTCCAGACAATGATCAGGGGTTCAGATGGAAATTTGGAAATAAATGTACATTATAATTGACGAAGATCTGAATTTATACGGCTCAAATAGATGTGGTCGGTAGTATATGACTCACTATGAAATGTTGTTACATTATATATGTATAATATATATTATATATATGTATATATATATATATATATATATATATATATATACCATATACACATACACATCATACATACATACTACATACATACATACATACATCATAACTACATACATATATACAATACATTATATATATATATATATATATGATATTATATATATATATATATATATATATAGGTACGTATATGAGTGTCATATAGATAAAGGTATAAAGTTAGTAATCACTGGCTAATACGTAAAACTATTATTGTCTTTAATATATATATATATATATATATATACATAATATAAAAAAAATATCATATATATATATGATATATCATATATATATATATATAGATATATATATTATATATAATATAATATATATATAGAGAGAGAGGAGAGAGAGAGAGACGAGAGAGAATGAGAGAGAGAGAGAGAGAGAGAGAGAGAGAGAGAGAGAGGCGAATACCACAGGAAAATGATAGGCAGAAATTCAAGCACTTTCGTC
>NC_061098.1:21843647-21913647 GCF_015104395.2 Macrobrachium nipponense | reverse complement strand
AAATTTACATTTCCTTCCACCATCGACTTATAGGAATACATACGGATACATACCATTTGTGTTTACAAACTTGATTGCCCGTTTATTTTTGTTTATTGATATTAGATTGTAGTTGTTTTCTTGTTTAGACAATCGCGGGTGAACTACTCTTGGCTGTTTGTATGAGAAGACTTCTTTAATATATATATATATATATATATATATATATATATATATATATATATATATATTATATATATATCTCTCTCCATCCCGTAGGAGGGTAATTCCGTCAGTGCACCTCATGTATTGCACTGTATAGGCTTTACTTAAAGGTCTTAGCAGCGTCCCTTCGGCCTCTGGCTGCAACATTACTTATTTCTTTTACTGTACCTCCGTTCATATTCACTCTCTTCCATCTGACTTTCCGCCCTCTCTAGAAATGATTTCCTAGTGCACTTGCGAGGTTTTCCTCCTGTTACACCTTTCAAACCTTCGTACTGTCTATTTCCTTTTCAGCGCTGAATGACCTCATTGGTCCCAGCGCTTGGATTTTGGCCTAAATTCTATATTCTACTCTAAAAAGATCGACCCTGACCCCGAATAAGGTGAATGATTTAAGGATAAGGAAAACGAGGGACGAGAGAGAATCCCCACTCATGAAAGCAGCGAGATTTTTTTTTTAAAGAATTTTTGTTTAAAAAAAAGAAAAATTAATAATAAATAAAAAACTGATAAAGAAGTGAATTTAATATCGTTTATGTCTGGTGTCCGATTTGATTGTTAAGTTCCCAGTATGTATTGTAGTTTTTTCAAAATTCATTCAGGTTTAAGATGTCTTTATATTGATAAGTTTATTATTTATTCCTTTTTTACTTCTATTTGCTTACTAATTATTTCTTTTTCACTTAACAGGTATGTAGAGTTGGACGTTTTGCCAGTTGGTGCGAGGTCGTACTATGGATTTTGATATGTGAGTACATATGCAGACATACGTTTTCTTTCGTATATGTAAACGGTTGGAATTTCTAAGTGTCCTCAAACACACTACACAAATTATTTAAATCAAGCCTTCACGAAGTCCTTCTTTTTTATTTTCCTTCACAAATGGTTCACATTCAGATCCCAATACCTCAAGTTAGAAAAATACTAGCTCTGAAAAAAATGGCAGAGAGAGAGGTTTATAGGCTGAAAATATTTTTCGGGTTAACTTATGCGGGATACCGTCTCCCCTACCCTCCCGATCCCATTCTTACCCCCACCCCGGCGCTGACAGATTTGCAGGAGGAGGGTGGATGTCTTTCCTATCCTTCCGTTCCACCTACCTACCCCCACCTTGGGCGGACAAACCGGTTTGCCAGAGGGGGATGGCTGTGTTATGTCTCTCCTGCTGTCACCTGAAGGTGGAGAAACAAGATTCACTCGGATTTTATTATTTGTGTGTGTGTGTGTGTGTGTGTGTGTGTATAAAGCTTGCAAGGCAAAAGGATGAATGATACTTTCTTCTATTTTTCTCAGCTTGGGGATCAATGTTTATCATTTCCAATAAAGACTGCTTTCTAAAATATTTTAGTTACAGGTATAGATAGATTCTAGCAAACTGTAAAAGTATTTTATGTGTCGATGTTTCTCAGAAAATAGGAAAGTGAAAAATGATAATAGGAAAGCATATTATTCTATCTTCCCTCTTCCTTACTTTTTCTCCTTCCCCGTTTTAAGTTACCGCAATTTTGGTCGTTATCTCTCCCCTCTACTTTTGTTATTCTCTCTCTCTCTCTCTCTCTCTCTCTCTCTCTCTCTCTCTCTCTCTCTCTCTCTCACAAGGTTCACACACGAATATAGACACAGATATGTATGTCTGCGTGTGTGTTTGTGAAGTGTACGAGTAGTACGCGCCCCTTCTGACAACAAGGCTTATGTTTAGGGGAACATGAAAGTTTTATTGAGTCTATCTATACACGAGTACCATACCACTGAAGTTAGGTCATTTGCCGAGATGAGCTTCTTTGATACAAGGCTTTTATTGACTGCTATATAAAAACTTGACATTCGCCTGGCTCCACTGCCGTTAGCTTGGACAGAAGAATCTCTTTTGGTCAACTTGATCCAAAGTGTGTGTGCCAACTTTTCCAGGAACGGGGATGACGTATTGCTGGTTGTAGAACATTTATCACTCCTTGAATGAAGTCTTTTGTCATCCTTTCCACAGAATTTCCTCCTCCTCCTCCTCCTCCTCCTCCTCCTCCTCACTTCTCTCTCATCTTTCTTATGAATCATCAGCGGTCCACCCCAGCCCCTTCTTTCATTAAACTCTCCGGCGTCTCTCATTCTCTCTCTGTTCCCTTCCAGTTCCCCGTTTTCCCCTCACCAATTAACCGTCTCTCTTTCATTTCCTGAACTCCCCGCAGGGGGTTAGTGCCGTCAGTGCACCTCTCGCAGTGCACTGTAGCCATTACTTGACGTTCTTTACAGCGTCGCTTCGGCCCCTATAGCTGCAACCTCTTCCATCCATTTTAATGAACCTCAATTCAAATTCCTTTTTCCAACTTAAAGCGAGACTTTCCTGTTGCACCTTATCAAATTCTTACTCTCAGCTTCCCCTTCCAGCGCTGAATGACCTCATAATGTCCCAGCGCTTGGCCCTCTGCCTAAATTCTATATTCTCGCTGCGCCATCGCTGTCTCACTGGAATTATCCGAGTCACTTCTTGCCGTTGTTGAAATGAAGTAGTCGCGAGATTGGTCAGGCTGGCCATTTTGGCCAAGGGTATGGCCATGTTATGGCCTTGGCTCGTTGCGTCGCCAACGTTCAGACGCCGTGTCGTAAAGTGCTTCGAAATATTTAAAATTTTACAGAAGGGAAGGAAGGGTTCACATATTATAGTGTATTTTAAAATAATTTGACAAATGATCATGATAATGTCACACACATACACACACACACACACACACACACACACACACACACATATATATATATATATATATATATATATGTAATGTATATAAATACGTACATATATGTGTGTGTGTGTGTGTGTATGTATATATATATATATATATATATATATATATATATATATATATATATATAACACTTAAATGTTCTGTTACAACAGAATTCCATCTAATAATAGGAGCCCATGAAAACGCCAAAATATAGAATGTAAATACTATATTTCAGAGACTAAAGGAGAAGAGAGACTGCAGTCTCTGAAATATAGTACTTACTTTCTATACTTTTTTCCTTTGTATGGGCTCCTTTTATTTTATATATATGTATATATATATATATATATATATATATATATATATATATATTGTGTCTGTGCGTGTGTGTATTTGACTGTACACTACGAGTTTATTATATAGGGTAGATCTTAGGATTTTCTTTTCCCTTTTTCGTCCTGTCGCATTATAATGGTGTGTAATAATCATCATGGTAGTGACGTCCGTATGTCTGCTTCGTCTTGTGGGCCAATCCCCCCCCCCTCCCCCTCCCCCGTCTCCATTGGCACCAGAAAAGATATATATGATAGTGCCGCCATTGCACAGTTGGCGCTGAAGGGAAGGGCGCAAGTAAAGATTTATTTCTTCATTGCGCTTCGTATCATCATCCTCCGTCTCATGACAAGTGAAGATGTTGCTCCATTGACGTTTGCTTTGTAGGAACTACAGAGTTTTAAAAGCTGGAGCCTGGAAATGCATCCTCTTATGGTGCCGAAGTGTTTTATATATATATATATATATATATATATATATATATATATATATATATATATATATATATATATATATATATATATATATATTTGTTTATTTTATACAATAATAATCCAGCTGTTATGAAACCTATTCGGATGGAACACTCCCACAGGGGCCACCGAGTTGAAAGTCAAGCTTCCAAAGACTATGGCGTTCATTAGGTAGAAGTAAGAGGTGGTCCAATATATATATATATATATATATATATATATATATATATATATATATATATATATATATATATAATCGCAAGGAGAATAGTATTAAGGTAGCAATGCATCGCATCTTCGCAGAGCATCGTCAGGGAAAGGAAGTCCAGTTGCAGAGCATCGTCAGGAAGGACAAGTCCAGAAATTAGCAGAGCAATCAGTCAGTGGGAAAGGAAGTCCAGTTGCAGAGCATCAGTCAGCGGGAAAGGAAGTCCAGTTGCAGAGCATCGTCAGGGAAAGGAAGTCCAGTTGCAGAGCATCGTCAGGGAAAGGAAGTCCAGTTGCAGAGCATCGTCAGGGAAAGGAAGTCCAGTTGCAGAGCATCGTCAGGGAAAGGAAGTCCAGAATTGCAGAGCATCGTCAACCGCAGAGACAGGAAGTCCAGTTGCAGAGCATCGTCAGGGAAATGAAGTCCAGTTGCTGAGCATCTTCAGGGAAACTGATCCACAGTCCAACGGTGCGAGGAATAAAGGACTTATGGAACTGTGTAGAAGTTCCATCTGAAAAATAGAAGGTTTACTGTATCTTGGCAGTATTTAAAGCGCTGTAAACTGTAGGGGGGTAGCGCCGTCAGTGCTCCTCATTCGGTGCAATGTAGGCATTACTTAAGGTTCTTTGCAGCGACCCTTCTGCCCCTAGCTGCAACTACTTTCATTCCTTTTGCTGTACCTCCGTTCACATTCTTTCTTCAATCTTACTGTCCACCCTCTCCTAACGATTGTTTCATAGTGCAACTGCTTTGAGGTTTTCCTCTTGTTACACCTTTGTAACCTTTTACTGTCGATTTCCTTTTCAGCGCTGAATGGCCTTAGTTGCCCAGTGCTTGGCATAAATCCAAAAAATTATATAAATAATAATAAAAAAAATTTTTAAGCGTTGTAAGGCTTGAATTAATAATTTCCAAAGGTCTTGCAACACTTCATCATCCGTCGTTCGTGGTGCGAGACTCCATGTCACTGCGTTCTTCGTGTTTTTTTTTATTATAAACTCCTCGGAAGACTTTGGAGGGATTTTTAAAGAAGATGCCTAATTAGTCTTCAGAATGGGGTTCTCTTTGAAGATGCAAGATGAAAATGCAGACTTTCGAGCCTTGAGGAATCGGCAAATTGAAAAACGTTGAAGCTTTAGAAATTGAGACTTCATATTATCTGTATAATTTGTGTAAACCTCTGTTGGTTGTACCTGTACTTTACACGATCTGACTGTCTATCTAATCTAATATATATAGTATATACATACATACATACATACATACATACATACATACATACATACATATATATGTGTGTGTGTATATATATATATATATATATATATATATATATATATATTAGTATATATATATATTATTAGATTGTTAGGGATATAAATCCTGCAAAGTACGTTTTTCAATTTGCTGATTCCTCGAAGGTGTGTTTTTTCATCTTGCATCTTCAAAGAGAACCCATTCTCAAGACTAATTAAGCCACTTCCTCCAAAACTCCCCAAAGTTTCCGAGACGTCCGTCGAATTGGCAGGTTCACATTCAAAATACGAGGAAAGCAGTGACATGGAGTGCTATTGGCATATATATACATACATACATTTTTATTTGTCAGCGTAGCGGTGCCCTTTCTCCTTTCTCCTTCCAATTGGAGAAATGTCCAACATTTGTCCCCCGCCAGGCTGTGCGGTGACTCATCTTCTGAAGCCTTTCCAAGATGATCAGTCACAACTCACAAGTTCCCTCGTCGTATTCCACCGGGATATTCATCTTGTTCCTTCATCAGCCAAGCGGACAGAGAAGTCCTTTTCGGTTAAAAAGATATGATGTCAAACTTTCAAAATCCCCCGTGATTTCGAAATCAGTCCGTAGATGGCGCTCCAGAGGTTTATCCCCGAAGTCTGTCGGTAAGAATTATTATAACGATATGTCAGTCAATCCCCGTAGGGGGTTAGTGCCGTCAGTGCACCTTATGCAGTGCACTGTAGGCATTACTCAAGGTTCTTTGCAGCGTCCCGTCGGCCCCTAGCTGTAAACCCCTGTTATTCCTGTTAATGTACCTCTGCTCATAATCTTTCTTCCATCTTTCCACCCTCTTTTTTAATATTATTTTCAAATTGCAACTGCGAGGTTTTCCTTCTGTTACACCTTTCAAACCTTTTAGGTTTCTGTAAAAGAAAACCATTGTGCGGGCTTTGTCTGTCCGTCGGCCCTCAGATCTTGAAAACTAATGAGGCTAGAGGGCTGCAAATGGGTATGTTGATCATCTACCCTCCAATCATAAAACATGCCAAATTGCAGCCCTCCATCCTTAGTAGTTTTAATTTTATTTGAAGTTCAAGATAGTCATAATCGTACTTCTGGCAGCGCTATAGGTCCCAACAACGTAGGCCACCACAGGACCATGACTGAGTTTCATTAGCCGCGTCTAAGAGTTTTATGGCCTTGGATGAAGCCACTACCGGCCAGAAAACTCGATTGCGCCGAAGAAGCTACGGGCGTATTTTTTACTTGTTTACTGTCAATTTCAGTTTCAGCGCTGAATAACCTCATAGGTTCACCGGCGCACGGCCTGTGGCCTAAATTCTATATCCTGTTCTATTATATGTCAGTAAATGACCCTCCATTGAGAATTGTTACCAAAACAAGCAGTAGGTGGCGTTTAATATTGTTTCCTTAAGATTGTGGATCAATAGATGACGTTTGGTGTCTTTGATTAGCATCTTCGCGTGATTAAGCTTCTCCCGACGACCGTCAAGGCAGACGAGGTCGATATATATATAATTAACTTCATTGATTAGGAAACCTTCTCAGAAGGGGCATGCGTGAAGGTTTTGTCGAAGAAGGGAAAATGAGAGTTTCGTTTGCGCGTGATCTATATTTATATTTACTTTGATTAATATTTTACAGATTGTTCCTCTAGTTACTTTTAGCATCATGATAAGATTTGTGTAGATAGATACTTAGGAAAATAGGCGTAGATGTAAAAGCTTATGGTTTATTTTTTTTAGACAGATAATTAGAAAAATATACGTAGATGTAAAGCTTATGAGGTAATTTATTTAGATAGATACTCAGGAAAATAGACGTATAGATGTAAAACTTATGGTTTAATGCGTTTTTTTCTCATTTGTTATGGAATCTGGATTGTAACTTGTATAAAAAATTTCATCTGTATCCTTCTCGAGATATTCGTGTCAATGAAATCACTACGGCCCGAGAATAAACTAATAGACGGCACATGATACTGAAATAGATTTCTATTTGTGTGTCCGCTTTGGAAAGTAAATCTTTTCCATGCCAGAGCTTAGGGAGAAAGATAATGCTGGAGCTGGTGTAGAGAATGGAACGGTGACATCTTTTATTGCCATTTGATGGTCTCAGAAGCCCTGCCATTTGTTTGGCACTAATCCAAACAGTTGAGCTTCCCGTTTGGCGGGGGCGTGGTTAAAAAAAAATCTTCTTGAGAGAGTTGGAGCTCGCCAATGAATAGAAGTATTAGCACAGATGTGGATATGATGCTTCTGCAGACAGCTATGCAACGCTCATTGCATTGTTATTGTGTAGTTATTGCATTTATAAGTATAAGAAAAATATTAATTACATCTTGAACATGTGTAGAAGCTGTCTTAAGTGGATTATTTGAATGAGTGTTGATCCTAAGGCGGTCTTAGCTTAAGGATGCTTCATTCAAAGTTTTTTTTTCTGGGTAGGTTTCATCCAAAATGGTTTTCAGCAATGAAAGCACATTCTTAGTGTTCGTCTTGAATGGTTAAGAAAAATGCCACTGTAGGAAAAAAAAAACAAGGTCTTGTGAATAAAATTAGATGCAGCTAGAAAAACAAGGTAGGGTAAGTAAAATGAAAAACTGGAGCTCCCGACCTTCACTAAGGTCCTCTCCAGTAAAAAAAATAAAATATAATAAAATAAAATAAAATAAAAAATGAAAACTGTCAGCCCGAGGGGTGGGGGGGGCGGGGTCTTCCTTGGGTATCTTCATTTCTTGAAGGCGCCTTCTTGTTGTATAAGTAATTGAGTCGTTTGGTGGCCGAAGGGACAATTTCCCCTAAAATATCTCAACTGTGGATTGGCTGCTATGCATGTTCAGCGATCTGTGAAAACGTCTTCGAAGTTGAAGGCCTTGTTTCCTTGAAACTTATCTAACTGTCTAATGAATGTCCCCTCTGTTATTCCTCTTTTATTGGTATTTTGCGTCTTGCAGATGGTCTTCGCCTTGTCAGATCTAACTGCCCAGTGAATGTCCCCTCTGTTATTCTTTTATTGGTATTTGGCATCTTGCAGATAGTCTTCGCCTTGTCAGAAGAAATATGATGGTCTAAAGGCAGTGGTTGGATACCGGTCCTAATTGCTTTATTTCGTTCAGTTATTCTGACAGCAATCTCTTCCAGTCTCCCCGACGTAGACTTGTGTACAGTCTCCTCAAGGAATTGTTGTATACGCCAGACTTTAATTCAAGATTCTCAACAGAATTCTTGCAAAGGTTCTTTTTTTTTCTTTTTCCAACGAGTTGTTCAAGGTGAAAACTCAATCAATTTTCAGTCGATCAAAAATCGTATTTGCTTTTTCAAGATTACCAGATCTCTGGAATATGTCAATTTTTCAGACATATAGAAGTTCAGCCGGATTTTATGACTTGTTACAGAATGACCTTTTGGCGGTGGATAAAGTTTTAGGAATAAAGTTCCTTGTATCTGCTGACCGACAAAATGTGTTATATATGTGATTCTCTCTCTCTCTCTCTCTCTCTCTCTCGCTGAGGGGCACAAAACCTCCATGAGCCCAAGGAACGATCCAAATTTACACTTTTGTTTACAAAGGTTGTGTGATTAGCAAAGTAATGTATATAACTCTGTGAGTGGGTGGGCTTCCTCTATACATTAAATACATTATGATTACCTGACGGTGTATTTCAATGCCGAGAAATGACAAGATTCCAATATTTTTCTATTTAACACTGAAATCCCTACGAGAGGAAAAGCCATGAAGTGCTGTAAAGAACGAATTAGAAACTCATCATTATGGGGAAAGTTTTTATTAGAAACTTTCCCATCCATTATTTTTGGGGAAATATTTGCCTAAAGATATCGTCAGCGTAACGAATCCATAAAATGGCACCTAAGTTTACCGGAATTGCTGATAGTAATAATTCAGTCTCGAAATTTCTTTTACAGATTAGCAATTAGTGGAGACGGAAGGGAGCCGAATTTTTGTTGGTATATTTTGCCTTCAGAATTTAAAATAGTAGACTCGGCGCAAACCTTCACTAATGCCGGGAAAGTTTAATGGGAAATAACCGTTTGAACGTTGTCTTTCTAAAAATGACAAAACGTCGCTTAATGGTTTTGCCCAAAGGGTGTTAGTTTTCTGTAAAGCAAAACTATTGAGATGGCTGTTTGCCTGCCCGTCCCGCTTAATCTGTCCGCCCTTAAATAAAATAAAAACTACTGAGGCTAGAGGGCTGCAATTTGGTGTGTTTGATGATTGGAGGGTAGAAGAGCAACATGCCAATTTGCAGCCCTCTAGCCTCAGTAGTTTTTAAGATCTGAATGCGGACAGAAAAAGTGCGGACGGACAGACAAATCGCCATCTCAATAGCTTTCTTTTACATAAAACTAAAATGTAAGTCGGTTTCCTTAAACGCAGAATCGGTCCATTTACCAAACTAGACAGTTTTGAAGCTCGCTCTCTCTCTCTCTCTCTCTCTCTCAAGTCTCATTATAACAGTCAGCACTGAAAAAGCATTTTCAGTTAACCTAATCAGTCTGCAGAAAAGACCAAAATAAGAAGATATGAGCACAAAACCCAATGCGCCACTAACGGTACTTTCAATTAGTCACGGCAAAAGGGAGATCAAAGTCGTTCGACTTTTCTACGATTTTGTAACATGGTAATGCAATTTACCGTAAACGAGAGAGAGAGAGAGAGAGAGAGAGAGAGAGAGAGAGAGAGAGAGAGAGAGAGACATGATAGCCGCAAACAGGCGTGAAAATGGGAAAGTTGCAACAACGACATCATAATGAAAATATAAAAAACTTGGATAAGTGTTACCACTTCCTGGAAAAAAAAATAATGGCCACACTGCAGTGTACAGATTCTCTCTCAAAATTGTTGACACCCAACCTCCCAAAATTCCTCTCTCTCTCTCTCTCTCTCTCTCTCTCTCTCTCTCTCTCTCTCTCTCTCTGACCAGCTAAAAACTTTTGGAGCACTAAGGGAAGGCATTTTTGAGTCCGTTCTAAAATTAGACTTAAACCACTTTTATGTCGAGACTGTAGGCTTCAAGAGTATGGCAAAGACGCCAAGCAGAAACAAAAATTTTTTTTTACATATTTTTTTATGTATGTGGTTATAACAAACAAAAACGAACAAGTATTTGACATATATATATAATTATATATATATATATATATATAATATATAATATATATAATATATACGTATATATATTATAGGATAATAGTTTTCAATACAGCTATTTGCTTGCATTCTACACAAACACGACCGAGCGCTGACTTTCAGTCGCATTATGAAGGATGTAATTGACACATGCTTGCATGACCGAACAGCGATCATTTATAATTTCCTGTATAATTGGAAAATATTTAAATTATTCTGAAACAGGCTGTTTGTCAAGATCCTCTGTATGGTCCTTATTCAGAACGCTTTTGCAGTCCTCTAAATAAATATATATTTGCGGAGTATTTGAATACATAAAACAGCCAAGACATATTGTTACATTAAGCGCCTCAGTGGCGCGATCGGTACGGTCATGGCCTGCCACCTCGGTGGCCGCGAGTTCGATTCTCGGGTATTCCACTGAGGGGTCAGAAATGTGTATTTCTGGTGATAGAAGTTCACTTTCGACGTGGTTCGGAAGTCACGTCAAGCCGTGGGTCCCGTTGCCGAATAACCACTGGTTCCGTGCAACGTAAAAACACCATGCAAATCAACAAAACATATGTTACATTAGGAAAGGAATTAAATGGAAAAGTCAAATGAGAATAATGAATATTGAAATGGAATTTCACGTGTCATTCCAAATAGCTCCACCGCCGCCAAGAGTCAACACAAACAAAAACCAAGCGGAAGAAATAATCGCGAGAAGAACAAAGGAAGAAGCCGGACCACCAGCAGGCAGCCTGGGTTGCTTCTTTTCTGTCCTTTGACAGAAGTTTTTGTTGGCGAATGTATACACGTTCATATTTTCAGATCGCTGGCGCTTGCTCGGAAAAGGACACGTGCTGTATAAACATAGAAAGAAATTGGTGACATTGATAACGGCTGTGGCTAAAAAGAAGACTGTTCATGTACTTAAAGCCATTAAAGTCGAATTTTCAACTCTTGCATATGCTAGGAATAGAACACGTGCTATATAAACAAAGAAAGAAGTTGGTGACATTGATAAGGGTTGCGGCTATTTACCGTCAGTTCCTGAAACGAAAAAGAATAGACTGTTCATATACTGAAAGCCATTAAAGTCGAATTTTCAACTCTTGCGCATGCTCGGAACAGAACGCGTGCTATATGAACAAAGAAAGAAGTTGGTGACATTAATAATGGTTATGTCGTTTTAACTTCAGTTCCTGAAACGAAAAAGAATAGACTGTTCATATATTTAAAGCCGTTAAAGTCGAATTTTCAACTCGCTTGCATATGCTGGGAAAAAAGAACACGTGCTATATAAACATAAAAAGAAGTTGGTGACACTGATAACAATTACGTTGTTTTAACTTCAGTTCCTGAAACGAAAAAGAATAGAATGTCCATATATTTAAAGCCATTAAAGTCGAATTTTCAACTCTTGCATATGCTCGGAACAGAACATGTGCTGTATAAACATAGAAAGAAGTTGGTGATACTGATAGATAATGGTTATGTTTTACCGTCAGTTCCTGAAACGAAAAAGAATAGACCGTTCATATATTTAAAGCCCTTAAAGTCGACTGATGTGCAAGTCCAATCTGTTCAGAAATATTAACGAAAGTTATTTGTCGTATAGAAACCTTTTAAAGTTTTCCAGGGAAATGAAATCAGATTTGATTTCTCAGCTCATCTATAATTGTGTAGTGGAAGTTTTAGGTCAGTAATTTTATCGAAGCTGTTGTTCCTTTTGGCTTTTTTATCTTGCAATTAATTGTTGGTCTTGTAGTTTCCGGGTTATTCTTTCTTTTAAAAGTATATAGACTTATATATATATATATATATATATATATATATATATATATATATATATATATATGTGTGTTGTGTGTGTGTGGGTGTGTGTGTGTGTGTGTGTATGTATGTATTATAATGTTTTAAAAGTATATACTGGACTGACACTTTATCGTAATATACACGCCATATGTATGTATGTATGTATGTATATATATATATATATATATATATATATATATATATATATATGTATGTATGTATGTATGTATGTATAAGTATATATAATCCAATGTAGCATGAAGGAAGACGTACTTGAGAATATCCTTAAATCCACGGTAGGAAGGTAAGTGAAACAGGAACTTGGAACAAGTACTTTCGTAGCATATTCTACATTTTCAATTTCACACTAAATATAATAAAAGCTGACAGTCCTTTGTATACCCCGCCCCTCTCTCTGTTTTTGTATATAAAGGACTGTCAACTTATTCTATTCTATTTAGTGTGATCTTTAAAATGTAGAATATACTACGAAAGTACTTGTTCCAAGTTCCTGTTTCACTTACCTATCTACTGTGGATTTAAGGATTTACACATACATACATTATATATATATATATATATATATATATATATATATATATATATATATATATATATATATATATATATATATATGAGTCATATCACATTACCGTGATTCATGTACATACATCGAGCTACAAATGTCCTTTAATATCTAATTCGCTCTACGTCGGAATTAATATATTTTCAATATTCCCCTTCGGTACATATATGAAAATATATCATTTGGGAGGTAAAAGTGAATTTAGATATTAAAGGACATTTGTAGCTTTGAATTGATATATATATTATATAATTTATAATATATATTATATAATAATAATATATATATATATATATTATAATATACACATATATAATTTAAAAGATGATTCTACGTAAAATTAAAAAAATGCGTCCACAGGGAGACAAACGGTTGAATAGTAAGGTGTTATTAGTAACTGGTATGAGTAACTGGAAAACGCTCCAGTTAGCAGGGACGAGACGACGGAACGCCGGGAATTATTATTAAATTATAATTATTATTATTATTATTATTCAGTAGATGAATCACGCAGATTCGGTGTGGGATTGCCAGGACATTAGTGGGTCCCGTGTATTGCCCAAGGTCTAGAGAATACGTATTCTCCAGACCTTGTTATTGCCTGTATTATTGCGTAAATTTAATTTCGTTAACTCACTGGGTTGAATCGACAGAAGCTCTCGCCAATCTTTGTAATGTGAATGAATCGAAATTAGGATTAATTAGTGAATGAATCAAAATTTGGATTAATTAGTGAGTTTTGTTACTACTAGTTGGTCTTTTGTGTTCAGTTTTTCTTTATTTGTAAGTTAAATTCAATGCACTTTCGTTGGGGATAATTATCAGTTTTATTATTCCTCTGTTCATCGGGTACTTTTCAATATTTGTCAAAATGGTTCAAAGAAGAAGAATGATTAATATATATATATATATATATATATTATATATATATATATATATATATATACAATATATACATATATACATATATATACATAATATATATATATATATATATATATATATATATATATTATTATATATTATAACATCCTTTTGAATTTTTGACCATCCGCTCATAAAACCCGAAAGGTGTGTTATTTTTAGCCCCTTTATCTTGGCATCCCCGTGGCATTACTTAAGGTTCTTTGCAGCGTCCCTTTGGCCCATAGCTGCAACCCCTTCCATTCCTTTTACTGTGCCTCCCTTTCATATTCTCCTCCATCTATTCTCTAGCCTCTCCTAACAATTGTTTCTAAGTGCAACTGCCAGAGTTTTCCTCCTGTTACACCTTTCAAGTCTTTCGATATTCTCAATTTCCCTTTCGGCGCTGAATAACTTCACAGGTCCCAGCGCTATTCGTTTGGCCAAAATTCTATTTTACTTCCTTCCTTTATCTTAGCACTTCAAATAATCCGACGGGTGTCTCGGTCTGTGTATCTTTGTGGAGTTACAGTTTTAGGTCGTTGTAACTCAGTTACTTTCTCCTGGACTCCACAGTTGAGTGGAGTTGAAGCCTCCTTCCTTCCCTCATGCTTGACAGGTTTGTGAGTGGCATCCGAGGAGGCTGAATCGGCTTGTTGGAGGCAACCCGACTTAACGGCCTTGTGATTTATTATAGGAGTTTTGAGGAGCCTTGGTTGTCGTTTGGGGAAAGGGGTCCTTCCACGTTCCATCATGGGTTTTCTGCGGGTTCCTTGGGCATCGTGCATCAGTGCTACTTTTAAATTGTAAGCTTCAGACTGAAAAATAAGGTTATCCACTCAATAAATGCAAAGTTCAGGCATCTGAAGTAAAAGATTATCAGCTCAATAAATGCAAAGTTCAGGCATCTGAAGAAAGAGAGGCGTTTACTGAGTTGATAATCTACGTCTTCAAATGTCTTAACTTTGCATTTATTGAGCTGATAATCTTTGTCTTCAGATGCCTGAACTTTGCATTTATCAGCTCAATAAATGCAAAGCGAAGGCATCTGAAGACGTAGATTATCAACTCAGTAAATGCAAAGCTAAGACATCTGAAGACAAAGATTATCAGCTCAATAAATGCAAAGTTAAGGCATCTGAGGAAAAAGTTATCAACTCAATAAATGCAAATGCAAAGTTAAGGCATTTGAAGAAAAAGATCAAATAAATGCAAAGTTAAGGCAGCTGGAGAAAAAGAATATCATCTCAATAAATGCAAAGTATTATTAAGTATACAAGCCTCAGAGGACGACTTAACTTTACAGTTTTCAGACGAGAACGTTCAAGAGGAATTATTGTGGTTAAACAGGAAAGAAAATATTTTTCAAAAATTTGGCCTTAATGGGTAAAGCGCCCCCCCCTCCCCCCCCACAAAAAAAACAACTGAATTATGTGGGTAAAGCCTTAAATAAATAAAAACTGAATTCTGTTCGAATTGAGTAACGGCAGACTATCATAACATCATTGTTTTGTGCAGTTGGTATTTTTTTTTTTATTCCTTTTCGAGGCTTTGTGGATTGGGTGGTGGTCTTTGGTTAATATGGTCAATGAGACCAGGAAGTGAGAAGATACGTGTATGAAAAACTATGACTAGTAACACTTATTACATCTCTCTCTCTCTCTCTTCTCTCTCTCTCTCTCCAGAGGAAATTGAATCGACTTCCCCCTCTTTTTTTTAATGAAACTCAACCTTTTTTGTTTCCTACAAATGAAGGCTTGTGCGTCCTTTGCATTACGAAGCAGTCTTACTAATTAGATAAGCTCGGCTTTTTTTTATTTATTTTTTTTTTATTTTTTAGTATTTGGTAGCTGGAGGATGCAGCAGCTGCTCCACGCACCTTGCTTGCAAACACTGATGTGAATTCGTTAGCCAGAACGTTTAGCGGACGCTCAGTGAAGCAAGATGCAGATAAATGTGTACTGGTATGCGTGCTGAATTAGTCACATTTATGTATGATGGAGGGGGGGTTACTTTTTTCTATTCTACAGATTTACTTTTATTTATTTTGCCTTTATAATCTGATGCTTGCATTGTCAACGGTGTTGTTCGCATTGATGGCTTTGGGCATCGGCGACTTCAGGAGTTTGTTTGTTAAAATAATCGTCTTGCAGTTAACGTACCGAGTACATCTGATTATTTAGAGAGAGAGAGAGAGAGAGAGAGAGAGAGAGAGAGAGAGAGAGAGAGAGAGATGGGTTCTAAAGGAAAGAGAGCGGCAGACATAAAAGTTCTGGAGGAGACGGGATGGCCGACCTTGCCTCAGGCAAGGATCGCCTTGTTTCTTTTCACCAACGAACTCCCACTTCCCTATGATATACCCTCTCTCTCTCTCTCTCTCTCTCTCTCTCTCTCTCTCTCTCTCTCTCTCTCTCTCCCCTATCCTGTATCCCATCGGAGCCTCTCTCATCCAAATTCCTGTAGCAGAAGTCGTCACGGTAAACGGATTCCAGCTATAGAACTTCTTTCTGGGCATCCTGCCAGTGACGAGGCATTTCTCGGCAGAAGAATCCGGCCTATATAAGGTTTATTAGCAGCAGAGTCGGGGATGAGGTATTCGAAGCTAATGAATATTAATATTATAGTCGAACATTACAATCTCATCTCGATGAAATCTGATTTAATCTCGAGCGGATTATATGGTTTCAAGAGTTGAGAGAAATGGCAATTGTTTGATGATATAAATTGGTTTCAAGAGTTACAAAAATTTGCAATTGTTTGATGATGTAAATGTTATCAGTGCCGTGACAAGAAAATTGAAGGAAAGAGAGCAATTTGCTTTTGAGAGAGTATTAAACAGATCTAATTTTGCATCAAATGGACCTCCAAGAAAAATTACTAGTTTTGCATACCCTTAAAAGAGCTTGTGGTTGCTTACACTAATACGAATGCTTAGAAAAGAGCTCGTGGATGCTTACTAATACGAGCTTGAGGAAGAGCTGAATGTTGCTACTACGAAGCTTAGAAGAGCTTGTGGTTGCTTACACTAATACGAATGCTTAGAAAAGAGCTTGTGGTTGCTTACACTAATACGAATGCTTAGAAGAGCTTGTGGATGCTTACACTAATACGGATGCTTAGAAAAGAGCTTGTGGATGCTTACACTAATACGGATGCTTAGAAAAGAGCTTGTGGATGCTTAATACGGATGCTTAGCTTGGAGAAATGCTTCGAGATCCCTAATGTCACCCAACCTGCCCATGTGGTTGGCAAGGCCTTGCTGGAATTCTTTGTCCGCCCATGTGTGAACCCACCAGTTTTCATTCCCCTGGGTTCTTCTCCCACCCGGTTTTGCCCGGTTTTCTCTGTGAGGACTGGGTTCTGCAGGCTTATACAATGGATACCATTCTTCAAGGTCTAGAGAGTATACTCTCTCTAGACCTTGCCATTCTTCAGATTGAAAGCGAATAAAAATGGCGGATTTTAACCAGACTAGCGCTAGAACACTTGTGTTTCCCTCTCTCTCTCTCTCTCTCTCTCTCTCTCTCTCTCTCTCTCTCTCCTCTCTAAAAAAAAAAAGGTGTATATATTGTGTGTATGTATAATTTTTCCTTGTGGGAAAGATTGACATTTGAATCAGGTGTCAGTGGGATTATAATTCTATGTGATTTATATTTATATATTTATATATATATATATATATATATATATATATATATATATATATATACATATGTATGTATATTTACTAATATATATATATTATATATATATATATAAAATAATATATATATTTGTATAGTATATATGATTAATTTATAAGTTTTTATATGTGTATTTGTATGTTTTGGTCGCAGAATGGGGATGGTATTTGCAGGAAAATCGCTTTCAGAATTATTTTTAAATTATTGTCTGGAAACTTTGTTATACCTTTATAAACTCTCTTTTTCTATGAGTCCCTCTTCGGTATTTGGTAATTGGATTACCTGCCAATATTGTATTGAGTGACTGATAATAAAGAATGCGGATTTGCCCCTTGTTGGGAAAATAATCCGGAAGTTGGTCTGCTTTGTAAGGTCGTGAAAGTTTCTCTGCATTGAATGGGTTTGTAAAGAAAATTCTTGCATACAGGACACTTCGCTGAGAAAGTGAGGCGGAGCTTTCATTTTATGGAAGAAAATCTATATTGAAAGCTCAGAGAAATGCGCCTCACGATTTCATATATAAAAAAAAAGTAAGATACAAGTTGATATTTAAAGCTTAGAGAAATGCTCGCCATGACTTTATAAAACAAAAGCAAAAAGGTAATATAAAGGCATATAAAACTCAGAGAAAAGCTTAGCACTATTTTATAAAAAAAAAAGTAAGTGTAACAAATTTATATTTAAAGCTCAGAGAAATGATTGACATTATTTTATAAAAATGGTAAGAAGGTAAAAAAAAAACTATATTAAAAGCTCAAAGAAATGCTTGGCATGATTTTATATATATAAGAAATAGTAAAAGTGTAAAAAAAGATATTTAAATCTCAGAGAAATGCTTAGCGCGATTTTATAAAGAAAAGTAAGAAGGTAAAAAATATATATATTTGAAGCCCAGAGAAATGCTTGGGACGATTATATAAATTAGAGATTGGATAAAAAAACATACAAAACGAACCCCCTTCCAGGTATCTTTCATCCTTCGTAGAAAAACATGCAGTTGTATGTAACACACAGGTACATAACAGAGTTACATTCTTCGTAACCTAGTATTACATGCCTTTTGACATATTCTCCTTTTTGTCACTGTAAAAATGTTCACATGTAGTACGTCAAGTGTTGAGTGAGAACAGCAAAAAAGGCATTTATTTAATTTTCATTTTGCTTCTGTTGTAAATAGGTAAATGTAGCGAATGCTTTTATCTTGGAATGTTGAGAGGATAACTAAATGCATAATTTCTCCAAACGCTAATCAGAGTAATGGCTTTTGGTCGTGTAATCCGTCATTTTGTGTCACTCTTCTGCCATTATTTAAGTGGAAAAGTATCAGTTCATTATGTGGGAATAATCCAAGGACAGCGTAATCATTCGATCTCACCTGGAGCTGGATTCTCTCTCTCTCTCTCTCTCTCTCTCTCTCTCTCTCTCTCTCTGGATCTCCGAAGGAAGGCAGGCAGGAAGGAGGACGCCCATCCCATGTCATCATTGATTGCCTTTTAGGAATAGCGTATAGATCGATGAATGTTCCCGCTCGGGATATCTCGTGTTTCCTTTTGTGAGATCAGAACCCTCCCCTCCAACCCCCTTAATATACGACCTTCCCCTCCCTCCCCTTCCTCCCCAGACGCCCTCTTTGCTCCATTCTCTCAGTCACACCCTAATTTCCCTATTTTCTTGCCCTGGAAAGGCCGCACTTTCTCCTTCCCACTTTTCCTCTTCTTTGGTGGAGAGTCCTGCTTGCTTGTGACCTTGGCCCCTTGCTTTGAGTGCTCGATCCTATTTGAGAGTTTTCCGTTCTGCTTTTGTCCTTCTCCGGTTTCTTGCTGGAAGGTAGTTTGAGCTGGAATACACGATCGTTTATAAACGTTTCTTGCTCATCTTTCCCAGTTTTCTGTAAAAGAAAACTACTGAGATGGCTTTGTCTATCTGTTCGCCCCCGTGCTTTAAAAATAACTGAGGCTAGAAGGCTGCAAATTGGTATGTTGGTCATCCACCCTCCAATCATCAAACATACCAAATTGCAGCCTTCTAGCCTCAGTAGTTTTTATTTAATTTAAGGTTAAAGTTAGCCATGTTCGTGTGTATGGCAACGCTATAGGGCAGGCCACCACCGGGCCGTGGCTGAGTTTCATGGGGGTGCAGCTCATGCAGCATTATACGCTGTACAGAAAAATCGATTGTGCAGAGGAAAAAAGGTTTTTCAGTTTGTAAGCGGTTGGACCATTTTGTGGGGATAATCCAAGTCAGCTTAATCAGTCAATCATACCTGTAGCTGGATTCTCTCTCTCTCTCTCTCTCTCTCTCTCTCTCTCTCTCTCTCTCTCTCTCTTGTATGGATTGATTTTGAGAACGTGAATTAGTGCAGAAATATTGGATTTTCTTTTTAGTCAATTGCTTTTTAGTCTTCTGTAAAAGAAAACTATTTTGCCGGCATTGTCCGTCCGTCCGGACTTTATTCTGTCCGCCCTCAGATCTAAAAATCTACAGAGGCTAGAGGGCTTCAAACTGTTAGGTTGATCATCCACCCTCTAATCATCAAGCATACCAAATTGCAGCCCTCTAGCTTCAGTAGTTTCTATTTTATTCAAGGGTAAAGTTAGAAATGCATCGTGCATCTGGCAGCGCTTTCTGGAGGCATGGGGCGCAGCCTCACTCTACAGTATTTGGGAAGCTACTGAAGCGCTACTGGTCGACAGTGGTCGTAGCTGATTGTTTTATACAGTATTATACGTTGTACAGAAAACTCGATTGCGCAGAAGAAACTTTGAAAGTTTGGCCCAATTGTTTACTTGTTTGTGTTTGACCAGATAGAATAGTTACGGCTTCTTTTTGTGATTTTTATGTAACTGTTGTTGTCGCCTTTGCAAACTCACTTGTTCTTAACACATATGCTTTCAGCTACTGAGAATGCATCATATAATTTTTGTTTAGGTTTTAACATTGCTGATGTCCATGTTAATGAACATAAAATAGCTATATTCTTCGTAAAATTCCTTTTAGCCCCAAGCTCTCCTCCTCTTAATAACTTCAGAGAGAGAGAGAGAGAGAGAAAATGAACTCGCTCTGAATTCATTTTCCCCGAATCGATTAGGTCCGCAATATTGTCACGGTGGCACTCTGTCTCCATACAATAGTGTGTGGTTCAGTTTTAGGTCACGTAGGCGCACCTTTAGCCCTACGTAATTTCGAGTAGCCCGCCATTCTTTTGTCGCCTCTCAGCTTTTAAAAGGTTCGGCCTGTTGTGTGAGGTGTGAGGTCTTATGAATATTCTGGAGGTCAGCCGTTTCACTGGAATTTTTATTTCTCGCAGGAAAGTTTTTTTTGCGGGAAAGTTTTTTTTTCTGTCTTTCTTTTTGAGCGTGTTGGTCATTTTTCAGTTGGGAGTATTCTTCCTTCACTTCCACTTCTGGATTCTGTCGGTTTTTTTTGTTTATTTTTTTAAGGATTTCCAGTTCTGGATTAATTCAGTTTTTTTATGTTCTGTTTATTCAGTAGTGTTTCGTTAGCTGTGTCTTTGTAGTTAGGGGGAGGTCTTTGTTAAGGGACTATTTAATGAGTAGTATTGCGTTAGCAGTATCTTTGTAGTTCGGATAAGGTCTTAGTTAAGGGACTAAGGTCTTAGTTAAGGGACTACTTATTCGGTAGTGTTTTGTTAGCAGTGTCTTTGTAGTTAGGACAAAAGACGAAGCTGTCTAGACCAGCATTGTCACAATAACCTTAAGGGGGGATTGATATGTTCATGGGAAATTCGTCCTCGACTTTTGTTTTCATACTAGCATGAATATATGCAGCCTAAGTTGTAAAGAAATGAGTTTAACAGCGCCTCGGTGGCGTGGTTGGTATGGTGTTTGCGTCTCACCTCGGTGGTCGCGGGTTCGATTCTCGGCCATTCCATTGAGGAGTGAGAGATGTGTATTTCTGGCGATAGAAGTTCACTCTCGACGTGGTTCGGAAGACACGTAAAGCCGTTGGTCCCGTTGCTGAATAACCACTGGTTCCATGCAACGTAAAAACACCATACAAACAAACAAACAATTTTTGTAAATTATTTTTGCAGCTGTTTAGTTGAACTGCTAAATGTAGATTATATCAGACGTCTTCGAATAAAAGTTTCAGTTCACCTAAAAAACCCACAAAGGGTTTCAGAGCAACACACGTCAAAAATTGAGAGACGGAAGAAATGAGATCTGAGTTAAAGGACGAAGATAAAACAACCAAAAGTAACAAGTGGAAAAAACCTACACCACGCCATCGGTGACTGCAGTAACTTTATAGTCCTAAAGGAAGTTTTCCGCATAGGCCTCCTGTAGGTTTAGGGAAGGTTAATAATGTTAATATTAACCGTAAGTTTTTTTCTTCTCCTTCTCTTGTTAAATAGTGTACATGATGTTCATCGCTGTACCTTTGGTGAGATTACGATGAATGTGGTTAAGACGGCACCTTGGAATTAAAAGAAAAAAAAAGTGCGCTGAACTTTTTTTGACGCAATCGAGTTTCCTGTACAGCATATAATGCTCTCAGCCGCGGCTCGGTGGTGGCCTGGATTTTTGGCATGGCGCATGATCATGTCCATCTTTAACTTCATTAAAACGAAAACCTACTGAGGCTAGCAGGTTGCAATTTGGTATGTCTGATGATTGGAGGGTGGATGATCAACATACCAATTTGCAGCCCTCTAGCCTCAGTAGCTTTTAGGATCTGAGGCCGGACAGGAAAAGTGCGGACGGACAGACAAATAGCCATCTCAGTAGTTTTCTTTCACAGAAAACTACTTAAAAAAAATTTTTTTTTACTAAGTTTTTTGGGCTTTACATAATGTACTAAGTTGTTGCGATACATTGGTGTAGTGACGATCAAGCTATAGAGATCTACATTCACTTTTGTTTTTGGTGCATTAATTTTTCGTCTTATCTGTAAACATTGTATATTAATATGTCATTTAGCCCATGCACACACACACACACACACACACACACACACACACACACACATATATATATATATATAATATATATATATATATATTATATATATATATATATATATATATAATGTTCCTATGCGTTTTGCATCAAGGGAGTGAGTTTAGCGGGTATTTTGTGTAATTATCTTGTATAGTGCATATAACTATAGAATATATACGTATAGTATTACATTGTATATGTAATTAATTATAACACACAAACATATATATATATATATATATATATATATATAATATATAATGTGAGTTTTGCGGGTATTTTGTATATGTGTATATATACACGTTAGTGATATATGTATGAACATACAGTATATCTTGTATATGGATATATATATATATATATATATATATATATATATATATACGTATATATTACATTGCATATGTAATATATACATACAAACATACGTATATATATATATATATATAATATATATAGACCATAGATATATATATATATATAGCTATATGTATTTACTGTGTGTAAATAATATATTTTTGCATATATTCTGTATGTATGCATGTACATGATACACATACACATATATACATATGTCTGTATGGGTATATTACACACACACCACACACACACACACACAACACACACACACACATATCCCTATCATCCGTGGCAACATATTAATTTCTTGAAGCTCTTCACCATTTTATCAGTAATGAATTTGTCGGGTTTGTACGTAACAAGGGCTCAGATATTTTTGGAATACGACTTAATAAAAGCAGTCCCAATTAGTTTCCTGGTAATATAATCATTGCCTAATTAAATTTCTGTTGCATTTGTCCATTCAATGAGTTGGTTGTAATTACTGGAATTGATATAATGGGATTTAGTAGACTGTGCTTTCTAACAGAATATTCATGTTGATTTGATCTAATGGTAGACATCACAGTATATGTACTAAAGAGACAGTATTAGACGAACATACATACATGCATATATATCAACTTTAACAATGGAGCCTGGGACTCTGACCATATAGACAACATGTCCCTTAAGACAACAATGAAGCGGATTAAGACAATTAACAGAACCAACGGCGGCTTATGGCTGGAGACTTATCGGTGGCCCCAGGTATCACCTAAGGGCATATCTCCCACTACATATTTCGCTAATGTAACTTCTTCTGTCATTCACTACTTGATAAGGGTGGAAGTTAGTCCACCAAAATATAGTCCTTAGCTTTAAACCAGAGTGTTTTAATGGGCCTTTTATACTTGAGATGTATCCTGTTTTGACAGAAGAATATATTTACACACACACACACACACACACACACACATATGTATGTAATCTTTTATATATATATATATATAATATCATATATATATATATATATATATATAACCTTAAAATTATATATAATATAAACTTAAATTACAAAAATATGGAACGTGATGAATAAATTAATAAAGAAAAATGCCACGTAGGACAGTTTGCAACACAACGGAGAAGTGGGGCTGCTAGACCCCATTAGACACAACGTGGATATATATATATATATAATCTATATATATATATATAGTATATATATATATATGCATATGTATATCATATAAGATGAACGCCCCGTAACGCTTTGTAACTCTAACACATACACAGACAAGCAAACCCGCCCATGTCTTCACGCACGTTTAGTCATTTCGACCTTGAGAAGGTACAATCCCACTCGATAGGAATTGCTTTTTGATTTCTTTCGAATTGCGAAGCGTGGGAAAATAGGAGGGACATTTCACACGATTCTCCTCAGTCGAGAGAAATCGAACCTTCTTTTGTTGATGTCGATGGCGGGTGTCGAAATATATATATATATATATATATATATATATATATATATATATATATATATATATATATATATATATATATATATATATATATATATATATATATATATATGTGTGTGTGTGTGTGTGTGTGTGTGTGTGTGTAGTGCGTGTGTGTGTGTGTATATAGGATATATATATATATATATATATATATATATATATATATATATATATATATATATATATATATATATATATATATATATACACACACACGTTTTGAGTGGTTCCATAATAACTTGTGGATTTATTTTGGTTTATTGGTTTAGTTTTGAGGTGTGTTCTCAAGGGTTTAATTTAGATGACCTCAATAGAGTAACATTGAGATAAAAACTCATATGATATTTTGTACGTTATATATCGTATTACTTCCAAAATACAGTAAAATTTCTGCTATGTAATTCTAAATAAAACTCGTAGTATTTCGTACGTTTCATATTGTATTATTTCCAGTACTGAGAGAGTTGTTACCATTCAGCTCAGTCGTCGGTACACCAAGAAGAAAGCTTTCCTCTACATTGCCAGCAAAGATGAACAGGATTTGATTCTTGTTATCTCTGGCTGAAAATAAGTCGTCTGTTATATTTCACAAAAATGTCTCTTTCGAGGTATCGGTCTGACGTAACGTTTAAAATAAGTCGTCTGTTATATTCAACAAAAGTGACACTTTCGAGGTATAGTTCTGACGTAACGTCGTTAAGTGAAGGGCCAAGCGTGTGAAAATGTAATCCATTTCAGGGTTTTTTTTTATGCGTACTTAAGGGACCTTGCTTAATGTATATGCACGACCACTGCACTCTTTTCTCTCGCATCCGGTACTATGCTAAGTATGATGCGTACATGAAGTTGTGGGTTCTTTTCTCCATCCTGTGAGAAGTAACTTGCATAATGGAGTGCCTTTTCTCCTTAGGGCTGTTTTTGTTGTTAGTTCTGATATGGCGGGATCATACCTTAAGGCATAGGTAAATTATATGTGTGTGTGTGTGTATATATTAATATATATATATATATATATATATATAATATAGATATTATAATATATATATATATATATATATATATATATATATATATATATATAAATGCCTGAAGGCATGATATAATTTTGATTAGGGTGTGAGCGAATAACCTTATTCACATGTAGTTACAATTTAAGATTATCCACTGCATTACTACCCTGACACTATTTGCCTCGCATTTTAATATATTTTTATCCATTGTTTTTTTTTTTTATGAAGTGAAGCATCAGGCGAAGGGAATTATTGTCAACACTAGAGTAGGGCGGTTCTCTCAGGATCTCGTAACTTCCCCGTTCAAGAGTGAATAAGGATACTTCTAAAGTTGGGAGTGGCTGGCTTGAATGGGGGCTTCAGCTGTTGTTGCTATTATTATTATTATTATTATTATTATTATTATTATTATTATTATTATTATTATTATTACTACTACTACTACTAATAAAAATAATAATAATAATAATAATAGTAATTGTAATAATAATGAATAATAATAATAATAATAATAATTATTATTATTATTATTATTATTATTATTATTATATAGAGAATTAAAAGCCACAGTAGTGTTAAAAAACATGTACGCGCAGAGTTAAAAATAAATATCCTTGTCATTTTTAACTCTACATAAATATTTTTTAACACTACTGTGGCTTTTAATCCTCGATATTATAGCCACGTTGCAGGGGCCCCTTGTTTTATTATTATTATTATTATTATTATTATTATTATTATTATTATTATTATTATTATTGTTGTTATTGTTATTGTTATTATTATTATTATTATTATTATTATTGAGAATTAAAAGCCACAGTAGTGCAAGAAATTCACGTACATAAATATTTTTTCAACACTACTGTGGCTTTTGATTGTCGTTACAGGGGTCCTTGGTTATTATTATGATTATTATTATTATTATTATTATTATTATTATTATTATTATTATTATTAAATAGAATGACTGAAAGTACACAAGGAACGCAGCTGAAAGGCCGTTAAATTACAGGACTAACTACTCAGAATCTAGGAACTAGTTATGAAAGTAAGTTATAATAGAAAAAGGTTAACAAATGAATAAAGCCGGTGTATTCGGTGTCCAGTTTAACTACGGTAGTTATATCAGTTTATAAAGATGACATTTATGAGAACTGTTTTCAAATAATATTTTCCGTGGAGCTTTTCAGTTAGCTTTCAATTGAAAAATTTTTCTAGAGTTTTTTGAGTTAGTGAAGGAAGCTTTATTTATTTATTTTTTTTTATAAAGATGTGTTAAGTCAGCTATTGGAAGTTCATCCATTTTTGCATAAATATTTGGATAAAAGATGTGAAAACATATCAAGCTTAAATTGAATTGATTAGGGATACCTTTTTATTCCTGTTTAACACCATTTTTTTTATGCCGTCAATTATTCTTATATAAATAGCGGCGCCAGTCTGTATGAGGTCAGTCATTCAGTAAGTCAGCCTTAACCTCTCCATGGTATGCTCAGTTTTCATGCCATAAATGACGTAGAAAACTCGATTTTTATAACAATCGCTTTGTTTTTTCAAACAACTGTCGAGGTTACTGAGATATGTTATTTTTGCCTTGCCCCCACCCCCACCCAAAAAAAAAATAATAATAACTTTTAATACAGTAAAATAACTGTATGCGGTGAATTAATAATAATGAACGTTCTCACATTTTATTCGTTTCTAGTTTCCCCACTTTCCACCATTCCCTTTACGAAAAGTGAACGCAGGGAGATGGGAAACTTCCCTTTTACGCTTTTCGTTAGTTTTCTGTAAAAGAAAACAATTGTGTCGGCTTTGTATGTCCGTCCGCCCTTATACCTTAAAAACTACTGAGGCTACAGGGCTGCAAATTGTTATATTGATCATCCACCTTCCAATCATCGAACATGCCAAATTGCAGCCCTCTAGTCTCAGTAGTTTTTATTTTATTTAAAGTTACACTTATCCATAATCGTACTTCTGGCAGCGTTAACGGCCACCACCGGACCGTGGCTGAGTTTCTTGGGCCGCGGCTAAGAAGAGTTTTATGAGGCCGTCACCGGACAGAAAATTCGATTGCGCCGAAGAAACTTTTGCACAATTTATACCTGTTTCTTCGTCTCTTGGTAGTCGCAATTTTTACTTGTTTGTTCCTCTCCTGGTAGTCGCAATTTTTACTTGTTTCATAGTCTCCTGGTAGTTCCAATTTTTACTTGTTTCTTCGTCTCCTGGTAGTTCCAATTTTTACTTGTTTCCTCATCTACTGGTAGTCACAATGTTTCTTCATCTACTGGTAGTCGCAATTTTTACTTGTTTCTTCATCTCCTGGTAGTCGCAATTTTTACTTGTTTCTTCATCTCCTGGTAGTCGCAATTTTTACTTGTTTCTTCATCTCCTGGTAGTCGCAATCTTTACTTGTTTCTTCATTTCCTGGTAGTCGCAATTTTTACTTGTTTCTTCATCTGGTAGTCGCAATATTTACTTGTTTCTTCATCTACTGGTAGTCGCAATTTTTACTTGTTTCTTCATTTCCTGGTAGTCGCATTTCCTCCCGTCGTTCTCCCTTGGTTAGCCTGTCGTTGGGCTGGATGTTATCCAGCCAAAAATAGACTCCTTATTACTGTGTCTCCTTGGGATCTGGTGGAAGTAGCAATTTGAATTTTACAGAGGAATCACGGAAGGTTTCTTGCTGTAACAACCAGGATATATAACTTTCAGACGCTGTTGGTTTTATGATAAGTTAATTTTTTCTTTTTAATTATTTCTTGGCTTACATTATTGCGTTTTAAAAAGTAAAAAATGCGTGAGTTTCTTCTGCGCAATAGAATTTTCTGTATAGCGTCTAATGCTGTATGAGCCACTGGCCATGAAACTTTCAGCCACGGCCCGGTGATGCCTGTCCTATAGTGGTATCATACGCACGATCATAGCTTACTTTAACCTTAAATAAAATAAAAACTACCAATGTTAGAGGGCTGCAATTTGGGATGTTTGATGATAGGAGGGTGGCTGATCACCATACCAATATGCAGCCCTCTAGCCTCAGTAGTGTTTAAGATCTGAGGGCAGACAGGAAAAGTGCAGACGGACGAACAAATCTCAATAGTTTTCTTTTATAGAAAACTCAAAAAGGCTAATATCCTGGTTACTCGTAAACATACAAGACAGTTTCAATGCCATTTGGTCCTGTTGACGTTAGATTATGTTTTTATTGTATATTCTTGTTATTTCAGAATTCTTACCTTGCGGTAACATTGTATTAATTCACTACGTGCAACAAGGGCATGGTGCAATATTCTTAAAGCTTGAGACGTGGGAACCAACAATTTCAGAGAGGGAAAGTTTTCAGCTATTTCAGCGAGTGTCTGTTATTCAGACACCGAATCTGCTTTTGGCAGGTAAAGTTCAGGCTCGGTTTGATTTTCATGTGGGTTAAAAACGAAAGGAAGGCTGAGTAATAAATCAATCTAACCTGTGGAAGCCTTTTAATCTAATCGATTTCATGTACACTACGACTACAGCTAAGATTCTGCACTGGCAGCAGTGGGGAGCGAACTCGGGCTACCAGATTGCTGTTTATCAGCTCAGTGGTCTGGTTAAGCTAAGTTATACTTTACTTCTTTAACTACTACTGCTAGCCTAATACAATTCAACCTGTATTTCGTTATTTTGCCTCAACTTTTATTTACTTATTCATTTGTTGATTTATCTGGTTTTCTAATAACTCTGTATTTTCCATGACTTCTTTCGAATGAGCGGCTTAGAAATTATGGCGGGGAAGTCATAATTCTCAGTAAGGTTGTTAGGGCCGAGTATAGAATATATATATATATATATATATATATATATATATATATATATATATATATATATATGTATATATATAGATATATATATATTCATTTGTTAATTTATCAGGTTTTCTAATAACTAACTCTCTCTATTTTCCATGACTTCTTTCGAATGGGCGGCTTAGAAATTATGGTGGGGAAGTCATAATTCTCGGTAAGGTTGTTAGGACCGAGTTTTAATAATATATATATAATGTATATATATATATATATATATATATATATTTATATATATAATATATATATATATATATATAATTCATTTGTTAATTTATCGGTTTTCTAATAAACTAACTCTGTATTTTCCATGACTTGTTCGAATGAGCGGGCTTAGAAATTATGGCGGGGAAGTCATAATTCTCAGTAAGGTTGTTAGAGGACCGAGTATATATATATATATATATATATATATATATATATATATATATTATATATATATATATATATATATATATATATATATTTGGAACTGTGAAGGCAATAAAAAAGCCTATATTAGTGAGAAGTTAAGAACGTCTTAGTTTTCCCAGACCACTGAGCTGATTAACTGCTCTCCTAGGGCTGGCCCGAAGGATTAGATATATTTACGTGGCTAGGAACCAATTGGTCACCTAGCAACGGAACCTACAGCTTATTGCGGGATCCGAACCACACTTATTCGAGAAACTGAATTTCTATCACCGGAAATAAATTCCTCTGATTCCGCGTTGGCCGAGCCGGGATTCGAGCTTCGGACCACCGGATTGGCAGCCGAGCGCGAAAACCACTTGTCCAGCGAGGAACTTATATTAGTGAGAAAGGTGTATAGTGCGGTAGCCATGGGATAGAAAAGGAAAGGAAGATAAGAAAATATACTATATTTGCTATATTTAATGTGTTCCATCCTTTGCTTTCCTGGGCGTCGACTGTGGTCGTACAGATGAAAATGTTATATCAAGGAATAGGCAGTAATTGAACATAATGCATAACTTCTGGTTTGCATTGATTTTACCCTGAACTAAATTCCATAAAAGGAAGTGTTTATAGGAAAATGATTTCCCGTTGACTCTCTACAGAGTTATCTCCATGCTTTCTATATATTGAGAGGAAAGGTGGTATGTTTCCAGTAATTCGTCGAAAGTGCTGAATATATTTCTCCTAAAGCTAACAATATGTCATTCAGTGTAAGAGTTATTGCTTCTGGAGAACTGTAAAGTAACTTATATCAGCATGAAATGATAGTGGTCGACCTTGTACTTTGCATGAATCTTTGGACGAAAATGTAACTGTCTTCTCTAATAAGCTCCAAATTCGTTTGACCAAAGTTACGAGGAGTTACAAGGATTAGGATGTCTCAAAGACTTGTTAGTTCATCCGAGGAGACATCGTGTGCTCACTCATCTCTAGGAGCAGGTTTGACTGTGCATTCACAGTGTCCTAATGATTCTGTCTAGCTTTCTTTTTAAGCTCTTCCACACTGTTGCTGTTTACAACTTCTGGTGGCAGTTTATTCCCTGTGTCACGTATCTTGTATGTAAAGAAGTTCCCACAGTGGGATGTGTTGTATCTCCTCAGTTCTAGTTTGAGGAGATAACTGATATATAGTCTTTAATTCAACTGCAAATATATTCCGATGCAACAACGACACTTAATAATGCTTAAAGAATTCGCATCGCTTCTGTGTTCAGTGTCTGTTCAAGGTTCAGAACTAGTCACGTATTGTTTTACCTTAATTCTGTAGAGTTAGTCATCTTGATACTTTCTTTTTTTTTTTCTTCTTTTTTTTTACACGGCGTTCGGGATTTTATCTTTGAATAGTTAGTTTGAGATGTAAAAGTCAGCTGAAGAGTTATTTGAGATATGAAAGACAGCTAGAATTTTTAACTTGAATTCATATTACTTTATCAGAGAATATGTTCTTCATCCCTGGAAAAACTTATGACCTGTTGTCTGGAGGCAACTTAGGTGGCAAGAGGTCTTCTATTGAGTCTCCCGAAGAGTGATGGTCTTGAATATCTAGTGGGAAAAAGGAAAAAAAGGGGGAGGGATGCGAATATTGGGTTCGTCAACCGGGAGTTGTGTCTCTCTCTCTCTCTCTCTCTCTCTCTCTCTCTCTCTCTCTCTCTCTCTCACACACACACACACACACACACACACACACACACACACACACACATATATATATATATAATATATATATATATATATATATATATATATATATATATATATATATATATAAAGGTTTTTGCCACGAAGGAAAATTGAAAAGCGAGATAACCAAGAACATTCGGTCAGCATGACCCTTTACTAAGGCATAACTTAGTAAAGGGTCGTGATAGACCAAAAGTTCTCGGCTATCTCGCTTTTCAATTTTCCTTCGTGGCAAAAACCTTTATTTATACATAGCATCACGTTTATATACTTCGTGATCAAGTTATTCTTATATATATATATATATATGATGTATATATATATGTGTGTATATATATATATAATGGTGTGTAGATATTATATATAATATATAATACATATAATATTATATTATATATATACATACACACACACACACAACAACCAGACGGTTAAGTAGGTATATATGGACTCAAGTACCGCAATACGCTGTACTTTAAATAATAAACTTCCATCTGTTGTAGTCATTTTAGTTGAATCATATTATGCAAATCAGGTTTATGTCATGTGTCCTTTCTTGCTGCCCTTTGACAATAGCACCTGTTGAAACACATGGTCCAAGAGCTAAGTTCTTCATGTTTAACCTTATACGAAGGGGAAACGCGCTTGAATTACTGGCCATTGTCTTTATTTTTTCTTGCCGTCATGAAGCTGTGGTCATTAGGTGGGGTTTGATCTTGGAATAAACAATGGCTTGGATTGTGTGTCGTCGTTTGGCTGAAACAGCAAACAAGAAATGACGTAATGTTCCTCCTTTCATTGTGTTTATGCTCTTGCGATGTAAAAGTAGCTTCCATTCAGCTGGAGTATCTTCATTGAATATTTTTGTTGTATATTTTGTAGTTTTGTTGTATATTGTATATTTTGTAGGGTTCTGTTGTATATCTTTGTTATATATTTTGTAGTGTTCTGCTGTATATTATTGTTGTATATTTTGTAGTGCTCTGACGTATAATTTTGTTATATATTTTGTATTGTCCTGTCGTGTATTACAGCTTTCGCGTTACTTTCCTATAAGTATGAGTAGTAGTCCTTCACGTTTTGTATTTTGCTTCAAATCGTCTATAATAACTGTTAATATTTGGCCTTGAATAGAAATAGATAGAAAATATTAAATATTTTGCGCTCTTTCTGATATTTTTGTCTTCCAGAGTCTATTTTTCCTTTATATTTATAATATGCTGTTGTTAATGTAAAATTCACAGAGAAAGATTGTCCGAATTTTTTGTTATCACTTCAGTTTTACAGATGAAATGTATTATCGCATGTCAGAAAATCATGAACTGAATGGGGGTTTGTATGCCTGCCTTTGTAAATGTAATAATGGAAAGAGCTCGTGAAGTCAATTACACAATTACATCATCGCCTGAACCGAATCGCAGCTTGCGAGTGATTGACGTCGCGCAAACGAACAGAGATTTCCAGAGATTTCCTTCAAGTGTCGAAACGCCCATTTAAGTGATCTTAGTTTTCCACGCTCTGTCTGTTTTACGTGGCATGGCAAAGGTGTTAATAGAATGAGGCGTAGTAGCTTTGTGTGGCTTCTCGATAATGGGTTTTTAGTTTTCTCTAAAAGAGAACTGTTGAGATTGCTTTGTCTGTCCGTCCGCACTTTTTCTGTACGCCCGTCCACCCTCAGAATTTAAAAACTACTAAGGTTAGAGGGCTGCAAATTGGTAAGTTGATCATCCAACCTCCAGTCATCAAACATACCAACTTGCAGCCCTCTAGCCTCAGTAGTGTGTGTGTGTGCGTGTTTTTTTTTTTTTTTTTTTTTTTTTTTTTTTTTTTTTTTTTTTAAGGTTAAAGTTATCTATGATCTTGCTTCTGCCACCGCTATAGGTGCCAACAACACAGGCCCCCACCTGCCAGTGGCTGAACGTTTCGTGGGGCGCTGGTGAGAGTTTTATGGGCCGTGTCAGAGAGTTTCATAAAGTATTATGCGCTGTACAGAAAATTCATTTGCATCGAAGAAACGCCGCATTTCTTACTTGTTTCCTTCTAAACTCGAACGCTTCAAGTAAATAGCTAAGGGAACACGATCCAAACCAGTCCCGTGGGAAATATGCATCCCGGTCATACCAAGTTTTCCACAAGGATGAATCCTCGGCCCTTCGTCGTCAATGTGATGAGCGATATTTACTCAAGAAACTTGCAAACAGAGAGAGAGAGAAGAAGAGAGAGAGAGAGAGAGAGAGAGAGAGAGAGAGAGAGAGAGAGAGAGGAAGCAATCTTGATTAGGGGCTAATTTGAGCACAATTCTCTACTTGAAATACACCAAAGAAATTGTTCTCTGTCTTGATTCTTACAAGAACATTATTATAATTCACAAATCGGAGACCTTATCCTCAGGCGACCTAGCATGGTTAACTCTTGTGATTATAGATATATATATATATATATATATATTATATATATATATATATATATATATATATAATATATATACATATATATATATATATATATATATATATAATATATATATATATATATTAATCAGCGAATATCTCAGGAAAATGACAGGCAGAAGGCCAGTACTAATCTATCAGTGCACCTCACGCAGTGCACTGTAGGCATTGCTTATGGTCCTTTGCAGAGTCCCATCGGCCCCTGGCTGCAACCCCTTTCATTCCTTTTACAGTACCTCCATTCATATTCTTCTTTCATCTTACTCTCCACCCTCTTCTAACAGTGTTTCATAGTGGAGCTGCGACATAGAAATAAGTGTCTTGAATTATTTCATTGTTTGTCATAGAATGGTATTTTGTTATCCTTCTGTTATACCAGTAAACGAAAAGTAAATATCAGCCATACTGGAGTTGCAAATGTAAAAATGATTATATCTTGTGCTCTGGTATTTTGTGGACAACATTTTTGCGCAGTGCCTACAGATTTTTTTTTTTTTTTTTTCCTATTTGATTTTACTGTTGAGGCAGACTGAATTATTCATTTTCCGCTCCAGTATAACTTCTGACCAGCTTTGATCATTTTTTAATTTCGTAACGTTGTCGTCTGAAGGCCAGAGCGATCGGTGGCTTTGCTAGCATGTCAAGGGCGTGTCCTTTATACGTTGCTAAAAAAATCATATAATATTGTTTATTTGTTACAGTAAGACTATGAAACCAGGGATTTCACGAAATTACTGAATTTTTCAGGGAATTCGTGAAATCACCAAATGACATTGGGATACGTTACTAAAAATCATGTAATAATGCATATTTGTTATAGTAAGACTATGAAACCAGGGATTTCACGAAATTCCTGGAATTTTCAGGAAATTCGTGAAATCACCAATTCACATGGGGATATGTTACTAATAAAATCTAAAATCATGTATTGATATTGTATATGTGTTACAGTAAGACTGTGGAACCAGGGATTTCACGAAATTCTTGAAAATTTCAGGGACTTCGTGAAGTCGCCAATTCACTTGGGGATGTGTTACTAATAAAATCATGTAATGTATTTGTGTTACATGAAGACTATGAAACCAGGGATTTCACGAAATTCCTGAAAATTTTAGGGAATTCGTGAAATCACCAATTCACTTGGGGACATTTCCCTAGCCATGTGGAGGTCAAATGTGTGTCGCCGTGTTTAGTTCTAATCCATGGGGATCAAATGTGCCTAAGCGAATTGGTGATTTCACGAATTCCCTCAGATCCCTGGGCTCACACTCTTACTGCAACATATGCACAGCAACATTGTTCTCGAAACAAAATCGGTTATTGGTCAAGATTTTTGTGTGGTGTGTAAATTAAACTTGAAGTAGAAGGATCGATGAAAAGACGGCGACTTGTGGGGAAAGTGTGTCTCCTTCAGTTTTTCCTGTTTTCGAAAGAGAGTGAAAACGGAAAAGAATTTCATGATGAGATTGAAGAAGAAGAAAAAAAAGGCGCTGTTCAACCGAGAAGATCGTTCAGGAAGAACAAAGAGAACGCGGAGGAGATTCAGAGTTTAAGTAAAGAGAGAAAGTCTCCCTCAAACCGGAATACCCCGTAAGGGGGTTAGTGCCGTCAGTGCACCTCACGTGGTGTACTGTTAGGCATTGCTTAAAGTGCTTTGCAACGTTCCTTGGGCCCTTAGCTGCTACATCTTTCAATCCTTTTTCTGTACCTCCAGCCTCCCTGACAATTGTTTCATAGTGCAACTGCCAGGTTTTCCTCCAGTTACACCATTCAAACATTTTTACCGTCAGGTTCCCTTTCAGCGTTGAATAACCTCATAGGTCCCAGCGCGTGGCCTTTGGCCTGAATTCTATATCGTATCCAACTCACCCGGAATGAAAAAAAAAAAAACAAAAAAAAAAAAACTTTTGTTTCTTGTTTAAAGTTAACGTTTCTTCCTCAGTGGTTCTTTACTAATATGCAGTCAGGTTTCGAGAGTTCTATTTGAGGGGTCATTAGTTCTATTAAGGAAATTTACCCTAAACCAAGAATTATTATTCAGGCAGATTTATTTATTATTATTTTTTTAGCATAGACTGAAGTTTATCCTTTCCATAACGGACCAGGGGAGATTATGGGTATTACACCATCCCAGGCGCCTTGCCTAAATATTTTTGGGGTTTTGTGTCAATATTTTTATTCCGTTTAGCTGTTAATATCAGGTTGTGCAGTCGGGGATGAGTGATGAGCCCCATATTTATTTTAAACGGCCGTAGCAAATTGTCATTATAGATTTAATAATTGGACGGGGATGGAAAATGCTGAGGTTTTGGCGAGCGCTGGTGTCACCTGATTTAATTCAGATTCAAAATAAATGGACATTCAAATTCTTTTTTCAGAATTGCACATCATGCATTATAAGATATATAGGGTATTAAGATATATATTTATATATTATAATATATAGAATAATATATATATTATATATACTATATAGATTACACATATGAATAAAGTTACAGCCTCGAAGGAAAATTGAAACACTGGAGAAGCTAAGTAGTTTCGTCTTATTACCAAGACATGGTCACAGCAACTAAAGATACACAGTACAGATATATATATATTATATATATATATATATATATATATATATATATATATATATATATAGTAATTTATAGATTAAGTGGACTACAGAAACACAAGATAGAAATAACAAAAATGAAAAAAGGCGAAGGCTGAAGTACACAAATAATAGAAAGAAAAATTTGGAAAAGAGAAGAAAAATGAGAATAAAGTAAAAAAAAAAGGATTAAATGTAAGAATAATGGGTAAAAGGTTGTTGTAATTAAAAGGGAAAAAATCGCAAATTGTCCAAGTAACTTCATATTTTGACGAGGGGTTAAGACCCGTTGTTCAGCCAAAAGTCATTGTTCTCTTGATTGTTATATTATTTTACTTTTTATCTGGTTTTCTTTCCCCCCTCTCGGTTGCTGCTGCCCTAAGCTTGCGTCTTTGGAAGTTCCTTTGTTTTGTTTCCCCATTCGCCTTTTTTTAGTTTTCTGAAAGAGAAAACTATTGTACCGGCTTTGTCTGTCCGTCCGCACTTTTTCTGTCCGCCCTCACATCTTAAAAACTGCTGAGGCTAGAGGGCTGCAAATTGGTATGTTTATCATCCCCCCTCCAATCATCAAACATAGCAAATTGCAGCCCGCTAGCCTCGGTAGTTTTGATTTTACTTAAGGTTAAAGTTAGCCCTAATTGTGCGTCTGCAATGATGTGGATCAGGCCACCACCTGGCCGTGGTTAAAGTCTCATGGGCTGCGGCTCATACAGCATTATACCAAGATCACCGAAAAATAGATATATTTTCGGTGGCCATGGTTACACGATGTAGAGAAAACTCGATTGCGCCGAAGAAACTTTGGCGCATTTTTTACTTGTTTCTTGTATCAGTTTACGCTGCATGTTGACTGACTCTTTGGAAGTGCGTCAGGAATTTCCTTACTTAAGAAGAAAAGCGATCGAAATTTTAAGTAATCAAAAGCGCCTCTGTGGCGTGATCGGTATGGTCTAGGCCGGCCACCGATTCTCGGGCATTCCACTGAGGGGTTAGAGATGTGTATTTCTGACGATAGAAGTTCACTCTCGACGTGGTTCGGAAGTCACGTAAAGCCAGTTGCTGAATAACCTCTGGTTCCATGCAAAAAAACACCGTACAAACAAACAAACAAACTTTAAGTAATCAAAAGTAAGCTTTGTTTCCATATTGCGTAAGAAAAAGTCTTCCAGTACAGCTGTAAAAAAAACAGGTATCATGAAATTATCAGAAGACAGACAGACAGACACAGGCAGACCCATAAGTTGGAGGAGGTGTTGGAGAATGATTTTCCTTACCATTTATAAAGAGACAACAGAAGCTTTCGCAAGAACTCAGAAACAGCTACGAAATCCTGGAGGCGTTGAAAAGAGAGAAAGAATAATTGCTTAGCCCGAAGCAAGCAGATTTTAATAACATACAGAGCTTCATAGTTGGAGACCCATTTGAAGGCGGGGGGCGGGGGGAGGGGGGGGCGACATTTCTTGCTCTCTCTCGCTTTGTTTGACAGGAAATTCGAGTGATGGTGAATCTCCCGTGACGATCGCTAATTGCTAGTATGCGCTTTCCTCGGCGGTGATTGCGTCATGTTCAATTGCAGCCCGTAAATCGGAACTGCAAAGGGGCATGTTATGTGACGAGAGTCACGTCACTCAATGACGTATAACGCATCTCCTGTGACTGCTGCTTACCCAAGCTTCTGATGTGACGAAATTGGGTTTTGCTTATTGCTGGAAATTCTGCTTTCTGGATGTCTTAAACTGTTCATGATTGAATTCCAGTGCCTCAGTGGCCTTGTCGGTATGGTGTTGGCGTGCCACCTCGGTGGCCGCGAGTTCGATTCACGGGCATTACATTGAGGGGTGAGAGATGTGTATTTCTGATGATAGAAGTTCACTCCCGACGTGGTTCGGAAGTCACGTAAAGCCGTTGGTCCCGTTGCTGAATTACCGCTGGTTCCATGCAACGTAAAATCACCATACAAACAAACAAAGAAACAAACAATAATTGAATTCCTCCATGTTATCCCTGTAAGCAATGGTTTTATCCTAACTTATTGTATAGCGTTTATCGTAAAAGCAGTGGTATTAAGTGGAAATCAAAGGCATTTTTTTATTTGTGAATTCGTGCTGGTAATAGTCCAACCACAGAAACCTTCATCAACAAATAAATATCTAACAATTTTCTGAAATATGAACCTGAATGTAGTACGTTGACATTGGATTGAATGAATTTGCTTGTTTTAAACCACATTTTATACATATATACATATATATATATATATATATATATATATATATATATATATATATATATATATATATATATATATATATATATATATAAAACAAGAGCTAATCTTAATTTTCATCAAGTGTGATAATTCGTGTGGAGTAAAATGCTGGAAAAATTAGTCTTAAGTAATAATTTGATGCATTAAAATAATTTGGTTTTGACTCCTTCCATTATCTTTCCATTATCATTCCATTTTATAATAGACTGCAATTACCGTTAATATATTATGTGAGGTTTTTGAGCGTTTGTTAACCGTTGTCTGATTGCTTATGCCAAGATAATCATCTATGCTCTAGAGTTTGTTATTGTTTATGCACCTGTAGTTATCAAATAACCTGTGGTTGTTAAATAAGAGGAAAGTTGTTTAGAGATTCTCGTGGGAATCATTTCTATGGTTTAGAATAAACCAGGCCAATAAAACCTCACATTTCTGGCTTACAGTTGAGAGGCTGAATTCAGCCAAGCATCCAGAGTCGGATTCACTTCCTGCAAAGAGAAATGGACTGCCTTTGTTTAGTGCCAAGGTAATATGATTCAGGAAACAAAGAGTAAGGCAAATATTATTCACTTCTATTATCTTGTTGGCGCGCGTTACGTGCGGTAGAACCCGGAGTTGCTGTCTTCCTCACCATCCCAATCCCCTACCTACTCCCCCCCCTCATGGGCGGACAAACTTGTTTGCAGGGGGAGGAGGACTGCATCATGTCTCCTTTACTGTCACCCTGGGGAAGACAAACAAGATCCACTCGGGTTTTATTATTATTATTATTATTATTATTATTATTATTATTATTATTATTATTATTATATAATTGACTGATCGACTTAATCCTGAACTAAATACAATTACCTTGGCCTTTTTGGAATATACACACTGGCTCTGAAGGTTGTTTTTTGGATAATAATGAATACAACGCTATTGTAAAAGGAATTCTTCCAGGTGACTACTCTCAAATCTGCACTTTTTTTTTCACTCCTAAACTCATAAGGTCCCTTCCTCCTTTGCATAAACCTGTGTTACCATATCCAAAACATTATGCAGGTATAGTCTGCTAAAATCGAAGAATGAACGGCTGCTATCTAAACTACGATAGTATTACGGTCATAATCTTACTATAATGGGTGTTATGTCCATCCGTCCGTCTGTCATTCAATCACGACCAAACGACTGGTCCGATGGGCATGAGACTTGGCAGGGTTATAGTGGGGACACCTAAGATGGTTTATAATGGGGTTTCATCCTACCTCTCTCCTCTCTCTCTCTCTCTCTCTCTCTCTCTCTCTCTCTCTCCCCCGTCTGAAGGGGGTGGGGGTGAGAAGGGATTCCCTGAGAAGGAGCTAGTTCTGCCCGTGAAACTGGGCTGGTTAGGCCCGTAGACTTAAGTTACTCTACGAATATCATTTAGAAAAGAATACTATAGGTTAAACATCAATGACATCAAAGAGGGCGGAGTTCGAGAAAGGGCTTGGCAGAGAGAGAATGGGAGGGAGAGGAAGTGAGAGAGAGTAGACAGGGTGTTAGGGAGAAGAAAGAGGAAAATAGTCAGGGAGGGTTAGAGAGAGAGAGAGAGACAGAGACAGAGACAGAGAAGAGCAAGTGTTTGGGAGAGAGAGAGAGAGAGTTGATATTAGTGAGAAAGAGAAAGGGGACAGATGGTTGAGAGAGAAGAGTGAGAAAGCGCGAGAGAGAGAGGAAGAGAGAGAGAGAGTAGAAGGGGTGTTAGGTAGGAGAAAGATGGAATAAGAGAGAGAGAGACAGAGAGAGAGAGTTGGTATTAGTGAGAAGAAAGAGGGAAAGACAGATGGTTGGAGAGAGAAAGAGAGAGAGAGAGAGAGGAAGAGAGAGAGAGAGTAGAAGGGGTGTTAGGTAGGAGAAAGATGGAATAAGAGAGAGAGAGAGAGAGAGAGAGAGAGAGAGAGAGAGAGAGAGAGAGAGAGAGAGAGAGAGTAAAGCAAGTTTATCAGTTGTCATTCAGTTATCCCAATCCCAAGCAGAGCTGGGTCGGTCAGCTAGTAGTACATGAAATAGTGATAGAAATGGTAGCTATGAGTTAGGTCATATTCATTGAATATAGTTTTCCAGTTGACATGCATCTTAAACTGTCGAACAGAATCCTGAGTTATATTAAATTTGGTATCGCTAATCGTGTTAAACTCTTGTCCTATCGTTCACTTAGCTCACTTGATATTTCATTATTGCGATCATCTGTTACATCCAGATCTTCCAAGATTGTCTGTCACCCAGTACCGGCAGCTACGCCCCGGGAAACCTATAGACTCCTGCAGGAGGGACAGTGATGTGTATGTGAGGGCAGGGTTTCCTCGTCGTTCGTGCCCTTGACGGAATTCTGCCATTGGTTATTGATTGCGGGAGTTTTTTTTTTTCAGCGACCGAAGCTCAGATATTTCTTTGGGATCCCTGCGTCTCTCATGAAAGATTCGGTGCCGCACCGGTCCCTTGTGGATTGTGCCTGGAAATCCAGTATCTAGGTTCTGGAAGTGTTTTTTTTATCATTTGTTTATGAATTTTATCTCCGTGGTCTTACTCGTCTGTTCTCTTTTCAATATATTTCTTGTAGGTAATTTGTAATTAATAGGTATCTAGGTTCATACAGGGGAGGTAATTCTCAAACTCCCAAGGGGAGGGGTAACTGTTTATCAGGTAATTCTCTCTCTCTCTCTCTCTCTCTCTCTCTCTCTCTCTCTCTCTCTGTTATGATTCAAGTTTCGAAATATTCATTTAGTTTTCTGTTGTGAGGGAAGGTGATTTTATACCCCATCTGTATTTGGAAAAATCAAGCAAATTTTCGCGAAGCTAAGAAACGTTCATTGTATTGTGAATTTACCATTTTTGCGCTGCTTGTTTGATCAGTTTCGACGTCGTAGGTTCGTCGTAGGTTCATTCTTTCTCGACTTAAATTATTGGTGACTTTGTTGTGTTCTGTGTCGGTCTTTCTCGAGTGTTATTTATGAAAACTAGACACCCTTTGCGTCTCTCGCCTCAAGCACTGAATACCGAGGACCGTTCCTGATTCTTACGAGCCAATATCTTCCATTCGGCGTCAGTATTTATTTACCATTCCCCTTGTATTTTTTGTCTCTTTCCAGCTATATCTTCAAAACTGCCTCGGAGGAATGGCGCGAGTGTCTTTTATTTTGATATCTAGATTTTACGTTGCGTTTTTATGAGGCAGGGACGTTGCCTTCTCCAAGATTTTGTTTATCTTTTTACCATTTATTTTTTTTTCTTGTTTCTTGTTGTATTCTTCAGTTTTGTGCGTATGAAAAATTTAATATTTCGTAAAAATTTAATATTTCGTAAAAATGTTTTTGGTAGCTGTCGTAAGCCTTACGTGATAAACGCAAATCATGATATATAATTCCAGATATGCATAGAAATATACTGAGAACACACATTCGCCTGCTGGTTATTTAAAAAAAAAAATGAAGGAAAAAATACGAAGTTCCCTGGCGCAATCGAGTTTTCTGTACAGTGTATAACTGTATGAACCGTGGGCTGTCCTACAGTGTTGCCAGAAGCACGATCATAGTTAGCTTTAACCTTAAATAAAGTAAAAACTTCTGAGGCTAGAGGGCTGCAGTTTGTTATGTTTGATGATTGGGAAGTGGATGATCAACATACCGATTTGCTGCCCTCTAGCCTCAGTAGTTTTTTTTTTAAATCTGAGGCTAACAGAAAAGTGCGGACGGGACAGACAAATAACCACAATAGTTTTCTTTTACAGAAAGCTAAAAAAAGTATTTTAGGCCAGAGGGAGTTCTAACCCTGCAGCAAAAACATAATCAGTTCCCGTCAGGAGAGAGAGAAAAAAAAAGTAATTAGATTTACTTCGCTGCCTCTTCACTGTTTGTGTCCTAAACTTGTTTGCTGAAAAATTAACTTTTAACTCCCTGTTTTCGTCTTGACGTCTGAGGTCGATGTTAAATCGAAGTTCCGAGAGAATTGCGATTTGTTTTCTGCTTCTTTCTTTCTTTCTTTCTATTCTTTTTTTGCTGCTGGTTGTTCCGGGGAAGAAAGTCCGCGCTGGAGTCTTCAACTTGTCATTTGCCACCGAATTGCTTCTTCGCTAACTTTGTGATGTTTCTCGTGTTAGGAATAAACAGTTGTGACGTTTGCTTTCTCGTCTATATCCGTTTAGGTATTGAAACAAATGGAAGACAATAATAATGTCTTGGATACATTTTTGATACTTCGATTCCATTACATATACGTGTGTATATATATACGTATTTGTACGATATATACTATATATATATATATATAAATATATATATATATCATTATATTATATACTATATCAAAATCAAAGGTGCGAACATGTAGACATCAGAGGGTTACCGAAACTCAATAGATCAATTGAGGAGTTTATTATGAGATACGCTTTCGTCATCCTGACACATCATCAGTCTGTAATGTAAAATCAATTCACATTTATAAAAAATATTAAAGTTTACATGCTATTTTAAAACAAAAGGAAAACATAAAATACTAAAGTTATTCAAAAATAAAAATATAGTTAAAAGCTAAAAATACTAAAATTATTTAAAAGGTGACATTAAAATTGTAGACATTTAGCATTAAAAAGGAATATTAACCTTAATAAAGCGAAGGACAAGAAAGGAATGGCTGTAGGACCGCCGTTTGCCCAGATCTCGACTACGCTAAGAAAAGTTGAGTAGAGGATTGACTAGAATTGAGGGAAGGAACGAGGTGCTTGATATGTAAAGACTCAAGTGTCGTTATATATTGGCTATGCTTGGTATTGTCAATTATCGAAAAATGCTTTTTGTTAATTTCAATTTTACAGAGAGCTGCATGATTTCTTATATTAGAAAGTTCAGATTGGTTATCCTCTGGCCAGTTCTGTAGCTTACTCCCAAATGACTGGAATATCGAACTTGCAACAAGCGTTTCGTCGATCCAACGTAAGTACCGGGACACCCCGGGCAAGTAAATTTGTAAATAATATTGGATCGCATAAACGGTTGCAAATTCTCTTATGACCCAAGAAAGTTGAGCCTATTTTGAGAGGAAATTAACAGGTATTAAATTAACTTTGAGGCTTCCGAACTCTCTTTCAATAATTTTCTTGATACGGTCTCCTATTTATTTTGAAAAATATGGAATAGTGGCGTATATGGGTAATTTTGGTACATCAAATGAAGGGGTATTTTCCGTGAAGTTTAAGTTAAGTAATTTGTTTACCATTTTATAAAATACCTCCGTAGGGTACGAGTTAGCTAAAAAATAATCTTGTAAAAACTCAATTTCAGTGTGGAAAGATTTCCAATCAGAAGCATACCTAAGTGCTCTAAAGACCAAAGTGGAGATGGCATTTTAATTTAAAATTTATGAAGCACGAACTATAAAAATTATTCCCCTCTGGTTATCTTGATATCTAAGAAAGGTAAGCAGTTATCTTTTTCAGTTTCTATGGTAAAGTTTATGTTACTGTGCTGAGTATTCACGAACTCCAAAAAGGCATCAGCCTGCCATGCATGTCTAAGTAAAATAAAAGTATCATCTACATATCTCTTGTAAAAAGTTGGTTTAAAAGAACTTGGGCATTCGGCTAAAAATTTTTTCTCTAAAAAATCCATAAACACATTGGCAAAAATCGGGGCTTAAAGGGCACCCCATGGCCACGCCCTCGACCTGCGAGTACAGAAGAACCATTAAAAACGAAAGCGGAGTCTTGCACAGCAAGTTCCAATAATTGCTTAAACAAATTTCTATTAAAACCGTGGAAAGTGTCATCAGCATTTAAAAAAACCCTGTCTAAAATAATGTTAATTGTCTCTTCTAAAGGTACATTGGTAAATAAAGAGTCTACATCGAGACTAACCATATAGTGATCCGAGTCCTGCATGACAATAAGTTTCTGAAAGTCGAAGCCATTTTTTATTGTATGTTCAGGTTGAGGGAGTTCATTAAGTAACGTAACAATGTATTTAGAGAGTTTGTACGTTGGGCTATTATAAGAAGAAACAATTGGTCGGATAGGGCAGCCCTCTTTGTGAATTTTTGGGAGACCATATAAAACGCTAAAGGATGACCCTGTAACAAAAAGTTTTTGATACGTTTCTTCCGTTATGATTTTCTGATTTTTTAGTTTCCTCAAGAATCTGTTAATTTTATCTTCTCGTTTAAAGATTTCTAAAAAGCTTGGTTCACCTAAATATTTAAATTTAGAAGTATCAGAAAGTATTGTTATAACCTTGTTTACGTAGTCTTGTTTATTGAGGATAACCACACTTTGCCTTTATCAGGTCTGCATATTATAATATCTTCTTGCTCTTTCAAGGACTTGAGTATTTTCATATCCTCTCTTTTGAAAAAAGGTGTCCACTTTACCTTAGCGCTCTTATATGTGTCATGCAAAGCAGTTGACATTCTTTGTTGCAAGTTACTCAAATTGTCAGTTAAGTTAAGACCCTTGAGTCTCTGAAACAAGACCTCGAACGGAGGTCTTGTTTCAGAGACTCAAGGGTCTTAACTTAACTGACAATTTGAGTAACTTGCAACAGAGAATGTCAACTGCTTTGCATGACACATATAAGAGCGCTAAGGTAAAGTGGACACCTTTTTCAAAAGAGAGGATATGAAAATACTTAAGTCCTTGAAAGAGCAAGAAGATATTATAATATGCAGACCTGATAAAGGCAAAGGTGTGGTTATCCTCAATAAACAAGACTACGTAAACAAGGTTATAACAATACTTTCTGATACTTCTAAATTTAAATATTTAGGTGAACCAAGCTTTTTAGAAATCTTTAAACGAGAAGATAAAATTAACAGATTCTTGAGGAAACTAAAAAATCAGAAAATCATAACGGAAGAAACGTATCAAAAACTTTTTGTTACAGGGTCATCCTTTAGCGTTTTATATGGTCTCCCAAAATTCACAAAGAGGGCTGTCCTATCCGACCAATTGTTTCTTCTTATAATAGCCCAACGTACAAACTCTCTAAATACATTGTTACGTTACTTAATGAACTCCCTCACCTGAACATACAATAAAAATGCTTCGACTTTCAGAAACTTATTGTCATGCAGGACTCGGATCACTATATGTTAGTCTCGATGTAGGACCTTTATTTATTTACCAATGTACCTTAGAAGAGACAATTAACATTATTTTAGACAGGGTTTTTTTAAATGCTGATGACACTTTCCACGGTTTTAATAGAAATTTGTTTAAGCAATTATTGGAACTTGCTGTGCAAGACTCCGCTTTCGTTTTTAATGGTCTTCTGTACTCGCAGGTCGAGGGCGTGGCCATGGGGTGCCCTTTAGCCCCCGATTTTTGCCAATGTGTTTATGGATTTTTAGAGAAAAAATTTTTAGCCGAATGCCCAAGTTCTTTTAAACCAACTTTTTACAAGAGATATGTAGATGATACTTTTATTTTACTTAGACATGCATGGCAGGCTGATGCCTTTTTGGAGTTCGTGAATACTCAGCACAGTAACATAAACTTTACCATAGAAACTGAAAAAGATAACTGCTTACCTTTCTTAGATATCAAGATAACCAGAGATAATAATAAGTTTAATACTTCCTGTCTATAGGAAGCACACCTTCAGGAATGGGGAATAATTTTTATAGTTCGTGCTTCATAAATTTTAAATTAAAATGCCATCTCCACTTTGGTCTTTAGAGCACTTAGTATGCTTCTGATTGGAAATCTTTCCACACTGAAATTGAGTTTTTACAAGATTATTTTTTAGCTAACTCGTACCCTACGGAGGTATTTTATAAAATGGTAAACAAATTACTTAACTTAAACTTCACGGAAAATACCCCTTCATTTGATGTACCAAAATTACCCTATACGCCACTATTCCATATTTTTTCAAAATAAATTAGGAGACCGTATCAAGTTATTGAAGAAAGAGTTCGGAAGCCTCAAAAGTTAATTTAATACCTGTTAATCCTCTCAAAATAGGCTCACTTCTTGGTCATAAAGAGAATTTGCAACCGTTTATGCGATCCAATATTACTTTACAAATTTACTTGCCCGGGGTGTCCCGGTACTTACGTTGGATCGACGAACGCTTGTTGCAAGTTCGATATTCCAGTCATTTGGGAGTAAGCTACAGAACTGGCCAGAGGATAACCAATCCTGAACTTTCTAATATAAGAAATCATGCAGCTCTCTGTAAAATTGAAATTAACAAAAAGCATTTTTCGATAATTGACAATACCAAGCATAGCCATATATAACGACACTTGAGTCTTTACATATCAAGCACCTCGTTCCTTCTCTCAATTCTAGTCAATCCCCTACTCAACTTTTCTTAGCGTAGTCGAGATCTGGGCAAACGGCGGTCCTACAGCCATTCCTTTCTTGTCCCTCGCTTTATTAAGGTTCAATATTCCTTTTAATGCTAAATGTCTACAATTTTAATGTCACCTTTTAAATAATTTTAGTATTTTTAGCTTTTAACTATAATTTTTATGAATAACTTTAGTATTTTATGTTTTCCTTTTAAATAGCATGTAAACTTTAATTATATTTTTATAAATGTGAATTGATTTTACATTACAGACTGATGATGTGTCAGGATGACACGAAACGTATCTCATAATAAACTCCTTAATTGATCTATTGAGTTTCGGTAACCCTCTGATGTCTATATATATATATATATATATATATATATATATATATATATATATATATATATATATATATATTATATATATATATGTAAATAAATTCTTTTGTTAAAACAGGATACGTCATAAGTATAAAAGGGCCATTTAAAACACTGTTTTAAAGCTAGTCCACCGAAACATATCCGTCTTTAATGTCTTATATTATATATATATATATATATATATATATATATATATATATATATATATATAAATATATATATTATATGGATACGTATGGATCTATGTGCTATTTATATATAATACAAACAAATTACTTCATATTTCTTTCATTTGGATCTAAGGCTTTGTAGTGACATGCACATCCAAAAAGCGCGAAGAATTCGAGAAGTTATGATGGCATTGTGGCTATTACAGTTACGAACGTATCTGTAGAAAGTGGCCAGTAGATTCCATATATGTATATGTATATTAATATAATATATGTGTGCATGTGTATGTGTGTGAATTTAGCCGTCTTCTATTGACTTTTACATATTGTGCTTCAACATCTGTTACTTCGCAATTACGAACTCCCTATCAGTTGCAAAATCCCTACTGGTTCTTCAGATTCACACATAAATTTTGAGAATTCGTCCGTTTCAATGTGATGTACAATAATTACGGTAGAATATGGTACTTGTTGTTAATAAAAGGAAACACTGTAACTTTTTATGAGAACTGAGTCCACTTCTCGTTTTCATCTCTCAGATGAGCCCACGAAATCATCGTAAAATCAGCAACTGTGAAATGAACAGTCATTCGCTGGCTGCTGCTTGGAAGTGTAATTACGAGAATAAGACTTGAATGTATTTTTTTTAATGGAGTCATCTTTTCAAGTTTCATCTTCGTGGCGAGTGCAATTTATCGTTAATCTACAATGGTTTTAAGGAGCTGGAGATTAACCGTTGCTTTCAGACTGCATTAAATGCAAGTTTTGCTGTTATCGATTGAAAGATTTAGACGTAATAACTTCCTGATTTCAGTTGTTTGATGATTGATGCTTTAATGCAAACTCTACCTAATACGAGTAACGCATTAGATCTTTGTAATCAACGCAAGTTATTATTATTTAACTAACTGAAATGTTCAATGTTTTTATTTTTAATATCTATTACTGAAATGGATATTCTTGAATATTATCTAATAATGAAAGGGATATTCTTGAATATTATGTAATACTGAAATGGATAATTTTGAATATTATCTAATACTGAAATGGATATTTATGAATATTATCTAATACTGGAATGGATATTTATGAATATTATCTAATACTGAAATGGATATTTATGAATATTATCTAATACTGGAATGGACATTTATGAATATTATCTAATACTGGAATGGATATTCATGAATATTATCTAATACTGAAACGGATATTGTTTTGATATCTAATACTGAAATGGATATTTTTGAATATTATCTAATACTGAAATGGATATTTTTTAACAAAAGAACTACTGCAGTTAGGGTGTACCGCACGTGATGCACTGTAGGCGTTACTTAAGGGTCTTTGCAGCGTCCCTTTGTCCCCTAGCTGCAACCTCTTTCATTCCTTTGACTGTATCTCCGTTCATATTCTCTTTCTTCAATCGGACTCTCCACCCTCTCTGACAATTGATTCATAGTGGAACTGCTATGAGGTTTTCCTCCTGTTACACCTTTCAAACCTTTTTACTGTCAATTTCCCGTTCAGCGGTGAATGACCTCATAGGTCACAGCCCTTGGTCCATGGCCTAAATTCTATATTCTATTTTGTTAACCTGAGCAGTGAACTAGGCAGTTGTGGAGAGAAAAAAATCATTGTTCTGGCAAAATGTATACTGTCAAAAGTGTTGTGCTCAACTCCACGAGATATATAACCCGAATTTTGGATCTTTCGTAGATAGTGACCCCCCCCCTCCCCTCCCCCCCACAAAGGGTTTTCGGGGGTCGTTATCTAGGACTAATATTTATTGGGTGTCATTATCCTTATGATATTTAAAGTCTTTTGTTTGTTTATATGGTCATCCCCAACGGGCTTGTACTAAACACGTCTCAAAGGTGGATACGTATACCGGATTCCCGTTGCTGAATAACCACTGGTTCCATGCAACGTAAAAACACCATACAAACAAACAAACGTATACCGGATTAAAACCCTTGGGGGTCAATATCAGGGGAAAAGACTGGAAAGAGGAATAAAAAATGACAGATTATAAGCATTGATTTTTTTAAAGTCCAAACAGGTCTTCAAAATTCTGTAAACATTTTCTCAGTGTACGGTCACCCCCAGCGGGCTTTTACTAAACACGCCTTTGCAAAGGTTGAAGTTGAGTGTACCTTAGTTTAACCAGACCACTGACCTGATGAACAGCTCTCCTAGGGATGGCCCGAAGGATGAGATATTTTTTACGTGGCTAGGAACCAATTGGTCACCTAGCAAAGGGACCTACAACTTATTGTGGGATCTGAACCACATTCTATCGAGAAATGAATTTCTAATCACCAGAAACAAACTCCTCTGATTCCTCGTTGGCAGAGCGGGGAACCGACGTCACTATCCAGAAAAAAAAATCCCGAATTTGTGTGTAAAATCTGGCACTGTTGTGAAAAAATGTATAAAATTGTCATTTGATGTTTCAGCCTCAGCCGTCGTTTGCTCCGTTGCCCAAAAATAGCGTAACTCAAGATTAATGAGGCGACCTTGCGGTCAGTAATCAGGTCGGCAATTGCGGAATTAATGACGGTTAATGATCACGCCTGGCTCCCCTCTCCTCAGATTGGGTTGATATAGTTATAGCTGTGTTATCAACTTTGCTCTGCGGTGGTTTCGCCGGGAGCAGTGACGTATGAAATCTGTGGAATATATTTTCTCCGAATTTCATTATTATGCACTTACGTTCGTAAGCATCTTTTCTCATGATAAATGCATTGTTTAATATAGGGAAGGAATAATGAAATAATTCACAACAGATAATGTTTATTTAATGCATTTGATGGTCTCTTTGTGCAAAGACTACATTAGCGTAAGCAATTTTTTTTTATACTAAATAATGATTTATGACTACAAAACCTGCGTCATAAAGTTTAGGTTATGGACGCCGTTTACTAAATAACGGTGCACTGAAGGCATTACTTGGTTTTCTTGCAGCGCTCCTTTGGTACCTAGATGCAACCCCTTTCATTCTTTTTACTGAACCTCCGTTCATATTCTCTCTTTCATCTTGCTTTCTACCCTCTGCTAACAATGTTTTATAGTGGAACTGCAAAGTATTCCTCCTGTTACACCTTTATAACCTCTTATTCCCAATTCACCTTTCAGTGCTGAATGACCTCATAGGTCCCAATGCTTCAGCCTAAATTGTATAGTGACAACATGCAGACACTGTCTTTGCCAAATTTCTCCAACGGCCTCATTACGCTCCACTAACGACCGTTAAGTTTGTTTATACACCGAACCTTGACAATGATGAAACTTCTCCAGAACACCTTTTATGATATTGGGAAGCTCGGTGTCTATCGGCTCTGCCAGAAAATTAACAGCTCTATCGATTGTAAGGGAATTGCATGAAAAAGCCAATAATATATTGAATATGTCATGGTACTATTTTCGAAATTTGATTTAAATTGAGTTGGGGCGAAGACTTGGATGCTTTTTTTATATTTTCATGTTCGTTTAGTAAGGTAGTGATTTGTTTACTTGATGCCATTTTGATTTTAGATTGTTGTGGACAAGATTAAAAAAATATTTTGCCAAATATGCGAGTATTCTAGCATGTACTGAAAATTGCTTTAAAAAAAATACTGTGGTATTACATGACTGGGGAACGCTGAAACAGAAGTAGTTGAATATCGCAATCGCGGTCTAGGTGATCGCTATGACAGTTCATGCGGACCTTCGTTTAACTCGGATTTGTATTTCTGAAGGTAACAGACTCTGTTACTTCTGAAGGGAACATTGTTATTTCTGAAGGCAACAGACTTATTTATGACTGTTGTTTTTGAAGGCAACGAACTCTGCTATTTTGAAGGCAACAGATTTTGTTATTTTTAACGGCAACGGACTGTTATTTTTGAAGGGCGATGAAAAATCACTGGCCCTGTATCATGATCAGTTACTGCTGTAGTAAGGGGTCTGCGGTGGGAGGTTGAAACCAACATTCTTTGGAAGCTTGAATTTCAAGTCAGTGGCCCCTTTGGTGTGCATGTTCCATGTGAATAGGTTTCATCTGCTGAAATTAATAATAATAATAATAATAGAACACAAACTCGCACAGACCATGTGCGAGAGAAAGAGAGAAAGGGCTGACAAAAAGGGACTGGTCTTTCACGCTCTGTGGGAAAATTGTCCACGTTGGTCGACTGGTTTGATGGTGATCAGGCAGTTGATGTAACCTTGGACGTTTGGTTTTTTCGCCATCACCATACCAGTGACTCTAGAGAGGAGCTGGTGTACACCTTCATTTTTGCGTTGCACGAAAGAAATGAACGGAGAGAAGCGAAATCATACCTCAAGTATACCAGGTGTATATTTTATCCTATCGATGGAAATGGTTTTCTTCTTTTCCCATCTATTCTTTTAACTGATTTAATATCTTTCCTTAGAGAAAATTTCTGTTAATGAGTTTTAGAAATTTATCAGTCATATCTTATAGGCTCAAGCACATCTGAGATCTAATAATTCAGTTTCATTGTTTTTGGGTGTTTCTTGTAGTAGAAGGTATCTATGATGATAAAATCCGTGTGCATTTTTCACGTTTGCCCTTCCCTGGGTGACTGTAAGGCAGACTTGACAGCCACCCACCCCCTGAAAACCGGTTTGTCCGCCCCGGGTTGCGGGGTAGGTTGGGGAGACATCCATACTCCTCCTGCAGACCAGTTTGTCCGCCCCTGTGTGGCAGGTTAGTTTGGGGAGACATCCATCCTCCTTCTGCAAATCTGTTTGTCCAGCCTGGGTGGGAGCGTTTACGTGGGGGATCGGGAAGGTAGGGGAGACAGCAGCTCGTTGGGAAATATTGATCGAACCAGTTGACCCTCGAGTTCGTGAATTCTACCCGTCATCTGCAGCAAGGTTCCTGTCCATAGACACTTTCTCTTGTTTATTTATAGCGTGAAGAGGGTGGTGGTAAGCGCCTCAGTGGCGTGATCGGTATGGTCTTGGCCTGCCACTTTGGTGGCCGTGAGTTCGATTCTCGGGCATTCCATTGAGGGGAGGGGCAGAGACTTTATATATATAGATATATGTGTGTGTGTATGTATAGAGAGAGAGAGAGAGAGAGAGAGAGAGAGCAAATCATCGAATATTTCGATCAGCAAATTGGTCAAAATGACGACTATATACAAGATCAATCACAAGCCAGTCACAAAGTATATAGAACGTTCGTGTGTGTATTTCCTGCTGCATATGTCGTCGATGTCTTTGCAATTGGTTTTCCAAATGAAACGTGGGAGACAAATTGAATCTTTCCTTCTTTGTGTATTTTGATTTAGTTTGTCGGCTGGCAGAGTTCGACGCAGACTTTTTGGACTATTTATTCTTCCCTGACAGCGCTCGCTTGATGCAATATGTATGTTTGAATGATGCTAAACGTCACGATCAAACGTCGTTATGCGAAAATTATTATAAAACAATTTTATGCCATCTAAGTTTTGTTTTGCACTTTTGTTTTTATGATGTCGATTTTATCACCGTCGGGTTTCTCTCATCCGACCGATTTTATTATACATTTTGTTCTTTCACATTAACTAGAACTTCATCCTATTTCCTTGCATTTTAATACAATTTTATGTATTCATTTGTTTTTTTATTTTTAATAAGTGAGATCTCGTCTGCATTATCTACCTTCTCTTACTTCCTAATGAGCAACATATTCTATGGAAGCTTGAATTTCAAGTGAGTGGCCCCTATGGGCGTATTCCATACGAATAAGGTTCATGTTCATGAATAATAATAATAATATCATAAAAATCCATAGTTGTACAGTAAACTATATTTATATATAATTGTGGATTTTTATGATACAAATCGTTCTTCACGTGAATTCTTATCAATATAATAATAATAATAATAATAATAATAATAATAATAATAATAATAATAATAATAATAATAATAATAACATGTGTCAATAAAATGGTGAAGAAATCCACAGTGGTGTAGGTGTTATCATATATTTTAGAATATATGTATATATATATATATATATATATATATATATATATATATATATATATATATATATATATATGTATCTATCTATCTATATATATTATATATATAGATATAGAAATATATATATTATATAAATATATATATATATATACACACACACACACACACACACACACACACACACACACACACACACACACACACCCACACAAAAGAGAGCTTTCGAGAACCTGCTCGATTCTCCTCCTTAGTCTGACTTAAAAAAGAAAAAAAAAAGTTTTGAAGAAACAGGCAACTGTTTAAAACGTGTCGTTAACAGTAGAAAACCGGTCGTAAATATCAAGATAGCCAATTTCGTAGTTTAGGAAATTACCATCGTTCTCCGTACCAGCTACTCGTCTCGAGCGACTTCTACTTATAGTACTTTGGTAGTTCTACCGATGGGTCAGTCAGTTTGATTTTCAAGCAGTGTTGCTGTTTTGTTGATTTTGTCTGATAACTTGGTATCAGATGTCGCTATCTGGCATCTCTCTGTGGCAACACTGACTACGACTTTATAACGTTGCTTTAGATTTTGACAATTAAGCTTTGATACTGAAAAAAACTACCATGAGCAAAATATATACAAAATGTATTTATTTAATTCTTATTGAAAGTTTAAATGCGTTTAAAAATTTCAAAAGTAAAATGGAATATCCATCTCCTACTGATAGTCGACTTTGACAATTATGTGGATGCAATTGCATTGGCAACACTGACGTATAGTTGTTTACCACACTGAGTGAGGTCAAGGCGGCAACTCTGCTTCCAAGATTGCTTTAGTGTTTTTCAGGTTCTCGAAAGTTCTCTTTTGCTTAACGTTTTTATATATTATATTTCTAAAATATATATTTACACCTACACCACTGTGGATTTTTTTTACCAATAATATCAATTACTTAATAAAAATAAATGTGTTACGCAAATTTAGATATTTATCTGTATAGCCTGGTATCCTTTTTTTTTTTTTTTATTCCCGCAGACTTTCGCATATATATTTCTAAAATATATATTTACACCTATAACACTGGACTGTTTCACCAATAATATCAATTAATTAATAATAATAATAATAATTTCTGCTCTTCAAATTTAGTTACTTTTCTGTATATCCTGATATATTTCTTCCCCGCAGACTTTCGCATATATTATATTTCTGAAATATATATTTGCACCTCAACACTGGACTGTTTCACCAATAATATCAATTAATTAATAATTATAATTTTTGTGTTCCTGAAATGTAGATACTTTTCTGTATAACCTGATATCCTTTATTGTATTCCCGCAGGACGCACTGAACCAGACGGTGGTCCTGAGCCTCCCCGATGTTGTCAAGCTGTCGAAGGCGGGCGAGGGCGTGGCGGGCGTCGAGGAGGTCCGTCAGTTGCTGCTGCTGGTGTTGGGGTGCGCCGTCCAGTCCTCCAGGAAGGAAGACGTCATCGATAACATCAAGAAGCTCGACATCAACGTCCAGCACTCGATCGTCGAATGCATCAAGGAGGTGAGTACCGGTTGGTTGTTGGTTATGATGAGCTGCAACTACTTTCATTCCTTTTACTTTACCTCCTTTCATATTATCTTTCTTCCATCTTACCTTCCAACCCCTCCTAACAATTGATTCATAGTGTAACTGCGAGGCTTTCCTCCTGTTACACCTCTCAAACCTTTTCACTGTCAATTTCCGTTTTAGCGCTGAATGGCCTTAGTGGCCCCAGTGCTTGGCATTATGCCTGAAACCTATGAATCAATTCGGTCGCGGTTTTACTTGTTAACCGGTGCAAATGGGCGACTTGAATGGAAAGTGTGTGTGATATGCTTTAAAAAAATCACTGTAGATGCACGTGACTTCATTAAATAAGCGAATACCAGAGGAAAATGATAGGCAGAATTCCAGGCGCTTTCGTCTTTAGTAAGACATCGTCAAGGAACGAATGAAAAACAGTTGGAAATAAAGTTACCAGGAAAAAAATATATAATGTAATTATGTATGTTCAAAGGGAAGAAAAAAAACTGTTCAATGTGAAAAGTTCGGTAATACACCTTGGAAATTCAGTGAGAGTTCATTCTCTGGTCGCACTATGTTTTGCCCCAACTTGACAGTTCATAAGCCACAAGGACTTCCGTTCTCCAAGGCCTCGTGTATAGTAGATATCATCATGGAACCCTCCTGCGTTTACGTCACTCTTGAGCTAGGAGAGCTATTTCAATGTCAGGTCACACGCCCTCCGCATACTTTCTCACCGTTAGAAGGTATAGTAGTATCGACCGTGGGCTTGGGAAGTTATATTCGAGTCTGTAAGAAAAAAAAAAGTATTCATAGATGTAATACTTGTGTGGGAATATGGATGTATTTTCGCAAAGGTCTCTGAGGAAAATTGTGTGCTGTAAGTTCCTTGTCTAGATTATTCTTCTATTGTTTTTCATACATTATGAACGTGTAATAAAGTTGGTAGTGACTGGATGATAGATTTACGTATTTTTAGTTTTCCGAAAAGAAAAATGGGTGCTGGCTTTGTCTGTCCGTTCGCACTTTTTCTGTCCGCCCTCAGATCTTAAAAAAACTACTGAGGCTAGAGGGCTGTAAATTGGTTTGTTGATCATCCACCCTCCAGTCATCAAACATAATCAGATGTTTTACTTGTTTCATATTTTAGTTCTTCGAGAAATTAGACAGTTTGTTAGGAAATGTTGGAAGCTTATGGTTAAAAAGAAAACTATAGGATTGTTCCCTGAAAGATTTTTGTATCGTGTTGTTGATGCTTGGTGATATCCCTCTGTCCAAAGAATAGATGCCTATTTGTAAAGGTACTTATATGCTTAATCATCATTTATTTATTTATGCAATGTCACTTATGTTATGGTGACTGCAACTGTTAACTTAATTTTTATACATAAGACAGTTAACCTAGACTCAGAGATATATAGATAGATATTTTATTAATCACAGAATTACAGTAGTTCCATAGTTACAAAAAACTTAGGATGTTATTTTTGTATCTTACAAAAGAATTTTTGTCTAGTTAAAACCAAAATTCTAAACAAATACTCTAGGTAAACTGGGAAGGAATCAAGAGGAAGAATGATAAAGATGACAATATTTAATAACATAGTTAATATTTAATAAGCTGTAAAGACACTTACACATGAAGTCTACGACAACAATACACGAGCAGCTTTTAAAATTAAAACTGAAATGTTAAAGCCAATTTAGAATGGAGTTTAAAGCGATGTTTTTGTTGAGTAACATTTTATTTTTCTAACTCTCGGCTGTAGCAAGATCGAGTTTGGCTACTAAAATCGTCAGTTATGTTATGATATAAATATTAAAAACTTCAGATGATAAATTCCTAAGTAATGAAATGTCCGGTATAAAGAAGTATGCTATTGTTTTTACATAAAAGCACGAGTAATGGTACGCACATTTTCATAAGTTGTATTGTTTTCACTGACGTAATGAGATTTTTTTTTTTATAACTCGTGCGCAACTTCACCCAAAAGTCAACTTGAAGTTGATTAGAGGAGACGCGCTTTGCGGAAGTTGCAAGGAGTTCTTAGAAAGTTCTTAATGAGTGTTATTGTCTCTGATGCAAGGCTTTATGGTAACTGTGTGAGTAACTTTGTTATTGTTACGCATAAATGCATTGTCACTGTAGTTACGTTTGAATCCGCTCCTGGTAGTTGGGAATGTCAAGGGATTTTTATTTTTTTTGTAGAAAGTTTAATTGTGCAAAATTTCCGAGTCGATGAGAAAGAGAGAGAGGGTGTAGTGTCACCCCTTTTGTTGTTGTATTACATCTTGAAGCTTTTGTTTTCCCTTACTGGGAGAGTAAGCCTACTAACTACTTTGTTGTTGTTGATGGAGTGTAAGAAAGCCTAAAAGGGTCTGAAAAAATGGTTAAGGATACAGGAATTTAGTATATGATATTTACGATTTAATTACTAGAATGAAAATGTGAAGAATAAGTAATGTGCTTGTTAAACAGCATAGAACAATTATTTCTAATAAGATCTAGCTTATTTATTTTAATATTCGCTAGTGAAAGAACGGACTATTTTAACATGCGTTAGCTGGAGGTCTGATCACGCCTTGGTTCTCTTCTCTTATGTTTGCAACACCATATCGACAGATTTTCATTAAATTTTGTGATGTGATGTACAACCCATTTTTGATCCAGAAATGGTGACAAGTTGAAATTGTGCCTTTTTGTGGATGTGATTGTTTTATGTTTTAGGATTTGATTGTTTAATGTTTTAGGATTTGATTGTTTAATGTTTCAGGATTTGATTGTTTTATGTTTTAGGAACGTGGATCTATGTGAAATAGGTGCTATAGGCATATCTCGGAGTGCGTAATTTAAAGTTCAGTTTTTATATGTGAGTGGACATTGCTGATTTGATACATGTTCTTGGTAAGATCATAATTTTAGTATATGTTAGTTGAACCAGACCACTGAGCTGATCAACAGCTCTCCTAGGGCTGGCCCGAAGGCTTAGATATTTTTACTTGGCTAGGAACCAATTGGTTACCTAGCGACGGGACATATATACAGCTTATAGTAGGATCCGAACCACATTATATCGAAAAATAAATTCCTAATCACCAGAAACAAATTCCTCTAGTTCCATGTTCGCAGGACTACCGAATAGGTAGGCGAGCACGTAAACCATTCGTTCAACGAGGAATGTAATTAACTTGAGAGCGTCACTCCAAGACAAGTCCCTGGTCGAGTTCATAGAAAGATGTGACGAAATACTGAAGGGCTGGCAGAACGCGAACTTGCAAAGTTACACGGAGGAACAGAGTGTATTCTCTGCAGTCTGTAATTTTCGACGATCTTGTATTATGTTCGTCTTTTGGCCGTGAAAATGACTGGTCTGGGCCGTTCATTGTTTCTCTCCGGTGATTTATGAGACTGACGTCCTGTGGCCATGAATGACCTGTTGCAAATGTACAAACGTCTTCGACAGTCTTAAGTGTTGCGTCACCCTCCAGGTAGACGATCCCGGAGGGTGTGGTAGTGCCGTCAGTGCGCCTCATGCGGGTTCGCTGTAGGCATTACTGAAAGGTCTTTGCAGCGTGCCTTCGGCCCCCTAGCTGCAACCCCTTAGGTTTCTTTTACTGTACCTCCTTTCATATTCTCTTTTCTCCTTTTACACCTATAAAATCTTACTACTCCCGATTTCCTTTTCAGCGCTGAATGACCTCATGGGTCCCAGTGCTTGGCTTTGGCCAAAGTTAAGTATATCTTAGTCTTACCAGACCACTGAGTTGATTAACGGCTCTCCTAGGGCTGGCTCGAAGGATTAGATATTTTTACGTGGCTAGGAACCAATTGGTTACCTAAGCAACGGGACCTACAGCTTATAGTGGGATCCGAACCACATTATATCGAGAAATTATTTCTACCACCAGAAATAAATTCCAAGAGTCCACGAACCCGGACCCTGAGATCGGTAGTCCAACGAGGAACTTGTATTTGGCCAAAATTCGGTATTCTATTCTAAGCGTTTTCTTCAGTAACGAGCAATTTCATTACGCCCCACCGAGAACCCATTCACAGCACCTTTATATTTCGTTGCGAAACAAATGAGGGTGAAGCCGTGCTTGTCATCACCCGCTTATGCTTTCAACAGGTTAGACTGGCGTTCGCTTAGTCGTTGGGTGGGTGAGAGGTGGGCCACACTGAGAAACTTTGAAATTGGGGATTTTGCGTTATGAGGAAGTTTGCGCCATCGAGGAAATGAGTTGTCTCTGGCAATTTGAAATTGAAAATATCTTGTCGTGTTGGGGAAATTATCTGTCATTTGTGGCCGTTGCTACTCGCACTCCGAATCTTCGAGTCTGTTTAATTAATCTCATAATTTCGTTTATGAAATGATTCGTTATTAACTACAGGGGATTAGTGTCTGTGACAATCTGTGGGCGATCAGGTCTCATAATCTATTATTGTACATTAATTTACTCTAACTTTTCTATAGACATTTGGTTTTTAAACGTACACTGTTTACGTTTATGACGCATGAGTTACTTTTTCGTCATTTAAGACTTATGAGTTACTTTTTCGTGCGTTTAAGTCATTGTAATTTTCTGTCATTTAAGACTTATGAGTTACTTTTTCGTGCGTTTAAGTCATTGTAATTTTCTGTCATTTAAGACTTATGAGTTACTTTTTCGTGCATTTAAGTCATTTTGATTTTCTGTCATTTAAGACTTATGAGTTACTTTTTCGTGCGTTTAAGTCATTTTAATTTTCTGTCAATTTAAGACTTACTGAGTTACTTTTTCGAGCATTTTAAGTCTTTTTGATTTTCTTTTCATTTAAGCACTTATGAGTTACTTTTTTCGTTGCGTTTAAGTTCATTTTGGATGTTTTCGTCATTTTAAGACTTATGAGTTTACTTTTTTTCGTGCGTTTAAGTCATATTTTAATTTTCTGTCATTTAAGACTTATGAGTTACTTTTTCGTGCGTTTAAGTCCATTTTGATTTTCTTTTTGTCATTTAAGACTTATGAGTTACTTTTTCGTGCGTTTAAGTCATTGTAATTTTCTGTCATTTAAGACTTATGAGTTACTTTTTCGTGCGTTTAAGTCATTTTAATTTTCTGTCATTTAAGACTTATGAGTTACTTTTTCGTGCGTTTAAGTCATTTTGATTTTCTGTCATTTAAGACTTATGAGTTACTTTTTCGTGCGTTTAAGTCATTTTGATTTTCTGTCATTTAAGACTTATGAGTTACTTTTTCGTGCGTTTAAGTCATTTTGATTTTCTGTCATTTTTAAGACTTATGAGTTTACTTTTCGTGCTTTTTAAGTCATTTGATTTTCTGTCATTAAGACTTATGAGTTACTTTTTCGTGCTTTTAAGTCATTTTGATTTTCTGTCATTTAAAGACTTATGAGTTACTTTTTCGTGCGTTTAAGTCATTTTGAATTTCTGTCATTTAAGACTTATGAGTTACTTTTTCGTGCATTTAAGTCATTTTGATTTTCTGTTATTTAGCGCATGTTTAGCGAGTAGCTACTCGGTTATTCAAGTACCTTGGAATAAGACTCTCGCCTAAAAAACAAAGACGTAAAGAAATGAATTGTTCTGGGGATGAACGGAACTACTTTGAAGGATCTTGAAATGCTGAAGGTGTAAAACGAATGGCACTGATACAAAGAAGGTGCGGAAACTTTTGGAAACAATGGCAAATCAAGGATCAAGGACGAAATGGCACAGGCACAAAAATAAATAAATAAATAAATAAGTTCCAGCACGAATAAGATAAGTAAATAAATAGATAAATAAATAAGTCCCAGCACGAATAAGATAAGTAAATAAATAAATAAATAAATAAAAACAAATAAATAAATAGATAAATGTCTCAATCATTTACCGAAAAAAAAGTCCCAATCAACTACCGGCTGAAGTGTTGGGAACTGTTGGAAATAGACTTGTCACTGACCAACGAAAGAACTCAGCCAAAAGTTTGATGTAGAGACGACTCGGGAAAGGACGAATTACTGAGGGTAAAGGTGATGTGAGTGTTAAATAAAGGAACACAAACCAATGAATTGAGAAGCAAATCAACAGCTAAGAAAGACGAACAAACCCAGAAGTTGAAGGGCAAGTCAAGGACTGAACGTGGCTAACTCGAGTTGATGCAGGATTCAGTGACTATGAAGCATAATAAAGAAGTCGGTGGGATGGGATGCATTGCGTGGTGATCATTAATTTTCATCTTTTGAGCTTCTCTCATCGTGGTGAGGGAGAGGGAATGCTCTCATCTTGCACCCCCGTATAGGGGGTTAGTGCCGTCAGTGCACCTCATGCAGTACACTGTAGGCATTACTTAAGGTTCTTTGCAGCGTGCCTTTGGCCCCCTAGCTGCAACCTATTTCCTTCTTTTTACTGTACCTCCTTTCATATTCTCTTTCCATCTTCCCACCTTCTTCTAACAATTGATTCATAGTACAACTGCGAGTTTTCCCTCCTGCTACACCTTTCAAACCTTTTACTGTCAATTTCCCTTTCAACGCCGAATGACCTCATAGGTCCCAGTGCATGGCCTTTGACCTCAATTCTGTATTAAATTCAATTCTCATCTTGGACACACTTTAACTAAACTTTGATGACTATATCTAGTCTCAGTTGTGTTGACCATCAATTGACCACGCATGGCTGCACGGCTTATGTGCAATCACAGAATAATAAACTTTCTACAAAAAAATTTTGATATTTTTTTGTTTAAAGTGATATTTTGTCTTTGAATCACTCCTAGTCCTTAAGGACCCTATAATGGGTGTTAAATGTACTTTTTATTCTCATGGTAACCGATGTCGATGCTAAAACTGTCAAGAAACTGAAGCTCTCTGCTGGACTTTCATTTCTTTTAAGTATTGAAAGCGACACTTTGGAGTATTGTCATTTTTGCTACGTTCAGGAGAGACGTTTAAAGAATTTAAGGAATATCTATAAATATTTGATACATGAGACTAACAAAAGTTTGAAAAGATCGTCACCTGTACTGGGTAACAGGTATTTTTAGGGGAGTTCATCAATTGAGAAGTTGATTGAGAATAGAAACGATCGGGGATTTGCTTATAGATACTTCATGAGATTAGTAGATGACTACTCAAGGTCTCGTCTCCCCGGAGGGAGGCAGTGACGTCGGTGCACCTCACGTGGTACATATTAGGCATTACTTAAGGCTGTTGCAGCTTCCCTTCGCCCCCTAGCTGCAGTCTCTCTCATTCTCTTATGGTACCTCCGTTCATATTCTCTTTCTTCTATCTGACTTTCCACCCTCTCTAAAAAAAAATTTCCTAATGCAATTGCGAGGTTTTCATCCTGTTACACCTTTCAAACCTTCTTACTGTCAATTTCCCTTTCATTTAATCTTAAATAAAATAAAAAAATACTGAGGCTAAAGGGTTGCAATCTGGTATGTTTAATGACTGGAGGGTGGATGATCAACATGCCAATTTGCAGCCCTCTAGCCTTAGTAGTTTTTTTTAAGATTTGAGGGCGGACAGGAAAAGTGTGGCCGGACAAAACAAAGCCTTTGGCCTAAGTTCTATATTCTGTTTAGTCAAGAAATCTTCTTTTAAAGTAGTCATCATGTTTTTTTTATATTTTTATTTAATGATAACACGCTATATCTCGAGATCTGATCAAATTTTTTCTCTCAACTTCGAAAGAAAGAATGGAAATACGACATGAAAAAGTCTCGATTTAGATGCTGTTTCTCATTAGGGTGAATCATTTCCGTTATAGGATGATAATGATGACGCAGCTTCCTGTCTGCCCATCAGGAAACGCGATTTACATTCCGGGTTTTGGGGGGAAAAAGACCTCGTCGGAAAATGACAGGGTTTATGACTGTGAGTTTCAAGTTACGCGTCGTGAATCAGTCTTGAAAGGAAACGAGAATTAATCTGAAGCGATTGTGGATGTAATACTTTAAACATCGTTGCCAATTTAGTGGATGCCTTTACAAACTGTTTCAATGAATTCAAGTTTTCCTAGTAACGCAATTATGATAAAATGGCTCTTAATATTTATGTATATACACAAATACATACGCTAATTTCACTTCTTATTTCCACGGCTTAGTGTAAGTCTTATACCCAGTTTGGAGGGTAAACACATACTAATTGCCAACGGTTTTGTGTAAGTCTTAGACCCATTTGGGAGGGCAAACACATACCAATTGGCAACGGCTTTGTTTAAGTCTTATACCCAGTTTGGAGAGTAAACACATACCAATTGGCAATGGCTTTGTTTAAGTCTTATACCCAGTTTGGAGGGTAAACACATACCAATTGGCAGGGTTTTTGTCTTATACCCAGTTTGGAGGGTAAACACATACCAATTGGCAACGTCTTTGTGTAAGTCTTATACCCATTTGGGAGGGCACACATACCAATTGGCAACGGCTCTGTGTAAGTCTTATACCCATTTGGGAGGGCAAACATATACCAATTGGCAACGGCTCTGTGTAAGTCTTATTCCCATTTGGGAGGGCAAACACATACCAATTGGCAACGCTCTGTGTAAAGTCTTATACCCACTTGTGGGGCAAACACATACCATTGGCAACGGCTCTGTGTAAGTCTTATACCCATTTGGGAGGGCAAACATATACCAATTGGCAACGGCTCTGTTGTAAGTCTTTTTTCCATTTGGAGGGCAAAACACTACCATTGGCACGGCTCTGTGTAAGTCTTATACCCATTGGGAGGCAAACACATACCAATTGGCAACGGCTCTGTGTAAGTCTTATACCCACTTGGGAGGGCAAACACATACCAATTGGCAACGGCTCCGTGTAAGTCTTATACCCATTTGGGAGGGCAAACATATTCATTGGCAACGGCTCTGTGTAGTCTATTCCCATTTGGGTAGGGCAAACACATACCAATTGGCAACGGCTCTGTGTAAGTCTTATACCCAATGGGAGGGAACACTACCAATTGTCACGGCTCTGTGTAGTCTTATACTTGGGAGGCAAACATATACCAATTGGCAACGGCTCTGTGTAAGTCTTATACCCATTTGGGAGGGCAAACACATACCAATTGGCAACGGCTCTGTGTAAGTCTTATACCCACTTGGGAGGGCAAACACATACCAATTGGCAACGGCTCTGTGTAAGTCTTATACCCACTTGGGAGGGCAAACAAAAATATACCAATTGGGCAACGGCTCTGTGTAAGTCTTATACCATTTGGGAAGGCATCATATACCCAATTTGGGCAACGGGCTCTGTGGTAAAGTCTTATACCCACTTTGGAGGGCAAACACATCCAATTGGCAACGGCTCTGTGTAAGTCTTATAACCCACTTTGGGAGGGCAAACATATCCAATTGGCCAACGGCTCTGTGTTAAGGTCCTTAATCCCATTTTGGGAGGGCAAAACACATACCCAATTGGCAACGTCTCTGTTTAAGTCTTATACCCCATTTGGGAAGGGCAACATTATACCATTGGCCCAACGGCTCTGTTTGGAAGGGTCTTATACCCATTTGGGAGGGCAAACACATACCAATTGGCAACAGTAGTTGTACAGTCACTGTTGGGGCCAAGTGGAAGCCTTGCTATTTGGACAAAAGCAGTCGACTACGTGAGAATTAAAGAGAGAGAAAGAGAGAAAAAACAAATGAATACACCGGTTGAGCATGGCGAAGAACGGCCATAACTTGCCATTGATTGATAGCGATGAAATGCAATTGAGAGTCGTACCCTGGAATGTTGCTGATGGCGAGTAGCATTGCATGTTAATGCGTTGGTGTTTCCGGCGGTTTGACAATGCGTATGTTTATCAAGCTTCTCAATTGGTCTGTTTTGTCAAGCGTCAAGTTGCTTCGCTCATCGTTGCTGTTGATGATCGTGCAGGGGTCTTTCTTAGGTTTCTTCTTTCTTACTTGATGATAAATGAATCTCAGTCGATGAACTTCTAGGAATAGATAAGTTATACGTCCCAGTCGTGAAAGCTTTAGTCTTCTGTTTTTACGATCTCACTTAGCGTTAAAATTTCGCGACGATGTCTTGCTTCTTTGGTTGTGGTCTGAGTGGAGTTGAATATAGAATTTAGGCCGAAGGCCAAGCACTGGGACCTATGAGGCTATTCAGCGCTGAAATGGAAATTGACAGTCAAAAGGTTTGAAAGGTGTAACAGGAGGAAAACCTCTGAGCAGTTGCACTATAAATCAGGTGTTAGGAAAGAGTGGAAAGTAAGATGGAAGAAAGAGAATATGAAATGAGATACAGTAAAAGGAACGAAAGTGGTTGCAGCTAGGGGACGAAGGCACGCTGCATAGAACCTTAAGTAATGCCTACAGTGCACCGCATGAGGGCCACTGACGGCACTATCCCACCCCTATGGGGGGTTGTGGTCTGTGACAATGATTAAGGAAATGTAGGTTTCATTTGGGGGGGGGGGGGGGGGAAGAGTAAGGTTTATGCATCGGTGATTGTATCAGAGTTGTCTTTTCTAGCTTGTGTTGAGGAGCAGCTGCGTTTTTTTAAAATTGGGTTTGCTTATCAAGATCACGTTGATCATTTGCATACATGAAAGATGATTATTCAGATGATCGAAAGCTTTGTTTTTATATCGATCACTTTGGTAAGTTTGTCTCGTTCTTCGAGGTGGTTATCGGAGGAGTCTAAACCCTATGTGGGTAGTTCCATCAGTGGACCTCATGCGGTGCACTGTAGGCATACTTAAGGTTCTTTGCAGCGTGCCTTCGGCCCCTAGCTGCAATCACGTTCGTTCATTTTACTGTACCTCCTTTCATATACTCTTTCTTCATCTTACTTTCCACCCTCTCCTAACACTTGATTCATAGTGCAACTGCTTTGAGGTTTCCTCCTGTTACATCTTTCAAACCTTTTACTGTCAATGTCCATTTCAGCGCTGAATGACCTCATGGGTCCCAGTGTTTGGTCTTTGGCCTAAATTCCATATTCAACTCAACTCGAGGAATGTAGAGGCCACTCATACTCTTGCGTCTCAAGGCAAAGTTGCAATGTTCCCTTGGTTAGCCACAAACGTAATTATTTATTGCCTGGAGACCCTAGTGATGGTAGACTGTGGGTTTTATCTTGAAGCTCACAATGTGAAGTAATACGTGATTCTGAGGATTCTGGCAGAATGAAATCACTGCCGCCCGTTACATTGACTTTCTTGCTGACTTGTCTGGTGTTGAAGGCGACAGGATTTTTTTTTTCTTTTTTCTGTAAAAGAAAGCTAATGAGATGGCTTTGTCTGTCCGGCCGCACTTTTCCTGTTCGCCCTCAAATCTCATAAAACAACTGAGGCTAGAGGGCTGCAAATGATGTTGCTCATCCACCCTCCAGTCATCAAACATACCAAATTGAAGCCCTGTAGCCTCAGTAGTTTTTACTTTAAGGTTAAAATTAGCCATGATGGCGAGTCTGGTAACTCTATAGGACATGCCACTACCGGGTCGTGGCTGAAAGCTTCAAGGACCGCGGCTCATACAGCATTATACCGAGTCCACCGCAAAGATAGATCTATTCTCGGTAACCTTGATTATACGCTGTACAGAAACCTTGATTGCGTCGAAGAAGCTTGAGCGCGTTTTTACTCATTGTTTCTGGTTTTCCTATAAGTCTAGACTCTAGAAGGATAGGGACTGAGATCTCTCTTGTCTATGTAGGAAGGACTTGGACAAGGTCTGTCTCTCTCTCTCTCAGTGATAGAGTTGATCCAGTGGCACATTTGCCACTGTCTACACGAAGCGGGGGAGGGGAATTTGATTGGAATTAAACTAAAGCAAGTTACACCAGTATACTGTATACAAACATACATACAACATTGATGTTAGCTGAAGCCACAGGAAAAACTTGAAAAGAAACGACAGAGTGATAAGTACTTTCGCGTAATTTGTGCCCACAGATGTGTTAATTACACGTAAGTAATTGGCTCACTGTCGTTTCTTTTCAAGATTTTCCTTGTGGCTTGGCTCATATACAAAATCACGTGCATATTTTTGTTATTTAATAGATATATGATATATAATATATATATATATATATATATATATTTTATATATATATTATACATACATACATAACACATACATAATGTGTGTATATATATATATACATATATATATATATATATAAATATATATATATATAATATATATATATTATATATATATAATACACACACACACACACATATATATATATATATATATATATATATATATATATATATATACACATATATACATACTACATACATACATACATACATACACACATTCACGTACGATGGGGCCACGACTACATCTCCATCCCCATGGCTATTCGAAGGAACTAACTCCTTGGTGTACAAGGTAATCTGCAACTCCTTGATAGTTGGAAAAGAACCATAAGCAAAATCTACACTTAAAGTGCTCTTCTTCCTCTCTCTCTCTCTCTCTCTCTCTGTACGGGATGGCCTCGACGAGGTAATCTCTAACTCCATAGTCGTTGTAGAAACGGAACTAGTACATGAGAGATGGCACGGATCTGCTGGCGAAATATATTATAGTAGATCATTGCTTCTCTTTCTCTCTCTATCTCTCTCTCTCCTCTCTCTCTCTCTCTCAAGGGGGAAAGGCCTCGACGAGGTGATCCCTATTACCTGGCAACTGGAGCGAATGTAGACACAAAATTCATCCGAAAAATATCAGGGCGTCTGTATATACGCGTCTGCTATGTAGGCGTGCACCCGCTCCTGTCTCTAGTATCGAGGTCCTTAGCCTGTTAAGAATCGTCACGTCAGTTTTTATAGTGATTGACCCGGACTAAACTGGTCTTTTGTCACCAAGACCCGCCGATGTTATCGTCGATGGCTTCCTGCTTCCTTCCAGCCGTGTAGTTAGCAGTTACCTGGTTTTAGGGTCTTCAGAAAACCGGTTGCTAGGAACTTGCTGTTGAAGGTATTTTAGCACTAAAAGCGACAACTTCGCTGTTATACAAATTGAAGTTTAAATAGTGCAAGTAGTTGCTTCTGATCAAAGTTATAATTGAAGGTTTTATTTGGGTCGAAGGTGACTTACTCTCAAATTCAGATATTTCTATAAAATTCATAAAAAAAATTTCAGGTTATATGATATACATTGACATTTCTGTTAAAGAAAAGGTTGGGGTGACCCTTCATAGTACTCTTCATGTCAGATGTGAATAGTACTGTCCGTGGATTTCATGTACATAATCGGCTGATTTGCATATCTCATGTTTCTGCATGTAATTTAATGCATTCTTTTGTACGCAAATCTACTGTTATCGTCAGGGCACCGTAAAACGTTTGGGGAACAACGGTTTTTAAAGGGATACTGGAAGAGGTATTCGAAACTTGTTTGTTTTGCTAGTTGCAAAAAATAACTTAACACATCTGTACCACACTAATGTATGTGTTTAAATTTTATATAAATATAGATATCTATATATATATATATATATATAGATATATTGTTATTATATATATATATATATATTATATATGGATCATATATTATACATTATATAGATACATATATATATATAAATTATTATATATATATACTATATATATATATATGTATATATAGTATATATATTATATAATACTATCATATATATAGTATATATTCCTTAATAAATATTATATATATGAGGACGAATTGTTTTTAGTTTAGCGATGATATGAAAACGTTTTCAATATACAGATTAAAATATGAAACCACTCTCTAAGGTTTTGCGAAGTCTAGTCTGCAGTTTTTGAGGGGCTTCTTTACTTAACTCTCTCTCTCTCTCTCTCTCTCTCTCTCTCTCTCTCTCTCTCTCTCTCTCTCTCGCTAAGTATGATTCTCTGCATATAGTGCGAAAAGATACCCTAAGATAACTATTTACGACGCAGTGAAATCCTACGGCACTGATCAAGTCTAGTCATGCCCTAGGGCCGCTCCGCTCGACTGATGACGATGTAGACAAGAGTAGAAGACGCGTAGGAAATCATTCCAGGGGAAATCTTATTGGTTGTGAAGGATTTAAACGCTTTTTACGGCATCAAAGATGCGGTCCTCAAACGATAACCAAAAAGGAAAATATGTAGAAGTTAAGCACACTGCAGACTCGCTCTTTCCATGCGAGGTAATCCTGTATGTTTTCAGGGTTTTGTAATACAGTAAACCATACCTGTAACACTCTTACATTTCCTTTACTGTATGGAAAATGACATGGAAGTCATGCTCTAGAACCAGTTTGACAGAACTGTTGTAATCCAGTGTTTTGACAGATTGTCTTTTGTTTATAATGTTGATATTTTTTTGTCAAAAGTTTTCATTTAATTATGTTACGTAACTTGAATCTTGCAGTGTTGTGTCATTTTTATTAAATATAATTGACTGAAAGTTATATAGATGACATGATGTATAGATGTCCCCATTACAGCTGGGATTCTTGCAAGTAATGCTGTGTCATATAACCGGAGTGAATTATATATATCGTATCAGTTGCTGTTAGTATTTAGCTTTGACCACAATGAGGGAAGAGAAGGTGAATTTGATTCAGGGTTAATAACGATGATAAATATCGTCCAATATTAACCTAGGAGTCTTGCAGTGGAATGCACTCGAGATGTTATAATCGAATTTTAATTTATTGATGTCAATGACCTTCGTGCAATTCCCAGCAACTGCCACTGTTTCTTCATTGTCTTCTCTTCTGTGTGTTATGTATTGTCGGATTTAGTTTTTAGATTTTTAGTTTTCGGTAAAAGAAAACGACTGGGATGGCTATTTGTCCGTCCGCCCTCAGATCTATAAAACTACTAAGGCTAGAGGGCTGCAAATTGGTATGTTGATCTTCTACTCTCCAGTCATCAACCATACCAAATTACAGCCCTTTAGCCTACGTACTTTTTATTTGATTAAAGGTTGAATTTAGTCATGATCGTGCGTATGGCGCAGCTATAGGTGCCACCCACACAGGTCATCACTGGGCCATGGCTGAAAGTTTCCTCGGCCGCGGCTGAGAGTTTCATACAGTAATATACGCTGTGCAGAAAACTCGATTGCGCAGGAGAGACTGTGGCGGATTTTTTACTTAGTTTATTTTTTTTTTTATCTCGGTAATGCTCTTACTCTTTTTGCCTTTCAC